>NW_020173679.1:7268068-7279639 GCF_003031525.2 Neophocaena asiaeorientalis asiaeorientalis
AAGTCAGAAAGAAAAAGACATTAAGTGTCTTACCTTAGAGATTACTAACTCAGACAAAGACAAATACTATATCATCACTTATATGTGGAATCTAAAAAAATAATACAAAGGAACTTGTTTACAAAGCAAAAACAGACTCACAGACATGGAAAACGAATTTATGGTTACCAAAGGGGAAAGTGGGGGAAGGGATAAATTAGGAGTATGGGATTGACAGATACATACCACCATATATAAAATGGATAGACAGCAAGGATTTGCTGTATAGCACAGGGAACTATGTTCGATATCTTGTAATAACCTATAATGGAAAAGAATTGGGAAAAAAAGAAGATAGATAGAGATAGATAGGGAACTAAATCACTTTGCTGTACATCTGAAACTAGCACAATATTGTAGATCAGTTGTGCTTCAATAGAAAGAAAGAGAGAGAGAGAAGGGAGGGAGGGAGGAAGGAAAGGAAGGAAGGAAGGAAGGAAGGAGGGAAGGAGGGAAGGAGGGAAGGAAGGAAGGAAGGAAGGAGGGAAGGAGGGAAGGAGGGAAGGAGGGAAGGAAGGAAGGAGGGAAGGAAGGAAGGAAGGAAGGAAGGAAGGAAGGAAGGAAGGAAGGAAGGAAGGAAGAGAGAAAGAAAGATGCTGTTCTCACAGGCCAGAGCCTCCCGGTCTCCAGGTGGGGTCATCCCGTCAGGACATCCCGTCTCCAGAAGACTATTGGCAAGGCATTCCCAGGGCTGTTCCCGCTCCCCAGGCCCCACCTCTCAGCACCCCGTAAAGGCACAAGGCCACACTGGGAGCTTCCCCTAGAGGCAGGCAAGCCCCTTAACTCAGCTTGGGCTTGACCTTCCTCCTGAAATGAACAGGCAGGTGTCCTGGGACGATGTGGTGGCCTCAGGGCCCAGAAGATGTTCATCCTTTGAGAACACAGGAAAGTGCTCAGGAAACTGGAAGATGCCGCCCAGATGTGAGTGGGAGCAGAGGAGATGGTGCGAGATGAGGTTGCGACAGGGTTTGCCTGCTCTCTAGGTGGGGGCGGGCTGGAGGATGGGAGGCCAGGGATCAGAAAATGAAATCGGGTCCACGCGAGGTTCCTCGTTGGGCCTGTGAGCGGTGGCTCGGGGATGCCTCTGTGGCCTCAGGGTCCTGTGGGCTCAGAGGAGGGCCCCTGGAGTCAGCACACCTGAGTGAGCGTATTTCTCTTACTGAATTTCTCTGAGCCTCAGTTTCTTCACCAACAAAAGGTGATAACACTTACGTGGCAGGTGTGGAGTTTAAATAAGACAAAGCAGGGGAAGCTCCTGGCACATAACAAGTACTCAGTGTTTATGACACCCAATGAAGCCCCCACTGACAGTGGGACCAGGAGTCCCACTCGGTACCTGCTCCCCGACATGGACACCCCTGACTCTCCCCTACACCCCATCATTTTTCTTTTTCCCCAAACTGAAAGTCAGACCGCATTGATCTTGGGTAAACAATCCTGACCCCTGACCTTCCTGAACAGGACCAGAGGGAGCTTTCACCTGTGATAGGCCAGCGGCAGACACTTTAGGGACACCCTGACCCACTCCTCTCAGAGTATGGGCCCCAGGCACCTCCCACTGCAGATGGGAAGGTTATTGGTCAAGGAAGAGAAGGACTATGATTTTCCTAGGATCCCACAGTTTGGTGGATGTCAGTTATTTCTACAGTCTAGTCCTCCTATGTCCTCTGAGAAACCACTCCTCCATCCAGGTGGTCCTGGTGAGTCTGTCAATCAATGCCCAAAGGGATGGGCATCTGGCCCCGCTAGGCCAATCACAGTATCCACTCATTCCCTCGGGCAACAGTGATTGGGCCAGGTGTGGTCACATGACCCAAGCTAAGCCAATTGGATTCCTTACCAGAATATAAGCTGCAGAAGGGCAGGGAAGTACCTGTGTCCTATGATAGGGGTTCCATAAATATTCACTGAGTGGGTGAATTTGATAGAGTTGCCAAGTTTGGGGATGGGGGTGCTGGTGTGAGGCTGGCCTTGGGCACCAGGAGACGGGCTCAGGATAATCTGTAACCTATAGCGCATCTTATATGTATTAGGAATAGGTGAGTCTCCCTAGTAGATGAAATGGGAAAAGTGGCCCTCTGGGCCAACACTGCCTTGTACCAGGGCACAGAGCTCGGCAAGCAGAGCTTTGGATGCATTTCAGCTCCCACTCAGCCCCATAGGTGGGAGCCTTTGAGCAGTGCCTAAACAGCCAACATACAAAGCCCCCATCCTCCCTGCCCCGAGGACAGAAGGGAGAACTGTTGGTGAATGAGGTCAAGACAGAGTCAGACTGGCAGAGCCCTGATGACATCATTTGATCTCTAGATCCACCCCTGGGGTCCCCTTTCACTGGCACAGATAAAGCCCCTTTATTTTAAACTACTTATATTGGGTTTCTATAGCTTGCCACTGAAATATCCTGATCGCAACACACAGCCATGTCTTGGCCTTACAGCTCCTGGGATCCTTAGGTACCTGGGATGGTATCCCTCCAAAATCCATCCCTCCCATGGGCATGAAGGCATCAAACCAAGAATAACCATGGCTTTTAGGAATTGGGCATGAACCCGAAGAACTGGACCTGATTTCTAGCTCTTCCACTTGGTCCCTGGTGCCAACTAGCCTAGATTTGATCCCAGCTCTATTACCTTCAACCCCTATAACCTGGGGCAGTTACCTAACCTCAGTGGGCCTCAGGTTCCTCAGCTGAAAAATGGGCATAATAGCTGTATCTACTTCATAGGGTTGTCAGAGAATTAAATGAGCTCACTGAGTAGATGTGACACATGGCAAGTAAATGCAGTAAAGAAATGTAAGCTGGTAGTGTTATTACTAATTATGGACTCACCTTCCCCATCTGTAGAATGGGAATAAGAATCCCAAACTCAGAAGGTTGTTAGGAAGGCTAAATAGGATGGCGTGGGCAAAGTTATGGGCACAGGGCTTCCCACACAGTGCTCAGTAAACGCTCATCGAATCTGGATCTTCAGCCGCTTCGCTGGATTGAGCCGAGTTCTCCTCCTGCCGGAACCTAGCGGAAACAAGGCTGCACTTGGGCGGGAAGCCCAGCAAGGAGGAAATAAATCCTCATGCAGATTATTCCTGAGTAAAAGTTCTCCTGGGACACTTTTTGCTAGGAGGCTTCTCGTTCCACAGCCAGACGCAGAAAACACTGCAGCAGTTCACCTCCTGCTGGGCGCTTGCTGGCTCATCCTCCAGGGGCAAGAGAAGGGGAGAGGGAAGGAAATGAAGTCTTTGATTTGTTGAGTCTGCCGGCGCTGCGCCGGAGAAGATCACTGAGACCAAGGCCCTGGCCACCAAACCACCACCTTGTTCTCTGTCAGTGCTTCTCTGCTATTTCTTGTAATTAGTCTGTCTGAGCATTTAGGGCAGCCCCAGGGCAGGGGGTGGTGCGGGGGCGTAGGGGATGGACAGGAGCTCCCGAGCCGGGGGCTGCAGAGCAAAGCAGAAGAGAAGCAGCTGAGAGGACCCCTGCCCAGCAGTGGCGACCCATGCCCTGACATCCTGTCTGGAGACACTTCCTTCCAGCGTGTTCATCTGTGCTGGCTAAGCTGTCTGCTGGCCTTTGACACCACAGTAGAAGCCAGGACCTGCTTGCAGGCTGCCTAGGCATCTACCAGCTATGTGATTGAACCTGGGAGGGCAGGGGAGGGAGGGAGAGGGCAGGGCTGAATTTCCTCATCTGTAAGATGAAAATAAGCAATATTTGCCAAGCCTCCATGACACACGGTAAAGACACCACGAAATCAAAGGTGTGGACATCGTCCTGAAAGCAACAGCTTCCCTGCCTTTTGAGGAAGTTTATCTTCCCCCAAAGTCCCAGGCTTGGTGTTCCTGGGTTGGCTCACCTCTCACTTCACGTCTGGAGCACAGGGTGGGCTGAAGTTAGTTCTCTATTTTAGAGATGAAGAAACTGTGGCAGGGAAAGGAGAAGGTGTCATTGTCAAAATCATGCCCAAGAGAGGCTACCCCTGGGACGAGGAGCAGCTGAGTAGGGTGGGGTCAGGCCCGAGCCCTGCCACCTTTAGCTGTGTCATCTTAGGCAAGTCACAACTTCTCTAGGCCTCGGTTTTCTTATCTGTAAAATGGGAGGGTAACAATAATAAATCTTTTTTTTTTTTTTTTTTGGCCACACCTTGTGGCATATGGAATCTTAGTTCCCCGACCAGGGATCAAATCTGTGCCCCCTGCAGTGGACCACTGGACCACCAGGGAAGTCCCAGCAACTCATTGATAAAGTATGCAGCGCATAAGAAATGTCCAAAATAATAGCTGATACATACTGAGAATTGTCTGCGTGGCAGGCACTGTTTTAAGCGCTGTTGTCGTCACTACTATTCTCGTTAGCAAGAAAAAGGCCCCGTCTTCTTTTCTTGTTTCTGGTGAGAGCTGGATTTTAAAGCTCCTCTGTCTGCTCTCCTGCTGCTGCTTCAGTTTCTTTCTCTCACAGAAGCACCTTCCAGAGAGCTGTTTCGCTGAGCCCTCTGCAGGTAACTACACGGCCAGATACAAGATTTGCAGCCTCCAGGCTTGGAGGGACCCGAGGAAAGGGGAGGGCCGTTTGGTTCCTTTTCTAATCCCTTCTCGGAGCCTCTGACTGTGTTTTCCATCCAAGGACATGAGGCCAGAAATCCAACATCAGCTCAGAAAGGGAGTAAGAAGCAAAGCTCCCCAAGTGAGCTGCTGAGGAATCCTATAAAAACCCTCCTTCCATTTCCCTAATTTTCAGAGATGATGATTTATGGAGACATCTGTCTTCCAGCTTAAAGCTACTTCCTAGGACTTGAGCCGTCATCGATGTAAAACTAATGAAAGGTTTATGAATTACTGAGTTCCAGTTACTATTGATAAACTCCCTTTCATGCCCTTGTTATCGCTCATCGTCTGCACAGCTGCTGTGGGCCTTTGAAGCAGAGAGCAAACCTCAAAGGTGGATCATTTTACTCCTCCCCTCAGAAGAGGAAAACCTGTTTTTGCTGTTGCCCATCCCACCCCTGCCAGCAGGAGGGAGGGGGTCCAAGCTGGCAGGAGAACTGAGGGTCAGCAGAGCCCTCAAGATGCCATGAGAAAGTTCTGGACATGGTCGATGATGATGATCATACAACTTGTGAATGAGCTTAATGCCACTAACTGCACTCTTAAAAATGGTTAAAATGGGGGCTTTCCTGGTGGCGCGGTGGTTGAGAGTCCGCCTGCCGATGCAGGGGACACGGGTTCGTGCCCCGGTCCGGGAGGATCCCACATGTCACGGAGCAGTTGGGCCCGTGAGCCATGGCCGCTGAAACTGCGCGTCCAGAGCCTTAAAAAAAAAAAGGTTAAAACGGGAAATTTTATGTTATGTATATTTTACCACCATTTTTTAAAATTAAAAAAGAAAGGCCACAGCCCTTTGGCCCAGCTGCTGCCTGAGTGGTCACTGCAGTCTGGAAGACCCCATTTCCTGAACATACGCAGGGACAAAGCTGCTCTGAGGCCTCACAGCTTGTGGCCTGGAGCGCCTTCCATGTGTCTGACCTCCATGTTTCTTGCTGTACTGTGAACTCCCATCTCTGTCTGATGAACTGTGCCTTCCTCATAAAAGAGAATGTTGCCTCACATCACAGATGCAATACATATAAGGTTAGCAGAGTGGGCTCTGCAGGCAGATTCTAGCTCTGCCACTTAAGGACTGTGTGGCTTTGGGCAAGTTACTTACCCTCTCTGTGCCTCTGTTTCCCCATATATAAAATGGTAGTGGGGGAGGGACCTACCCCATTGAGAGGCTGTAAGAAGTTAGCACTTTTACCATGCTTGGTACAAACCTAACACATAGTAAGTACTCCATAAAAGTGGGCTGTTAATTGTTTCCAGTTTTCCCTATGCTTCAAGTAATGCTGATAGCATCTTCTTTGGATATGAAAGCTGTAGCAGTTGTTGGGGGAGGGGGTGGGATGGCAGCAAGCATAGGGTAGAAATGGGCACGGGATGGTGGCAGAGCTGGGAGTGGCTGTGCAGCAAGGGTCTGCCTTCCCAGACTGCAGTTGCTCATGTCATGCTTTCTGAAAAAGAGTCACAGGTACACTGATATCACAACTGTTAAGAACTGGCCACTTTGGAGGCAGACACAGCCACTCCAGAGACCCCCAGCAGCTACACTATTAGCAGTGATCATCTGGAATGTAGGGGAAAGTGGGAAAAGTAACTGCCAGGCTTTGTGACTGTCTGCGACATCTGAGGCCAGTTCATGAAAAAAAAAAAACACGGCGGCTCTGCCTTGTTCTCTCTTGTATCACTCACTCCGGGGAAGCCACCACCATGTGGAGAGGAACTGAGGCCTCCCACCAGCAACCAGCACCATGGGAGTGAAGCGTCTTGAAAGCAGGTCTTCCTGCCCTAGTCAAGCCTTCAGATGACCACAGCCCTGGCTGTCCTCTTAACTGCAGCCTCAAGAGAGACCAGAGTGAGCTTGCTCCCGAATTCCCGGCCCACGGAAAATGGGAGAGAGAATAAATATAGATGTTTATTATTATTTTTAGCTGCTAAGTTTGGGGGTAATTGTTGTGAAGCAGAGTAACTAATACAGGTGAGGAAAGAGATGGGTGGGCAGGGCCAGGGGTATCTCCCCCCGGGGATGTTGAACTGATGGAAGTGAAGACATTCCCATGTATCTCCCCTTCACTTCCGCCCTGTTTTTAGCCAAGTGAAGTCCACTTCTATGTTTTGCTGCTTCCCAAACACAGCCTGCCTTTCCCACCTCTGTGCCCGAAAATGCTGCTTTCTCGATGACTTAAGGCTGGGGTCAGGGGCTCAGCCCTTCTCACCGCAGAGCTGCTGGCCAGCTGGCTGTCTAATAGAAAGATCGCAGCGCTGCTTGCGGGAGAGGCTGTGCAGAGCACGGGGAGCCCTGTAGATTTTAATCCTTTCCCTCTTTAATCTCTCTTCCACCTCCTTTGGTTCACAGGTTTCCACATGCACTGCAGTTTCAGAAGATAAGCCCCCCTACCAGACATGGCAAACCACCCTCCTCTGCTCCAGCGGGAGTGGAATTCGGTCAAGCAGGAAACCACAGGATCTCCGATTGCCTTCTGGGAACTGGAGGAGCCCATGGGTGTCAGGGACCCAGGAACCTCCACCCCAGGCTGTCACTTCCTTCAGCCTCTGGCTTAGTCCTACTGAAAACGCGCGAGGCCCCTGGATGGTCTGGGAGCTGGGAGGGGAGGGGCTGCGTGACCCCTGGAGCGGTCGTGCTAGGCTGAGACAGTGGGACCTAATGGTCAAGAGCAGGGGTCTTTGAATTCAGACAGGCCTGGCAGCAAATCTCAGCTCCGCCACTTCCTGCCTTGGGACCTCTGACAAATGACTTCTTTCTCTGGGACTTGATTTTGCTGGGCACTCGATAAATAGGCGTGGCCAGCAGTAGGACTAGGGTCTGCAGGTGACCCCTCCCTGACCTCAGTCCCCCTCAGCCTTCCTCTCAGTAAACTGGCAAGCAAGGCAATTATCCCACCTCTGAGCACCAGCCAGGCTGGGATACCATGTGACATAAGGACATTAAGCAATCCTTCAGGCCAAAGAATCCCCACGTAACAAATTCATTCTGTGCAGTAAAGAACTTGGCTGCACCTCTGCTTGGGTGTTTGAGATCCGAATTGCTGCCTTGGCACTTCAGAGACAGAGAAAGGAGAAACGAGCTCAGGGGCTCTGGGCAAAGACCTTTAGACCTGTTTTAGAAATCAGATTTGGCCGCCGCTCACCTGCCCTCCAGGTTTGGATGAAGGGAAGGTGAACTCTGGAGGGCTGCCTGTTGGGCATGGAAAACAGAGAGCGGGGAAGGGCAGGGATCAGGAAAGGGGTTTGATGGGGACACACAGACACGGGGGCCTCCCAAGGGATGCCCCTTTCCCTGACCCAGGGAAGCTCTGGGGGCGGCCAGAGGAAAGAGCTCATTGGTGTTAGGATGAGCAGACCTGAAACTTACAGACACAGACCGATAACCAGCCTGCACCGCTTCCATTCACATAGGCCAAGCTCTGCCCTCTCCCCACTCTGCAGACTTCATGTGGACACTTTCTTCCTCCCCAAGATGGCCTTGGATGTCGCTCATTCATTCATTTATTCATTCGACACCCTTGTATTGAACATCCCCTGGATGCCAGTGAACATGGAAGGAGGGCAGAGTTGATTAATGAAATTCAAGTTCTAAACCCCAGCCAGAGCTCATGGAACCAATCATTATAGCTCAATCCACTCAGGTATCCATTAAAAAGTAGGGTATCATGGGGGGGTGACAATGAAGGTGACAAAAACTGCCCAAGAGAGACTGGGAAGGCCTTTCCAGAGGAGGGCACATCTGAGCTGGGTCTTGAAGCCTGGCTAGGAGGAGTTCATCTCAGGAGGAAAAAGAGAAAGTGGAGAAGAGGTAGAGGAGGGGGAGCAAAAAGGGCATTCTAGGCAAAGAAAGTAGCATATTCAGGCACAAAGGTGGGAAAGGCAAGGCGTTTGGGGGAAGCAGCAAAACAGAAGAGGATTTCACTTGAATTGTGTAGAGAAGTTACAAGGGGGTGTCTTCCATCAGCTCCACACCCCACGTGAGATATCCCTGGCCCTGCCCACCCATCTCCTTCCCCATCTGCATTAGTTATCCAGGGCTGCATAACAAATTACCCCCAAACCTAGCAACTTAAAACAATAATAAACCTCTATATCATTATCTCTAGCAGTTTCTATGTGCCAGGAATTTGGGAGCAAGCTCACTCTGGGTCTCTCTTGAGGTTGCAGTCAAGATGTCATCCAGGGCTGTGGTCATCTGAAGCCTTGGCCAGGGCTGGAGGACCCACTTCCTATATATACATATATATATATACACACACACACACACATACACATATGTATGTATATATATATAAACTGGCCTCAGAAGTCACAGTAATTTCTTTAATATCTTATTGGACCCTCAGAGCAGCCCTCTTCAATATGAAAGAAGACCACACAAGGGTGTGACTACCAGGAGTTGTTGATTCTCGGGGATGCCTCCCTGATAGCCTTAGTCGGGACAAGCTCTGCTCTATAGAATTTCAGGAAAGCAAACAGACTCTGAGGAAGTCTTTTCCATCAGTTTCCATGAGGATTTTCAAGACGCCTTCCAATGGTGACTGGCCAGTGGGTATGGTGCAGGACAGGTTCCCTGGGGGAAGGGACCTGGGGGCCAGGAGGACCATCTGTGTCTCTCATAGCATGCCAACACATAAGACAGAACCCGTCCCTCGTCATTATCCAACGGCCCACGTGGCTTCTGGAGGGGCTATCCTCGAAGCAGGCTCGTAGATGTGCCCTCCAGCACATTCCTGAGACACTGCCAGTTGGATAGCCCACACCAGGCAGGGGCCAGCCATGCCAGTGAGACCCACTCGGGGGCCTGGGACCAATTCGTAGGTTAGTTGGTAGTTGGGTCACCTCAGTGAGTCTCTACGTGCCCGGCCCAGGTCCTGGACAGCTCAGACCTGCCAGCCCCTCAGGCTGTGCAGCCCTTATATAATTGGAATGCCAGGCAGCACCTACAGACGAGTTTATCACACTCTGTATAATGTGTAAATACCATTAAGTTGGACAAATCTTCTCATTAATTCTCGGTCCCAGTGACAGGCCAGGAATTAACACAATTGATTTTCCAGTCCCTACTCATTATCAATCATCCCCCAGAACTTAGTCCCATTTCATCTGTTCCACCTGGGCCCCAGCATTTATTTGGAGGCTTCAACATATATTAAACTAATAAAGAGCAATGGGCACTGCCGTGTCTGCCCTGGAAACTGGTGGGTATGTGCGAGGAAAGAAATCTTGGGCAGAAAGTTACTTCTGGGGCTTATGGATGGAAGAATGGACAGCATTCGAGGGCACAGTCCTGTCCCCTGGGATGCTGGCATCAGCCAGCAGGTGCTCAGGCAAGGGTGTTAGCAGCTGCTTCCGTTATGAATTGCTGTGGCTTGGAACAACAACAGAGGTATTTGCTCGTGATTCTGTGGGTGGACTACTTGGGCTGGTCTCTCCTGGGCTCGCTCGTGTGCCATCAGCTGGTGGCTGGGAGGGCCAGAGGGTCTAAAACTGGCCTCATGAACATGCCTGGTGCTTGGTACAGGCTGCCGCCGGGTGGATGGTCTGGGAACCTCAGCTTAGATGGCTCATCTCTGCTTCGTGTGGCTTCTCACCCTTCAGGAGGCCAGACTCAACCCTTTCACCTGGCAGTCCCTGGATAGCCCCAGGTGGAGGAGAGCAGAAGCTGCAAGGCCTACTGAGGCCTGGGCGGGGACGTCATAAGGCATCACTACCGTCATCCTCTATTGGTCAAAGTAAGTCAAAGATCAACCCAGATTCAAGGGATTGGGAAGGGGCTTCCTTCCCCAGTGGCACAGTGGTTAAGAATCCGCCTGCCAATGCACGGGACACGGGTTCGAGCCCTGGTCCGGGAAGATCTCACATGCCACGAAGCAACTAAGCCCATGGGCCACAACTACTGAGGCTGTGCTCTAGAGCCCGCAAGCCACAATTACTGAAGCCTGTGCACCTAGAGCCCGTGCTCCGCAGCAAGAGATGCCACCGCAATGAGAAGCCCGCGCACCACAATGAAGAGTAGCCCCCGCTCGCCGCAACTAAAGAAAGCCCGCGCGCAGCAACGAAGACCCAATGCAGCCATAAATTAATTAATTAGTTTAAAAAAAAAAGGGATTGGGAAGGAGACTCTGCCTCTTGATGAGAAGAGTGGGGCAAAGGCACCCTGCAAGGCGGGCCTGCCACAGGGAGGGGCTTGTTGCAAACAGGGTGTCACAGTCACCAGTCCGGGATCAGGCTCTCAGATCCTCCTGCCGTAGGCAGTTTCTTCCCCATCCTTCATGCCAGGAGGAAGTGGCTCTCATTCAAGAGCTGATTTTGGGGCTTCCCTGGTGGCACAGTGGTTGAGAGTCCGCTTGCCGATGCAGGGGACACGGGTTCGCGCCCCGGTCCAGGAGGATCCCACGTGCCGTGGAGCGGCTGGGCCCGTGAGCCATGGCCGCTGAGCCTGCGCGCCCGGAGCCTGTGCTCCGCAATGGGAGAGGCCACAGCAGTGAGAGGCCCGCATACCACACACACAAAAAAAGAGTTGACTTTGGTACCCACCAAAGCAGGAGAGAAATGTGGACTGCGGTGACCTGAACAGTGACCACACCCAGCACTGAGGCAGGGGATAGCAGGTGGAGCTCGTCAAAGTCCGTCCTGCCTCCATCTGACTTCGCTGTTACCGGGAGGCTTCTGGACCGCCCGGGGCCAAGTGGTATGTATTCAGAAATTGCAGCTAATTTTACGCATCTATGTGGAACCTAGAAAAATGGTACCGATGAACCAGTTTGCAGGGCAGAAATAGAGACACAGACGTAGAGAACAAACGTATGGACACCAAGGGGGAACAGCAGGATGGGGGTGGGATGAACTGGGATATTGGGATTGACATATATACACTAATATGTATAAAATAGATAACTGATAAGAACCTGCTGTATAGCACAGAGAACTCTACTT
>NW_020173679.1:7280155-7302115 GCF_003031525.2 Neophocaena asiaeorientalis asiaeorientalis
GGGGGGGTGGGGGGGTGGGATGAACTGGGAGATTGGGATTGACATGTATACACTAATATGTATAAAATGGATAACTAATAAGAACCTGCTTCACAAAACATAAATAAAATAAAATTCAAAAAGAAAAAGAAATTGCAGCTAATTTTAATAGCCAAAAGCACACACACTTAAGAAGCAAATCCTTTGCCAACAAGTGCATGTTGTATGTGAGGCACTCATTCCAAGTCCAAGTCCAAAGTAACTGTGGATTATCCACTGCTTTTGACTACCTGCTCCATCCCACCCTCACAGAGATTATTTCGGTTATTTTATTTCAATGATATAATTATGGTAGTGTTGACAATCTCTACTTGACAAAGGGCTTTTAGGGGTAAATATTTTATTGAGGTGTAACTTCCATTCAGCACGATTCACAAATTTTCCCAAAGTGAATGTACCTGTGTAATCTGCACCAGGAAGACCCCCCTCGGACCCACCCACCCCAATAAAGGGCAACCACTCTCCTGACTTTTCCTTTTTTTTTGGCCGCGCCTTTTGTGGCTTGCGGGATCTTAGTTCCCTGACCAGGGATTGAACCCAGGTCCTGGCAGTGAAAGTGCCAACTCCTAACCACTGGACTGCCAAGGAATTCCCTCTCCTGACTTTTGACACCATAGATTATTTGTTTTGAAATGTTGTGTGTTCATAGAGAACACGCTTTCAGGAGACCCATCTGCCCAGCCCAGGTCCCAGACCTGGGAGATGGCTAAGGCATAGTCACCGCCTTCAGGGATGTTGGATCAGGAATCCCTGCTTGGGGCAAGGGGATGGTTTTCCAACTTCTCAGGGCTCCTCTCCATCCTAAATCCTGAGTGTCATCCTTAAGGCAAAGCACCTCTTTTGCTGCACCGGATCTGAGCATGGGAACAGGAGTGGTGGGGGCCGGGGTGGGCAGAAGAGTGAGGGGAGGGAAGAGGGAGTGACCAGAGGTGAGTAAGCCTTTGAGGGCTCTGGCCAGTTTCCTTCTATCTTCTCCCAGACAATGGTCCTCATCCAACCCCTTGTCACTCGGGAGTACGCAGCAAGCTGTTGGATGGTGTGGAAGGCAGGTGAGCTGGCAGGGGTGAAGTGAGGAGGGGAGGGTGGGAAGGCCTTAGGAAACATTCAGCAGGCTCTTCCTGAGTGCTTCCTAGAACAGGACAAAGTGGTGGGGCCCCAGGGGAAGGGGGCAAGCCCCCCCTCAGCTCTCATATTCAGAGCTCACCTAGAACCATCACTAGGCAATAATACACATCTTTATGGAAACAATTTCGGATAAATTCTTTTAATTTTATTTATTTTTGGCTGCATTGGGTCTTCGTTGCTGCGTGCCGGCTTTCTCTAGTTGCGGCGAGCGGGGGCTGCTCTTTATTGCGGTGCGCGGGCTTCTCATTGCGGTGGCTTCTCTTGCTGCGGAGCACGGGTTCTAGACACATGGGCTTCAGTAGTTGTGGCACGCGGCCTTAGTAGTTGTGGCTCGTGGGCTCTGGAGTGCAGGCTCAGTAGTTGTGGCGCACGGGCTTAGTTGCTCCGCGGCATATGGGAACTTCCAGGACCAGGGCTCGAACCCGTGTCCCCTGCATTGGCAGGCGGATTCTTAACCACTGCGCCACCAGGGAAGCCCTTGGATGAATTCTAATGTGCTTTATTATGTGACTTTTTTGCTACAGGGCGGTGAAATAGGTTCTGAATATTAAGTAGTAAGAGGTTACAAAGGGCATCTCTGCCTGGTGGGCACCTCCCTGGTTAATCAGCTCCCTAATACCCATCAGGTAAGAGGGGATGGCAGAACAGGGTCTCCCCGCTCCCACTCAAGGATTAGCTTCTCTCTTCTCTCATCGAAGTTGTCCGGGTGGACCAGGGCACTCTCTGCTGGGGCCTGAGCTCACCTGCAATCAGCCCCTAGACCCCAGCTAGGGGAGGAGACAGGTGCAGAGCAGGGTGTGGCTCGAGGGGGGGGCCACAGGGGCGTGAGAGATGGATGGGACACTGGGGCCTCCATCCCCCCCATCTCTGCCCCTTATACCCCACTTAGATGTGGATGAGGCACCTGTGGTGACAGAGGTGGTCCCATCTCCAGGCCTCCAGGGTTTGCGGGTCAGCAGAGCATTAAGTTTTCCCCACATTCCAGACAGGGGCAGAAGGGCTGGGATAGTTCTTTAGTCTTACACCGTCAGTCTCAAATCAGAATGGGGCATCCAGTGATGTGTGGAGCCAAGTCCCTCTGAGAAATGCTCCCCCTAAATCCGTCTCTCATCCAGCCCCTTAGGCCCTCCCTCCCAGGGCAGTAGCCCATGGGCTGGACGTTTCTCTTCTCATCTGTCTCCCATCAAAACTCACACATCTTGAGTAGCATTCATTTTGGGGCCCATGCTCTGTTCGCAATGATGACAGGCAGTTTTTTGTTTTTTGCCCTCTGTGAGCCCTCCTCAGTTAGACACTTATATTTTAGCATGGCCCTTTGGGAGATATAATGCCTTCATTCACAGGACTGACTGATGATGGAATTTGAGGCACCAGGCAGGTTGCTGCAGAGCTATTTACGTGCAGGAGAGCCTTCGAGCTCCCATTAAATCATAGTCACGGTGACCTGATATAAGAAGATATACTGTTCTTCCCATGAAAAGTTTTCACCTGCAAACCAGCATGCTGCCGTCAAGTGCAGAGTTCGGCCTTTAAGAATGTGCCCAGCAGCAGATCACTGAATGAATGAATGAATGAATCCCAAACAGAAACGCAACCCAAGGGCTTCCCTGGTGGCACAGTGGTTGAGAGTCCGCCTGCCGATGCAGGGGACACGGGTTCGTGCCCCGGTCCGGGAAGATCCCACAGGCCGTGGAGCGACTGGGCCCATGAGTCATGGCCGCTGAGCCTGTGCGTCTAGAGCCTGTGCCCCGCAGCGGGAGAGGCCACAACAGTGAGAGGCCAGCGTACTGCGAAAAAAAAAAAAATGCAACCCAAGACTTTGATCTCATCAGCCCTTGACCTCATCCAGCCTACCAAATTCTGAGAGTCAAGGTAGAAGGCCAGAGGTCCCCATCATCCCTTCTCCTGACATCAATTTAGGGTCCAGTCCAGGTGGTGGACCTAGGAGAGAAGGAAGGCAGTTCCTTCCAGAACCAGTCCTCAGCACCCACTGGCCTGGACGAGGGGCCACCAGGGCAGCTCCTCCCCAAGTCTGGCCCAGGACCACTCAGGGCAAGGGAGGAGGTCCTTCCCCGCACCCATTCTATCCCAAACTCCAAGTTCCATAGAAGTGCAACCTTCCGGAAAGAGCATGAAATAGACACACAATTCTGTCGCAGTTTCTCCATTCCCCCTCCTGCACTAAATGCCTATTAGGGACAAAGGGACGGGAACAGAGGACAATAACATCTGTTTTTCCAACAAGCCGGTGACAATGCGGATCTGGAGGCGGAGCTCACGTCCGCACGGGGGCCCAGATGCGGCCCCCCAGCTGCAGAAGCAACTGGCACTCCATCATTTCTCAGAGATTATCTCCCGGTCGGCGGCTCCTGCTGTTTGCTGTATCCTCACCCGGGGAGCTATCGCTGCTCTCCACAGGGTCAGCCCTGCCTCTCTGCTTGCTTTTCATCTCTGTCATGGGCTGGGCCCCTGCCTCAAGAGGAACCTGGAAGCCACGAGTCCTCCAGTCTCGGTGCTGCCTTCTCAAGGCTGGGACCAAGGTCAGGATGCGGGACCACACCACAGGGCCTGGTGGAAAGAGCACTAATCCCAGTCTGGCCACTGGCTCTGTGACCTTGCAAGGATAAACCTGTCTGGGGACCTTGAGAGCAAGGTGTTCAACCTTGCTGCAGGAGCCTCAATTTCCTCATCTATAAGATGGGCATCATATATCATAACTCCATCCTAGAATTGTGATGAGTCTCAGACGTGATATACATGTATGCGAACCTAATTCAGCCCAGACAGCAGAACTGAGGAAAAGGGCCATGAGACCCTGCAGCGTGGGTTTCTGTAGGCAATTTTGTCTGAGGCTGTTCACACTCAAAGGTGATATCTACCAAATTTGCAGGAGCCATGCTTCTACTCCAGGTCAGAGGGATGACAGAGATGACTCTGGGGGTCAGACTGCACAAAGCAAATAGAATCATCCACCCCCCTCTCAAACAGTGGGAACACCAAGACCCTCTCTCTGATGTGTTCCTCAACCCTACTTCTTCTATCTCTCCTTCAAGAAACACCCAGGGCAACCAGCGTGAGAAGCCCCCATGTGCAGGGAGAGCTCAGGGGGAGCCGGGAGAAGGGTTAGGGAGGGAAGCGGGAGGAGAGACGGGAAAGAAAATGGGAGAGGAAGACAATGATGAGAGAAGCAGCTGTGGTTCTTTCAATATTTTAAAGGAGATTTAAATTGAAAATGAGATTTATAAAAAAGAAAAAGAAATCACGCTTTCCACCACCCTGTCTTCGTAAAGAGAAGCATTGAAAATGAAAAAGATTTTTAACCAAACGAGTGCTGCATTTAGAGTCGGAGAAGAACCGATTCAGGTCAAGGATCTGCCATTCTGTGGCCCTGCGACCTTGAGCAAGTCACCTGCCCAGCAAGCGCACCTCTCAAAGCCATGGGGAGGCGGGGCAGAGACCCACGAGGAGAGGGTGTGGTGAACTCGGGGGATGGAGACTCTGTAAGCCTGGGCGGTGTGGACGGACGTTTCCACTCCCACGGCTTAGACTCCAGGGGGTGAACGTGAGGACGCCCTCCTCCCAGCAGCCCAGGCCACTTCCAGGAGTGGGTCATCAGACCCTCCAGGAGGGACTGGAGAACGGGGACTACAGATCTCCCCGGCCAGCAGTGGGGTTTCTGGGGCAGGGCCTGGCCTCTCCCAGGAGACGGGGCCCCACCTGGGGAAGCAGGTCTTCTCCCAGCTCTCAGGCAAAGCAAGATTAGCTGCACCTGATGGCTTGGGGCACGGATTACACAGCACTCTTCCCCACCTAACTCGGTTATCTTTGTTAGACACCCGCTGTCCCTTCTTGAAAAAGGAATGGCTCTTCTCAGGACAGCAGCCCGCCCCCATGCCCCACCTCTGTTCTGAGCTCCATCTCCCTGCCTCTGCCCGATCGGCTCGGGGCTATCATTTGCTCACAGCCCCCGTGGTTTCCGTTTATCCTCTCTGCAATTGCATGGAGATTGGTTATCTGGTAATTGAGATTGTTTTACAAGGTGTCGCTCATTGCACTGAGTTTCATTAATTTTCAGCTTCTCTGAACACCCAGAGTAATAACTGCCCTGTTGGTGAGGAAGCAGAGGAGTGGGTGTCCCACACGTACACAAGTGCACACATGTGCAAGTGGGCAAAATTTTTAACATAATGACAACCCTGGTAAAATAGACTTCAGACGTTTTCTGGATGTCCTTCCCTGGATGAACTTTGACAGGAGCCCAAGGAGATGATGTTACCTGTCCCCATAGCACATTTGGGAAATAGGACACCTTGGAAATTCCTTTAACCTAGAGATTTTTTATTATTATTTTATTAATTTTTATTTTTGGCTGTGTTGGGTCTTTGTTGCTGCACGCAGGCTTTCCCTAGTTGCGGTGAGCGGGGACTACTCTTCATTGCAGTGCGCGGGCTTCTCATTGCAGTGGCTTCTCTTGTTGCGGAGCACGGGCTCTAGGTGCGCGGGCTTCAGTAGTTGTGGCTCACGGGCTCTAGAGCACAGGCTCAGTAGCTGTGGCGCACGGGCTTAGCTGCTCCGCGGCATGTGGGATCTTCCTGGATCAGGGATCTAACCCGTGTCCCCTGCATCGGCAGGCAGATTCTCAACCACTGCATCACCAGGGAAGGCCCTAACGTAGAGATTCTTGAAGCCCCTTTGAATGACAGGCCATTCACAACCATATATAAGACCACCTGTCTCTCCATCCAACTCTCTCTTAGCACCTGCTCAAAGGTCAGCCTCCCAGGGCCGTAGGGCATTCAAATAGGAAGCCACCGGGCTTCCCTGGTGGCACAGTGGTTGGGAGTCCACCTGACGATGCAAGGGACAAGGGTTTGTGCCCCGGTCCGGGAAGATCCCACATGCCGCGGAGCAGCTGGGCCCGTGAGCCATGGCCGCTGAGCCTGCGCGTCCGGGGCCTGTGCTCCGCAGCGGGAGAGGCCACAGCAGTGAGAGGCCCGCGTAACACACACACACACACAAAATAGGAAGCCACCTTGACAGTCTCGAGCCCCAAGGCCAGAACCTCAGGGATAGCGGGCTCTGGTAGGGGGAGGGGCAACTTTCCCATGGTCACCCCACTGGGATTCCAGTCTCCCTGAAAGGCTACAAATGGGTCCTGCCTCGGTTTCCTCATAGAATCTCGTGTGAGTGCCAGAGCAGAGCCCCCCAGGAAATCACCAAAGGGACGCCCCCAAACACACACACACACACACACACACACACACACACACACACAGTTTCACAATGAGTAGTTTCTTTTCCTTTCTGTCTCCCTCACTATTTATAAGCTCTGTGAGGGCAGGGACCTGGTCTCGTTCACCTTCTATTTTTAGTTTTTAACACAGTGCCTGATACTTTTAAGCTGCTCAATGAATGTCTGCTGAGCGAAATGACCGTACTGGGCATTGTGCCAGCACCGTGAAGCACACCATCACGCCAGCCAGGGATCCTCTGCCCTTTAGTGCGGAAGCCTGATATTATACAGAAACGACCACATTCTGAAATATTCCTCAGTAAGAGAGGAAAGGGGACTCATTTTATGAGGTGCCTGTTACACCCCAGGCACCATGCTAAGTACTCTCTGAACAATAGTTCATTTAAACTCAAAACTACCCTACGAGGCAAATATTTTCATCCTCCTTTGTAGAGAAGAAACTGGAAGCTCATAGGGGTTACATAGCTTGGCTGAGCACATCCAGAGGGCGAGTGATACAGCCTGGACTTAACTGAACCCAGTGCTGTCAGACTCCATGAGTGTTTCACTAGTTAAGCTCCATGAGTCATGTCAGGAGTGCCTGTTTGTCTGTCTTTCCTCTGGGACTGTAAGATTCCTGAGGATAGGGACCAGGTCTCATTCACCATTATACCCCAGAGCCTAGCCAAGTGCTGGAACATAATACTTGCTCATTTAACTGTGACTGATTAACTGGTCTCGCAGCCACCTGTAGGTGGCGCCAGAGAAGCAGAGGCGAGACAGGTCTTTGTCATAAGCAGTGAATTGATCTGGGTCTGTGACAGTGGGGTGGGGAGAAATTAACCTCTGCTGCCCTCCTTCTCCCACAGCCCTTTGTGCCCCTGTTATGACACTTGAGATGGCATCAGAATAACTTATGTATGTGCGCTCCCTTCCCCAGCTTACTATGAGCCCTTAAAAGGCAAGGGCAAGCTTATTCATTTTGAGTCCTAGGACAGAGCTGGCCCAGAGTGGGCTCTCAGTGAGGGTCTCTGGCCCTGGAAGCATCAGCTAGAAGGCCCTCGTTGACCTCTGACCCCCTCAGCACGTCCCCTGCATCTGTGCTACTCCTCGCCTGCCATTCCCCGGTCTCAGTGCAGCCCAGAGGGAGGCGGTCTTCCCATTCTCCTAACACGATGCCTTCCCTGGACCTCGTCTCCCAAGGCCATTCATCTTGATTAGGTATTGGCAGCCTTGGCTATTAAATGCCCCACCATCCCCTCCTGTTTGTTTCTCAGCAAGGAGGTGTCAGGGCTTTTCATTATTCAGGCTTTGACCTTGGCAGTGGTGCGATGGCCCTTAGCACACCTACCTCGATGCTGCAGTCTTGTCTGGCCGCGCTGCCGAAGAGGTTGACTAAGGAAAACTTCGCCCACGCTCTCAGGCGGCAACCAAGGGACTTTCTCCAGCTGGGTGAATTGGGGACAGCTGCCCACCAGCACCTCAGCTTCTGAGGAAACCATCACCCTCATGGCCACCTCCTCCTAGAAGCCTTGATCGCAACTCCTCATCACCTCCTCCCGGAAGCCTTCCTGATTAGCTCCATCCGGCACCTCCACCCCTACCCTCAATGCACAGTGGTTGTCAGGGTTTATTCGACAGTTGGCAGGCGTCAGCCGCCTCTCCCTGAACCCAGAGAGCAAGTCTTCTGTGTCCCAAACACGTGTAACTCTCAGCTCCAGGCGCTGCCCACCCTGTAGGTAGGGAGGGGCTCTTTCAGGCTCCCCGCAGCCATGTGCTCCGGAAGCAGAGTCACCATTCGTGAGGTGGGCACTCTGACTCAGTGGCTGCGTGAGGACTGCAAGAAGGAGAGAAAACGAAGGCAGGCAGTTGGGGGAACAGGAGGAGAAATTTAACCTGAGGACGCACCTTGCTGTGTTGTGGGCGGACAGGAGCCACTCTCCGTTATTCAGGGACGGGAAGATCTGACCCCAAACCTTAGTCCATCCAGCTGGAGCAAGTCAGACAAGTGGGCTTAATTTTTATCTCCATAGAGCCAGCCTCCTGGGGACACGGGGCAGAGGGTTTGAGGGGGCCTCACCGGGCAGACCAGAGGGCAGCAGCCCAGTGCCAAGGCCAAGGGCAGTGCCCAGCCCGCGGCACCTCCTCTACCTCCAACTGCTTGTCTGTCTCTTTCCCCAGGTCGCAGGCTCTCTGCTTCCTGCGTGAGAGCGCCACCAGCAAGGAGGTGGCTGTCCCACCTGGATGGGAACCACATCCCCGGCCCTAAGCCACCTCTGTGGGCCTGCACTAGCCCGGCCACTCGCATATTCTTGAGAGCAACCCCAGGAGACCCTGCCTAAGAACACTGGTGGGACCAAGGAAGTTGTGAAGGCTGTGTCACTTTCGACGCTTCTGACACCCCCTTCTCAGGCACACACCACCAGCAGCCGTACTTCCCCTTCTTCACCACCCTCCCACTCCCAGGGGCGGACCAACTGACTGAGCGTCCAGAGTGTACAAGGTGCTGCAGGACATACAAAGACAGAGAAGACGAGCAGAACTTGCACTGAAATAGTTCAAGGTTAGAATCATGGCTCCATCACTTACTAGCTGGGTGACCCAGGGCAAACATAAGACTCTCCCTCCACTTCAGTTTCCTCTCTCATGAAAAAAAGACCTTGGGGGCTTCCCTGGCGGCGCAGTGGTTGGGAGTCCGCCTGCCTATGCAGGGGGCGTGGGTTCGTGCCCCGGTCTGGGAGGATCCCACGTGCCGTGGAGCGGCTGGGCCCGTGAGCCATGGTCGCTGAGCCTGCGTGCCTGGAGCCTGTGCCCCGCAGCGGGAGAGGCCACAACAGCAGTGAGAGGCCCGCGTGCCGCAAAAAAAAAAAAAAAAAAAAAAAAAAAAAGACCTTAATACACCATTCATGGGGTTGTTCTGAGGCTTAAAAGGATGTTTTTAAGCTTTGAGAACAATGCCTGGCACACAGCGATGGTTTTATTACTGTCATTCACTCAGTCATTCAGCAAACATTTATTTAGAGGCTTCCACGTACCAGGAAGATGAGCTGGATCTTAAAAGATCTTAAGAGTTACTGCCAAGTTTCCCTTCCTCTCCCAGCCCCTTACCACTCAGGGGCAGCAGATGTGATGCAGTGGTCCAAACTCTAACACCTGTCGGTCAGCCCTACAAGTCTTGCCGCCCCTGGAGGTGACTCAGTCCTTCAGCACCTGCTCTGAGTCCCAAGCCCTGCGCTCGAGATGACTTAGGATGGTGAGTAAAGCACCCTAGTCCTCCCACCTCCTGGGGGCGGCCGACAATAGACATTTGACAAACTAACAGATGTGTAACACCCACACCATGCCCGGGCCTGCCCTGCTACACCCACTGTGACCCTAATGCGGACAATTCGAAGGCAGGCTGGGGGAGAGAGGGACAGGGATATGGCAGGAGTGCGGGAGTGTGGACCTGGGGTGCTCCTAGAGTAGCAGCAGGCAGAGGGCTGCCTCTCTGGATGTACTGGCATCACAGAAGGGCCCCAGGCCAACTTCCCTTTACCCTCGAAACCTGGTTGAAATCATATGATCAAGACCCTCACTGTCCCTCCCAAGATGCTCAGGACCCTCCCAGAACTCCCGCATCTTGAGGTGGGTCAGGGGCAATGAAGGGGGTTTGCCCTGCAATTATAGCCTTTCCCCCACCCCAGGAAGCTGTCTGCAGGCCCTCCTGAAGAGCCAGGCTCAGCCCTTGTCACCTGTTCAAGCAGGGGACCTGACTCGGTTTATACCACTGTTTGGCATCCTGGCTTCGTCACTCACTGTGGGAGGCCTGTCCCAATTGGAAAAAGGGTAAATCACAAATGTCAACTGGCTGAGACCCAAGTGCCAGGTTCTCGCCAGAGGCACTACTTTTACACCAGCCTGCACAGTCTGGAGCCCGTAATGAAAGAGGCTGACAGTCCATTAGCAGCAGGGTAGTCTCCGGGGCTCGGAGGAAAGGAGCTGTCATCCACCTCCCTTCAAGGGCTTTCAAGGGGGAAATCAACTCTGTGTGCATGTGCAAGCGTGTATAATCTTAAAAAAAAAAAAGGAAGTAATATCAATCACAGCCGTGTCCCTTGAAGTCGGCAGACAACCATCTGACATCACAGAGAACTGTCAACATGTTTTTTGTACTCTGTCCTTCCAACCCCTGGGGGCAGGTCTGAGAGATGATCCCATAATAATATAAAACACCCATATCACAGGATGGGAAGACCCTTAAGGTCTTCTCATACACCCCCTCTGATGTCCAACTCTTCACTTCAATGTTCCTGACAAGAAATCTTCCTTTCGCCTGAATGCCTCTAGTCACAGGGACCTCACTGCCCACTGGGATGTTTCAAACATCTCACTTGCTGATTCCTCTAATGGTTAGAAAGTTCTTCCTGACCTCAGAGCTTAAATTTGAGATCAAATAACTTCCACCCGTTGGTCCTAGCTTTGCCTTTGAAGTTTCAGACACACACACAAACACACACACACACACACACACACACACACACACACTCCCACCCCAATCCCTTTTCCCCAAGACAGCCCTCTCCTTTCTATGCTGACATGGTTTTAAGTGCCCTCACCAGTCTGCCTACTGCTTTCTGGACAAGATCCAGTTTGTGAATAACACATCTTCAGAACGTGGTGCCACACTGAGAGACGTAAAATCTCTGCCGCAGCTGTCACCAGTGTGAAGACACACGTGTGTGCAGGTAGAAATGAAATTCCTGGAGCTGTATTTTCATGCACTCCACATTTCATCCCATATTGTTGAACGCCTTGCTGAAATCCCAGTGTATTACATCCAAGGCATGCTCTTGATTTATCATCACATTTGCTCTATCAAAAAAGGAACTAAGGGCTTCCCTGGTGGCGCAGTGGTTGAGAGTCCGCCTGCCGATGCAGGGGACGCGGGTTCGTGCCCCGGTCCGGGAAGATCCCACCTGGAGCTGTATTTTCATGCACTCCACATTTCATCCCATATTGTTGAACGCCTTGCTGAAATCCCAGTGTATTACATCCAAGGCATGCTCTTGATTTATCATCACATTTGCTCTACCAAAAAAGGAACTAAGAGGGACTTCCCTGGTGGCTCAGTGGTTAAAAATCCGCCTGCCAACGCAGGGGACACAGGTTCGAGCCCTGGTCCGGGAAGATCCCACATGCCGCGGAGCAGCAAAGCCCGTGTGCCACAACTACTGAGCCTGCACTCTAGGTCCTATGAGCCACAACTACTGAGCCCGTGCACCTAGAGCCCGTGCTCCACAACAAGAGAAGCCACCACAATGAGAAGCCCGCGCACCGCAACGAAGAGGAGCCCCCGCTCACCACAACTAGAGAGAGCCCTTGTACAGCAACGAAGACCCCATGCAACCATAAATAAATAAATAAATAGATAAATAAATAAATAAGGAACTAAGAGGACTTCCCTGGTGGCGCAGTGGTTAAGAATCCACCTGCCAATACAGGGGACACGGGTTCAAGCCCTGGTCCGGGAAGATCCCATGTGCCGCAGAGCAACTAAGCCCGTGCGCCACAACTACTGAGCCTGTGTTCTAGAGCCTGTGAGCCACAACTACTGAGCCCACGCACCCTAGGGCCCATGCACCACAACTACTGAGCCCTAGTGCTGCAACTATTGAAGCCCACACCCCTAGAGCCCGTGCTATGCAACAAGAGAAGCCACCGCAATGAGAAGCCCGTGCGCCACAACGAAGAGTAGCCCCCGCTCACCACAACTAGAGAAAGCCCGCGCGCAGCAATGAAAACCCAACACGGCCAAAAAAATAATACATTTTTTTAAAAAAGGAACTAAGAAAGAAGGAAAAATGCCCAGGAATGGGCCCAGCCCACCATGTGTGGTTGACAGCACAGGGATGGGCAGGACATGAGCCTTCCTTGTTCTGGACACTAACCTATTAATTCCACCTCGGGTCACATTAACCAACATGGAAGCCAAAGCTCATCACTGACTCAAACTGTGCTTTGGGCCAGGTCACAGGCTCAGATTTTGGCTGAAATAAAGGAGTAACAGAAGAGTTGGTAAGATAACATATGATGTATTTCATCATTCCACTTCGGAAGAGGCCAGCATTGAGCTCCTAAAGGCCCCTGGGTGGGGTTTTGTGCAAAGGTCCTGCAAGGGGTGAGGAAGGAGGGAAATGCTCTGAGTAGGTCAGGTGGATGAGGTAGTTCACAGAGAAAGTGGGAGCTTCTGCCAAGACTGGGCAGAAATGGGGATGGAGTGACGGGGACAAGGGCTCTCCAAGGCCCACGGTACTCGGCAAGGAAGGCTGCTGTCAGGGGCATTTTGAACCCTTCTAGCGCAGAGTATCCAAGAAACAAGGGTAGATTCCAGGGCCGAGCCCCAGCATGAAGCAGCAAGGACGCAACCTTACGGACAGCGAGCCCATGGAGCAAGGACCCAGCCAGCATCTCTGGCTTCTGCCCCACGGAGGCCCAGGGGTCCTGGGTGCTCCCAGGGAGACAGAAGCAGGCCCAAGAGGTGAATAAGGCTGCATTTCCAGCCACCCCCATTGGGGGGCAGAATGAGTCTGACTCACAGAAATAAAGGCACGTGATGCTCTCCTGCAGAGCCATCAACACCCACCCTACCTGCGGCTCTCACTCCACATATCTTCCCCTTCTGATGTTACCTTGGGTTGGCCAAAAAGTTCGTTCGGGTTTTCCCATCAGCCGGAAAACCCCGAACGAACTTTTTGGCCAATCCAATATACTTGGTTTGGGGGACCCAAGTGTATTGCTTATATAGTAAGCCCCCTACACACGAACCTTCAAGCTGCGAACTTTCAAAGATGCGGACGCGTGTCCAGTCACGTAAGTTAGTTCATATGTCTGGCGTACGCTGTCGCGTGCGTGCACCCTCTCCAGGTGGCTGTGCTTTTGTGGGCTTTGCTGTACAGTACCGTATAGCGTACAGCAGTACAGTATCTTTATTTCAAGCCCAGGATGTCCAGAAGCAAGCGTAAAAGCAGTGGTGATGTAGCTGGGACTACTGTACTTCTCAAGGTACTGTACTGTAAGACGAAAAATGTTTGCTTTTTTGTGTCTGTTACGTATTATTTGTGTGAAAAGTGTTATAAACCTATTACAGTACAGTACTATATAGCCCATCGTGTTAGCTGGGTACCTAAGCTAACTCTGTTGGATTTAGGAACAAATGGGACTTACGAACGCGCTCTCGGAATGGAACTTGTTCGAATGTAGGGGACTTCTTACTGTATTTACTCATGGCAAAGTTTTCCTTTCACACATCAAAGCAGCCTTTTCAGTCTCCCAGAAATTCACCTAGCTCGACTATTATCCCTGCCACGTATCTCTGCTGTGTTCATGAGGACACACCGTCAAATGCCCAGCAGAAACCCAAATGTCCTCTATCTGCTGCACGTTCCCAACCTATCAGCAGCGACCTGCTCGAGAAAAATGAGAGTAGGAAACAACAGAAGGAAACAAGGCTAATCTGGCCTGCCTGGCTCTTGGCAAATCCCTACTGTCTCTCCTAAGGGCTCATCAAATCTGGTCAAACTCACCGCCAAAGATCAGGCGCCCCACCCCCTCCCCACTAAATGTGCCCGCGCTGGTCTCCTGAGGTTTATGAATCAGAGTTCACAAGCAGACGATGAGGCAAGCAGCAGGAGAGAGCACAGGGAAATGGGAAGCCAGACCACTGATAAGCATTTTCCTTTTTTAATTAAAAAAATTTGTTTATTAACAAGTCTAAAGAAAACCTTCATTGAATCAGGGGATGTAATACAAATTATAGTGACCTGCATATAAAACCTGGCATCAAATTTGGCCTTTTAGAAAGATTTATATATAAAAATATGCATTAAAACCTGCACCAGGGACTTCCCTGGTGGGGCAGTAGCTGAGAGTCTGCCTGCCGACGCAGGGAACACGGGTTCGTGCCCCGGTCCGGGAGGATCCCACATGCCGCGGAGCGGCTGGGCCTGTGAGCCATGGCCACTGAGCCTGCGCATCCGGAGCCTGTGCTCCACAACGGGAGAGGCTACAACAGTGAGAGGCCCACCTACCGCAAAAACAAAAACAAAAACAAAAAGACCCTGCACCAGAACACAGTGCAGAGGTTAACTGACACCCCCGAAGGGAGGGCTTACCAAGGTGGTCTGGTCTGTGGACGCAGGGAGCTCTCAGTCCGACGGCCTCAGGGGTGAGCCTTATGTGACAATGGCCTGCTGGGAAGGAGCCCGAAAAGCTTGTCTCTTTGAAGGCAGGACTCTTGTGAGCACCAAAATGCCACTAGCCTGGCATAAAACGAAAATGGTGCTGGGAGAAGACAAGACAGGAGAGAGGGCTGTCCTCCTTTTCCTCATTACTGGGCTCTGACCACTATCTGAAGATTCTGGAACTCTGCAGACAAACCACCTTTAACTTTAGAGGAACTTTTGCAATTTCCAAATATGTTTTTTCCAAGTAAGCTACCCAATTCTAACTCAAGGAGCCAAATCGTAATTGGCCTGATTTTAAGGATTAAGAGCTAGTTCTGATGTCATTTTCTGCGGGCCAAGACCCTGAAATACCTATCAGAATGGCTATAATCACAACAGAAAAGCATGATGACGATGGTCTCAATCTATTTTGGTCTTGGACCCAATGCAACCAAGCAATTCTAGCCCAGAAGTTATACTTCACAGCCACTGAAACAAGAGGTGGCTTTGATCAATGCTGGAATTCCCCCATCCTGGGTACAAACTATCTCTGCACAAGGCAACGGAAGCCTTTGGGAAAAGCCGGGTCAGTATTGTGTGTCTGTCCTCAAGGAGGAGGATGCAGTTTCTTCACTGATGAGCCTGTCATTTTGGCTGAACTGCGTCAGGACTGTTTGACCACTGGCTTATTCACTCATGGAGGAGCTGCTGTCCTTGGTCTGCTCTTCCTCTGGTTCTGTGGACAGGGGCAACCATCCCTGACTCAGTTGCTAAGCTGCTGCCCAAACAGCAGGGCTCCACGGATGGGAGACACACAAATGGGGACCTGAAAGAAATGGAGGGCGGGCATAGG
This sequence comes from Neophocaena asiaeorientalis asiaeorientalis, assembly GCF_003031525.2. Taxonomy (NCBI): domain Eukaryota; kingdom Metazoa; phylum Chordata; class Mammalia; order Artiodactyla; family Phocoenidae; genus Neophocaena; species Neophocaena asiaeorientalis. The sequence continues at coordinate 7,295,610 of NW_020173679.1, forward strand.
GGAGTGCGAGGAAACACGATGAGGGCAGGCGAAGAAGCGGCCTTGTGGGCCTTCAGTAGTCGGCAAGGACAGCCAGGGCCTCTACAACTTCAGAGCGCGGCGAGTTACTGAAAGGGCTGGGAGTCCTTCCTGTCATGCCAGCGGGCTCTACAAGGGGAAACTAGCCGCCCTACCAGTTTCTATCCAAAAGCATAGTGATTTTCTCAGCTGCCTCCAAGTGTTGTTTTTTTGTTTTTTTTTTTCCTTCCTTCCAAGCCCTCGGCTCCACTGTCCTGCTGCAGGGTCATCTGATGCTTTTCCTCAACTGTGCCAATAAGTGAAGTGAGGACAAAAGGGTCTGAATCACAATTTAGGCAAAAAGCCTAGAGCCCGGTCGGGCTGTTAATGAGGGGCCTTCTCTCTCAAGGTAGTGTATTTCAGGACCCAAGTGCTCAGGGTAAGAGACAGGTACTCCTTGTCACTGGGGATCATCAACGCATCCTGCCAGACCAAAACAGCAGAGGACACTTTACTGGCCCAGTTACTTGGCCCAGTTACTATGGCTCTTTCAGGACAGGAGGCCAACCTGCGCGGTTCCTTCACCAAGTCGTAGGGCCTCGTAGCCCACTAAAAGTGACCTGACAACACCCTCTAGTGGAAATTATAAATAAAACAAGGGCCATGCGTCCAATTTACCTTGTTCTGACACCAGAGTGGTTTCAAGAAGTCCCCATAAAACGGAACAAAATAACAAAACCGAAACATTCTCTTTAAGAATGTAATCATAAAAAAGGTGGGCGTTCACAAGCCATCCTTAAGCCCCTCACTGCCAAATCACCTTCCCTCCTCAGACACTCTGCCTTCAACACGTTCTAAGAAAGGGGGACACGTTGTGGCGTGCGGCTACTGGTCCCCTTAGAGTTTGGGCAGACTGCCTGCCGGTGCCAGAATGATGCTGGAAACGTAGAAGAGGCCCAGCAGAAGGTTGAGTTTGGCAGTCCTCTGGGGCAGTTTGTTGAAAGTCTGGCTTCGGAACTGTCTCTCAAGGGAAAAGGCCATGGGAATGGTGAGCAGGGGCAGTGCCAGGCTGATGCTGCAGTGCACAGCCAGGATGCTGAAGATCAGGTAGGGCAGGAAGAGCAGCGTGTTGTAGAGCATGTAGGAGAGAGTGGGGCCGATGAGGATGGCGAGCGTGACGATGCCAGCCTCCCGGTCAGACTCCATGTCCCTGGTATTGTTGGAATGGAGGATGGCCTCGGTGCTAAGGGCGAGGGGGATGGCGTAGACCAGCGGGAAGACCGCCAGGGACCCCACCTGGACGGCGTAGGCGAACATCACAGCCAGCGGGCCAAAAGTGATGAGGATGATGAGGTCTCCCAGAGCCAGGTACTTGAATCCAATTCCTAGGCCAGAAAACACAGAGAGCTGCTGTGAGATCAGGGGCTGGAAACCGCGGCAGTCAAAAGGCAGGCTGCTGTGGCTGCACGGGGCATATTCTTAGGCTGTGAAGCGGGGCAGTGGTTGCATTCCCCTCCCGTCCAGAGCAAAATCTGACTTTTTTTCTCCAGTGGCACAGAGGGACAGAGAAGACTAATCGTTAAGCACCCAGTTCAGTCTCAGAGTCATCCCCGAGTTTTCCTTCCTGCTGTCCCCCAACAAAGGCCTGCCACAAAGAGCGGGGGCCTCCCAAACTAGTGGCTACCAGTGGGGAAGAGGGTAGAGGGGCAAAACAGGGGTGGGAAGTGGGAGGTACAAACTACTGGGTGTAAGATGGGCTCAAGGATGTGTTGTACAACACGGGGAATACAGCCAGTATTTTGTAATAAATGTAAGTGGAAGGTAACCTTTAAAAACTGTATAAAAAATGGAAAAACGTTGAAAAAAAGAAAAAAGAGCAGGGGGTTCCAAGTCACAGACAGCTCAACGGGAGAGCCCTGAGGGTCTCACAGGTCTTACGGTCCAGGGCTTGCATTTCTTTCATCCTCCACCAACCCCTGCAAGACACTGCTTCTGTCAGGAATGCCCTGAGATCAGCCCCTCACGGAATACCCACCCCAGCCTCTTACTTTTCAGCCACGACCTCTGGAAGCATCTTCTGGTTCTGAAAATCGCCAGTTAATCTCAGCGAAAGTTCAGGGTTCCCAAACTCCACAGAGAGCAACTTTCACCCACATAATGAGTAAGACAGCTAAGACAGGGAACTTATAACACTGCTTCCCCTCTCTGGTTCCCATGAAGTTAAAACACTACATAATCCCTAACTTTTCCTCCCATACTGCTAATCTACTTCAAATCCTGTCTCAACCCCATCTTTCAAACTGGCCCCCACACATACTTCTTTCAGTTCCTCAGGGCCTTCAGACACTCCCCCAACCCCGACCCCTTGCCTGGCTAACTTCTACTCATCCTTCAAGACTTTAAAGACCATTCCTCAAGGCAGCCTTCCTCAGCCCTAGACCACATTTGGTTCCCTTGCAATATGCTCCACAGCACCCTGACTTCCACTTTCATAAACTCCATCACACTTCTAGTTTTTGGTGGTTTTTTTTTTGACTGCACTGTGTGGCATGCGGGATCTTAGTTCCCCGACCAGGGATGGAACCCGTGCCCCCTGCAGTGGAAGTTCAGAGTCCTAACCGCTGGACCACCAGGGAATTCCCGCACTTCTAATTCTTAATCTCTGTCTCTCCCACTAACCCGTAGGTTTCAGTGAGGGCAGGGCCTTGTGTCTGGCCAGTTAACAGCTGGCTCCCCAGTGCCTGACACAAAGGGTGAGCTGAACACAGAGCTACAGTAACAAGCACCTGGAATTTGGAACCAAGGTCATGAAAAATGTCCCACTTGGATTGAAACAGGCAAAGCAGCATGGAAAGGGTGAGAGACACCCACTCAAAGAGGTGATCCACACATATATTGCTACAGAAGCTTGGGAAACCTCTGATCTAATCAAGCTACCAAGGCATGGCCTCAGGATCAGAAAATTTTAAAAAAAACTATTGGGTCATCAATTGCATTTTAAACAGCCTAAAACGATAAGGGACAATGATCTGTACAAGATCTAAAAGCATGGTAGCCAAAGAACAAGATGCAGCCCAAATTTACCTCCACACCTAGTGGTTGGGATTCTTTAGTGCTAAAGGACCACCCTTGATTCTTTGGAAGGAAGCATCTCCAGGAAAGGGTATAACAGGCATGGCCCCTGATACCCCCAACACACAGCAAACTAATTCTGTACTCCCCAGGCACTGTTCTGATAAGTAACTTGGTTGTCTGAGGACATGCCCTCCAGGAGGAAGGTCTCTCAAGCAGCACCTCGGCTCCAATTCTAAATTAGGAAATCGATGTCTTGTGCGGTATCTCACACGTTTAGGCAACTACCCCTGCCCAAGGAAGATGCCAGGCAGGAATGCTCCCAGCACCAGTCTAGCAAATTTCTCACCAGCTGTCTGCTCTTCTTCTGCATTTTTTTGCAGCTCTCCAAGCAGACTTCGGGGCTCTTGACCTCTGGCAAGAGTACCCAAGAACACCACCTTAGATCGCCTGGCAAAAAACAACATGAGCAAAGCTTCTTGAGGTTATCTGACACCAGAAAATGACAAAGCCCTTGAGCAGAAAGCCCTGTTTCCTGAGCGTCCGACCCAAGGCTCATGTGCTCCACCTGATTCAGAGATGTGGCCCACCTGGGAGTTTCCTTTTAGGCACTCCCCTGCTCCCAACACCATTTTCCACGTGAGCCAGCACAGTGAAACACTGGGCCAGTTCTCCACACAGCAGCCAGAATGAATTTCTTAACACATAAATCAAAATGTTGGCATCAAAAGGATGTGGAGTAAATGGAACTCTCATGCCTCGCTGGTGGGGAGGTAAAAGCAGTAGAACCACATCCAAAAACACTTTGGCAGCTTCTCATAAAGTTAAACATCATCTACCCTATGACCCAGTAATTCGATTCCTAGGCATTTACCCAAGAAAAATGAAAACAAATATCCACAGAAGACTTGAATATGAATGTTCAGTCGTAATAGCCAAAATATGGAAATAATCCAAAAGTCGCTGAACAGGATAATGGATAAACCAATTGTGGTATGTCCATACAATGGCTACCTCTCAGTGATACAGAGGAACTACTGATACACATGACAACACAACGAAACTCAAAAACAGGCACAAGAATTCATACTGAATGATTCCATTTACATGATGTTCTAGACCACGCAACAGTGGTGGCCTCTAGATGGGGTGGGAAGAGTGGGGTTGACAGGGAAAAAGCACAAGGAAGTTTTTGGGGGTGACAGAAATGTTCTGTATTATGGTAGGGGTATGGGTTATACAGCTGTATGTAATTGTCAAAATTCATCAAACTATAACGCTTAAGATCCATGCATTTCACCATACGTCAACTATATATCGATAAAAGTCAACGTTAAAAAAAAACATAAATCAGATTATGTCATTAACCTGCTCAATACATTTCAATGTCTCTCCATTTGTTCATTCAATAAATATTAAGTGCTGACTACTTGCCAGGCACTGTTCTGGGCATGATGGAGAGAACAAAGAGACTGAAATCCCTACCCCCAGGGAGTTTACAGTCTAAGGGGGAAGATAATTAACAAAGTAAGTACTTTATGTGGTTACAAAGTAATGTGTGCTATGAAGAAAAAGCAGAGGAGAGCAATAGGGAAGGCACTGTAGGGGAGACACAGGGTGTGTGTGTGATTTTATTTTTTTCAGCTGCTGCAGAAAAAAATTGTTATTGTTTTGTAATTTTAAATAGGGTAGAAGCTGACATTAGAGCAAATGGGTGGCAGTTAGAAAGCAAATCATACACACAGATGGGGGAAGAGCGTTCTAAACAGAGGAAACAGCATCTCAAAGGACCTGAGGTAGGAGCATGCCTGGCGTGTTCCAGAAACAGCTAGCAGGGCAGTGTGGCTGGAGCATGGTGAAGAGGAGAGCAGGTCAGAGAGTTGTGGGGAATTGCGGGTGGAGCAGATAATGTCCGGCCCTGAGGGTCATTGTAAAGACCCCGACCTTTACTCTAATGAGGTGGGAGCCACTGGAGAGTTTTGAGCAGGCGACTGACACAGCTGCAGGATTACTCTGGCTGCTGATCTGGGAGCACTGGGAAAGGGACAAGGGTGCATGCACAGAGACAGGTAAAGAATCAGCTGCAATAATTGAGGGAGATGACAGTGGTAGTGGTGGGAAGTGACGGGAAGTGGTCCAGTCCCAAATGCATGTTAGAAGTGGAATCGCTACAATCCTGCAGCCTGTGGAACAAAAACCACATTCACAGAAAGATAGACAAGATGAAAAGGCAGAGGGCTATGTACCAGATGAAGGAACAAGATAAAACCCCAGAAAAACAACTAAATGAAATGGAGATAGGCAACCTTCCAGGAAAAGAACTCAGAATAATGATAGTGAAGATGATCCAGGACCTCGGAAAAAGAATGGAGGCAAAGATCGAGAAGGTGCAAGAAATATTTAACAAAGACCTAGAAGAATTAAAGAACAAACAAACAGAGATCAACAATACAATAACTGAAATAAAAAATACACTAGAAGGAATCAATAGCAGAATAACTGAGGCAGAAGAACGGATAAGTGACCTGGAAGACAGAATGGTGGAACTCACTGCTGTAGAACAGAATACAGAAAAAAGAATGAAAAGAAATGAAGACAGCCTAAGAGACCTCTGGGACAACATTAAACACACCAACATTCACATTATAGGGGTTCCAGAAGAAGAGAGACAGAAAGGACCTGAGAAAATATTTGAAGAGATTATAGAGGAAAACTTCCCTAACATGGGAAAGGAAATAGCCACGCAAGTCCAGGAAGCACAGAGTCCTATACAGGAGAAACCCAAGGAGAAACATGCTGAGACACATAGTAATCAAACTGGCAAAATATCAAAGAGGAAATCAAAAAATACCTAGACACAAATGGCAATGAAAACACGACAATCCAAAACCTATGGGAAGCAGCAAAAGCAGTTCTAAGAGGGAAGTTTAGAGCAATACAATCCTACCTCAAGAAACAACAAACATCTCAAATAAACAATCTAATCTCACACCTAAAGGAACTAGAGAAAGAAGAACAAACAAAACCCAAAGTTAGTAGAAGGAAAGAAATCATAAAGAGCAGAAATAAATGAAACAGAAACAAAGAAAACAATTGCAAAGATCAATAAAACTAAGAGCTCGTTCTTTGAGAAGATAAACAAAATGGATAAACCATTAGTGAGACTCAACAAGAAAAAGAGGGAGAGGACTCAAATCAACAAAACTAGAAATGAAAAAGGAGAAGTTACAACAGACACCACAGAAATACAAAGCATCCTAAGAAACTACCACTCTCTTAGTAGAGAGAGAGAGACTAAGCAACTCTATGCCAATAAAACGGACAACCTGGAAGAAATGGAGAAACTCTTAGAAAGGTATAACCTTCCAAGACTGAAACAGGAAGAAATAGAAAATATGAACAGACCAATCACAAGTAATGAAATTGAAACTGTGATT
>NW_020173679.1:7302239-7302886 GCF_003031525.2 Neophocaena asiaeorientalis asiaeorientalis
GAACACTCCCAAACTCATTCTATGAGGCCACCATCACCCTGATACCAAAACCAGACAAAGATACTACAAAAAAAGAAAATTACAGACCAATATCACTCATGAATATAGATGCAAAAATCCTCATAATACTAGCAAACAGAAACCAACAACACATTAAAAGGATCATATGCCATGATGAGGTGGGATTTATCCCAGGGATGCAAGGATTCTTCAATATATGCAAATCAATCAATGTGAGACACCATATTAACAAACTGAAGAAGAAAAACCATATGATCATCTCAATACATGCAGAAAAAGCTTTTGACAAAATTCAACACCCATTTATGATAAAAACTCTCCAGAAAGTGGGCAAAGAGGGGACCTACCTCAACATAATAAAGGCCATATACGACAAACGCACAGCAAACATTATTGTCAATGGTGAAAAACTGAAAGCATTTCCTCTAACATCAGAAACAAGACAAGGATGTCCACTCTCACCGCTATTATTCAACAGTGTTGGAAGTCCTAGCCACAGCAATCAGAGAAGAAAAAGAAATAAAAAGAATACAAATTGGAAAAGAAGAAGTAAAACTGTCACTGTATGCAGATGACATGATACTACACATAGAGAACCCTAAAGATGCCACCAGAAAACTACTAGA
>NW_020173679.1:7305389-7310986 GCF_003031525.2 Neophocaena asiaeorientalis asiaeorientalis
TAAAATTAGAATTACCATATGACCCAGCAATCCCACTACTGGGCATATACCCAGAGGAAACCGTAATTCAAAAAGACACATGCACCCTAATTGTCATTGCAGCACTATTTACAGTAGCCAGGACATGGAAGCAACCTAAATGCCCATTGACAGACAAATGGATAAAGATGTGGTACATATATACAATGGAATATTACTCAGCGATAAAAAGGAATGAAATTGGATCATTTGTAGAGACATGGATGGATCTAGAGACTGTCATACAGAGTGAAGTAAGTCAGAAAGAGAAGAACAAATATTGTATATTAATGCATATGTGTGGAACCTAGGAAAATGGTACAGATGAACTGGTTTGCAGGGCAGAAACTGAGACACAGAAGTAGAGAACAAACGTATGTACACCAAGGGGAGAAAGCGGCTGGGGGGTGGGGGTGGGGGGCATGTGATGAATTGGGAGATTGGGATTGACATGTATACACTAATATGTATTAAATGGATAACTAATAAGAACCTGCTGTATAAAAAAATAAAATAAAATAAAATAATTAAAAAAAAAAAAGAAGTGGAGTCAATGAGACTTGCTGATGGTCTGGATGCAAGATGTGAGAAAGAAGAGTCAAGGATGATGCCCATGATCTTCAGCCTGAAGAACGAGAAGGATGGAGTTGCCATCGAGTGATACAGGGAAAGCTGAGCGTAGAGCAGATTTCTATGTGAGCAGATGAGGAATTTGGTCTCAGACGTGTCAAGCTTGAGATGCCTGTAACCTCTCAGAGAAGTTACTCAGTAAGAAGTTGGATTTGAGTTTGGGGTTTAGTGGAAAGATCTGGTCTGGAGGTAGAAATTTGTCACCAGCTTAATAGATGGCAATAGAAGACACGAGACGGGCTAAAATCCCTAAGGGAGTAAATGGAGCTAAAGAAGAGAGGTCCAAGGACTAGGCTTGGAGGTTGGGAGTGAGGAGGAACCGGCGGAGACTGAGGCCCTATGAGACAGCGCGATCTAGCCCCTGCCTGCCCCGACAGCTGCATCTCAGTCTTCCTCTTGGTCACGCTGGCCTTTCAGCAGATACTAAATGATGCCAAGTCTTACCCTACTCCAGGACATTTGCATTTGCTGTTCCTTCATCCCTGAAGGACCCAAATCAGACCCCAATTCTGCCCATGGCTGGCTCCTTATCTGTCAAGTCTTAGTTTAAGCGTCACCTTCACAGAGAGGACCTATTCCATCCACCACTACCTGATACATTCATTCTATTTCAGCACCCTGCTGATTTCCCTCAGTGAACTTTTTACAATTGGCTGCCAGGATACCATAGTCTCTTGCGTTTCTTCTTTCTCCGCCAGATGCTCCACTGCAGTTCCCTTTGCCTTCCTTCTACTCTCCCCACCTCTTAATGTTGGAGTGCCCCGGGGCTCACCCTCAGGTCTATCAACACTGCCCCTGCTCCGGGATCTCCCCCAGTCATACCACTTTATCTATGTGCAAGACTCCCAAATGTCTCTATCTCCAGCTCAGACCTCTTCTCCAAAATCAGACTCATACCCAACTATCAACTTGACACCCCCTTGGAGATCTAATACATTAAGATGTCCAAAGTCAATTTCTCAACTTTCTCTCCACAGACCTATCTTCAACCTTCTCTCTCTCACTAGACATCAACACCACTATTCCTGTTACTCAGGACAAAACCTTAGAGTTATGTTTAATTTCTCTGTTTCTCTCCTGCCTCACATCCCAGCTATCAGAAAACCCTGTTTACCTTCAAAATAAATTCAGAATCTGACTACGTCCCTCTCCACTACTCCCACCCTGATTCAAGCCACCAGACATCCCTTGCCTGGTTTACTCAACAGCCTCCTTCTGGGTGCTCCTGCTGCTACCCTTACCGCTCTTTATCCATTCTCAGTACCTTAGCCAGAGTGATTCTTTTAAAACATTAAGGCTTACAGCATTTTTGTGCCACCCTGCCCCCCCACAACGAACTTCTCTTACTTTTCCTCCTTTTACTCTCTCCCTCATTCACACCCTGGACTCCATGCTGTTCCTCCAACTCTTCAGGGACACTCCTGCCTTTGGCGACTGCTGTTCCAAGATACTCTTCCTCCAGATATCTGCTCAGGTAACTCCCTCACCTGTCACCTCTTACAATCTTTGTTCACATGTTACCTTCTTTAAGAGGCCTACCCTGATCAAACTAGTTAAAGCAGACAGCTGTGTCCTCCCTCCTTGCTCTCCTTCTTTTTCCTATAGCATTTATCTTCTTTTCAGGTACTGTAACCAAGGTACAAATTCATCCTGGCTTACCAGGAACTCTCCTGGTTTCCAAAGCCCCACATCTTAGGAACACTCAGTGCTGAGCAAACCAGGATGTTGGTCATCCTACCGATAATTTACTATTTTTATTTTCTGTCTCTTCTCATGATATATAAAATCACTTCCACAAGGGCAGGGACTTGACTGCTGTGTTCACATAGAACAGAGCCTGGCACATAATAGGTGCTCAATAAATAGGGCTTAACCACCAGCCCATCACTACCTTAATCAGCCTGCTGCAAGGGATCACCTAGCAAACTAGCTGAAAATAATCAGGTGTATAATTTGAGCTTTTCAAATTTAATTACACTAAAATTTGAAACTGTGGCATTATAAGGTATGACCAACCAGTGGAAACTAGACACAAAAAATTTCCATATATAAGTTATTCCTAACATCCATAAGCCAAGCCAGGAATGCTACCCCCCAAATCCACACGACCCAAACATTATAGATTTCACATAAAGTGGCCTAATTCAGAAAATAACCTTTGAGGACTTCCCTGGTGGTCTAGTGGTTAAGACTCCAGCTTCCACTCCCAGGGGGCGCCGGTTGCATCCCGAGTGGGGGGAGTTCCGCAGGCCACATGGTGCGGCCAAAGAAAAAATAAAATAACCTTTGACACCTCTCCACTAACCCTATAATTCCTATGCAAACCGCAGTTTCCAATACCTGCAACCAAGACCTGCAGCACAGCAAACAGGCCAATTCTTACCTCCTGTGTAGAGAAAGGAGCCAGACAGGCCTCCGAAGTAGATGAGAGCTAAGTGCTCCAGTTTCAGAGGGGACAGGTAGTAGAGGCAAGCGGCACAGACACAGCCCAAGGTGTAGAGGAAGACTCCAAACCGGACGACATCCTGGGGCTCTAAGATTCGGTCCACCAGTGTCCTGTCATCACTCTTTTTGTGGTCAATGCCCTTGGAAAAGTCGTAGTAAGTGTTGACCAAATTTCCAGCCCCGTGCACAGCGAGGACAGCTACGGCACAACCCACCAGTAGCCTGGGATCCAGGACGCCCTGGGATCTGTAGGCCAGGGCACTGCCCAGGGCTACCGGGGTGAGTGAGGCACTGAAGCTCCAGGGCCGCAGGGCCAGAACATAGGAGGCGCACTTCTGCCTCCACGAGCGCTGCGGCGGTCTGTCCTGCTCCGGACAGCCGTTCCCCAACAGGTCCCTGTCCCCGACCTTGGCCGTCTCTCCTGCCTGGATGTTAACCTTCTCCCCCGGGACCTGCAAGGCCGCCATGGAGAACGCACTTGGGTGAAGTCAATGTTAAACAGTGAGCCACCCACACACAGCGTCCGCCCTGAGGCGAGTACAGGCGGGGCGGCGGACCTGACCTTCTTCGATTCCACCCGGGGGCAGGGACAGGGAGGCGGCGGGGCCCGGGGACTGCAGCGAGCGGGCCTGGCACCCCACGAGGCTCGGCGGCACCTCCCCGACCTCCTGTCACCTGGGCGAGGACCGCTTCCAGCTTGGGGCGGGGGCGGGGCCGGGACAGTGCAGCGACCCAGCGGTCCAGCCCTTCCTCTCCCCGACTGTCCGCGAGCGGCAGTTGCTCCCGGACTTGCTGGAAACAGCCTCACTTAGTATCTCGAGAAGGGCCACGAATGCGTGTCGCTTTACGACTTACCAAGAGCTTTCTCTCACGGAAATAGGACTCATTCATTTTTTTTCACTCAACACGCATTTATTGAAAGCCTACTGTGTGCAACATTTACTGAACACCTACTATTGCACGCAGCAGTGAATAAAACGGCTAAAAATCAGGGAGCACATTGAGGGTGATAAGAAAGGTGTAATTAAACTTCCTTTCCAAATGAGAAAACCGAAGCTCTGAAATGGGGAATGACGATGTCTAGGAAATTATTAGCTTAGCCAAGACATTGAAGCAACCTAAAGGTCCATCAACTGATGAATGGATAAAGATATATATAAAATGGAATATTACTCAGCCATAAAAAGAATGAAATATTGCCATTTGCAGCAACATGAATGGACCTAGAGAGTATCATACGAAGTGAAGTCAGACAGAGAAAGGCAAATATTATATGATATCACATAGGGGGAATCTTAAAAATAATACAAATGAACTTTTTGATAAAACAGAAACAGACTCACAGAAACAGAAAACAAACTTATGGTTACCAAAGAGAAAGGGGGGAGGGGTAAATTAGGAGTATGGGATTAAAAGTTACACACTACTATATATAAAATAGATAAATAAGGATTTACTGTACAGCACAGGGAACTATATTCAATATCTTGTAATAACCTATAATGGAAAAGAATCTGAAAAAGAATATACACATATGTATCTGAATCACTTTGCTGTACACCTGAAACTAACACAATATTGTAAATCAACTATAGCTCAATTTAAAAAAACTAAACTAAAATTTAAAAAAAAAAATTATTAGCTCTGGTAATCACAACAGCAATAATTCCCACTTTTTATTATGCATATTCCATATACTGCCCTGACTGCCTTTTTATTTTTCTTCTAATTTATTTACTTATTCATGCACAGAACTGCCCTCCTCCCCACCCACAAGTTGGCCAGCTTTGTATCTCCATTTCCTGCCTTCTGGGAGCTTATGGTCCGTATCTGTAGCTTGTTCTGGCTGGAGAGAGCCAATTGTTAAATTTTTAGGAATTTTGTGAGCAGTCATTAAGCAAAGCCATTATTAAAAATTAAATTAGGGCTTCCCTGGTGGCGCAGTGGTTGAGAGTCCGCCTGCCGATGCAGGGGGCGTGGGTTCGTGCCCCGGTCCGGGAGGATCCCACATGCCGCAGAGCGGCTGGGCCCGTGAGCCATGGCCGCTGAGCCTGCACGTCCGGAGCCTGTGCTCTGCAACAGGAAAGGGCAGAGCAGTGAGAGGCCCGCGTACTGAAAAAAAAAAAAATTAAATTAAATTATACAAACTTGCAAGTAGATCCATTATATTAAAAGCCAAGGTAACAAATACTCAAAACTCATTACTTCCTAATTATTTCACTACACTTTACCATTTATGCTCTTCAGGTTATTTATGTCTATTTTATCTGCATTGTGGAAATACTACATAATGATGTGCTGCTGCTTATCTCTTCCTACCTGTTCATTCAGTGATATCCGCTGGTGGTTTGAAATCTGCCATGATGGGAGTATTCATACCACACAAATCAGCAAATGCTTCATAATTGTGTTGTACATCATCTGGAATTAAGAAAGTGACAGAGAAAAGTTAATAATGCAGATTAAATTTTTTTTTTTTTTTTTTTTTTTTTTTTTTTTTGTTT
>NW_020173679.1:7311093-7344583 GCF_003031525.2 Neophocaena asiaeorientalis asiaeorientalis
GCTCCGCGTCATATGGGATCTTCCCGGACCGGGGCACGAACCCGTGTCCCCTGCATCGGCAGGCGGACTCTCGACCACTGCGCCACCAGGGAAGGCCCAGATTAAATTTTAAGTGTGTCAACTCTGTAGCTGTTTCGTTTTGAGTAGCAGCAAAAATTTGAGGAAATATACTTCCAGTATTAGAATATTATCCAATTCAGCAAAGAAGCCATTCATGTCATTGACGAACTAGTGAAGTTCAATATATCTCGATTGTTTCACTTTCCACCTACTCCTTAACGTAAAAGATAATACTGGGACTTCCCTGGTGGTCCAGTGGGTAAGACTCCGCGTTCCCAATGCAGGGGACCCGGGTTTGACCCCTGTTCAGGGAACTAGATCCTTCATGCATGCTGCAACTAAGAGTTCTCATGCCGTAACTAAAGATCTCGCATGCCACAACGAGGATCCCACGAGCCGCAACTAAGACCCAGCACAGCCTAAATAAATATTTTAAAATACATATATTTTTTGTTTTATTTTATTTATTTATTTTTGGCTGCATTGGGTCTTCATTGCTGTGGGCTCTCTCTAGTTGCGGCAAGCGGGGGCCACTCTTCATTGCGGTGTGCAGGCTTCTCATTCCAGTGGCTTCTCTTGTTCTGGAGCACGGGCTCTAGAGCGCAGGCTCAGTAGTTGTGGCATGCGGGCTCAGTAGTTGTGGCGCCCGGGCTTAGTTGTTCCACAGCATGTGGGATCCTCCTGGACCAGGGCTTGAACCCATGTCCCTTGCATTGGCAGGTGGATTCTTAACCACTGTGCCACCAGGGAAGCCCATATTTTTAAAAAAAAAAAAAAAAAAAAGATAATATCAACCAACAGTCATGTTGGAACTACACTCATTGGTCAATGCAACCACACAGAGGCTACACAGTATCAAAGAAAGCATACTGTTAGAATCAACTGGCTATATGGAATTTATAATAAAGAGTATCGTGTATTTTATTATTATTTGTAAGTTTTGTGCCACACATTCTTCGTATTAGTGACCGTTATAATACACGTATAACATATATGGACACAGGACTGACTACATGATTTTGGTGCCCAGTGCAAAATAAAAATGCAGGACCTCTTGTTCAAAAATCATTAAGAATTTCAAGACAGAGCATTCTGACCTCACAAGTCACACATGATGAAGGAAGCCCAGTATATACATACATGCCGCCCTCCCGTCCTAGCTGGCTGTTAAACATTTACAACTCCACCACCCAGCACGTACTTGCAATGTTGGCCAAACCTGAATATCCAATGCTGCCGAATCAGACAAGAGGAAGAAGCAGATATATTCAAATCCTGGCTCTACCACTTACCAACTGTGTGACCCAATTCCTCTGGACATCAGATTACTCCTATACAAAGTGGGAACAATATGAACTGCCTCATTCATAGAGATGTTCAGGAACAGCAGTGACAGCATTTGCTGACTGTTCATATGTGTCATACAGTGTTTTGGGTATTTTACAGGTATTAGCATTTAACCCACACAATACCACCTACCGAAGTAGGCGCATTATAATCCTTCTAGGTTTATAAATAAGGAAATAGGTACATAAGTGCTTTCTCACATAGTCAGTAAATGTTGGAGCTAAGTTTCAGATTTGGTTAGTTTTGACTCCAAGATGCTTTTAGCCACTACTCTATAAGGTCCGCCAAAACGCCTGATGGCTTGTAAGCGCTCAATAAATATTAGTTATTATTTTAGCATAATGGACAAGAAAGCTCTGTGTAAACTGAAAAGAGACCTATAAATGCACTGATTACTATCGCTATAAAACCATCTTTGATTGTTAATTAGAAAACAGGGCCATACCACATCTTAGGGAGACAAAAACCTCATATATTGCTGGTGGAAGTAAAAATTGATACCTCCCTTACAGAGATGAATTTGACAATATCCATCGAATTACACATGCCTTTGCCCTCTGACCCTATAATTGCATTTTTGGTACTATTTTGTATAGCCGCCAGGGAATAAAATTATATATCTACAAAGGCATTCATTGCAGCATCATTAGTAATAGCATGAATTTGAAAATAACACGTGTCCATCAACAGAGAAATGGAAATATAAATTATGATATATCCATGTGATGGAACACTATGCAGCTATAAGAATAACAAAAGAACAAGGAAGCCTTCTATACAGTAAGAAAGAACTCTAAGATACCGTAGAATTTTTTAAAAAATAAATTTATTTATTTAATTTATTTCTTTTGTCTGCATTGGGTCTTCGTTGCTGCGCGCGGGCTTCCTCTAGTTGCGGTGAGCATGGGCTTCTCATTGCGGTGGCTTCTCTTGCTGCGGAGCACAGGCTCTAGGCACGTGGGCTTCAGTAGTTGCAACACGCGGGCTTCAGTAGCTGTGGCTCGCGGGCTCTAGAGCGCAGGCTCAGTAGCTGTGACGCACGGGCTTAGCTGCTCCGCAGCATGTGGGGTTTTTCCCGGACCAGAGCTTGAACCCATGTCCCCTGCATTGGCAGGCGGATTCTTAACCACTGCACCACCAGGGAAGCCAAGGTATCCTAGAATTTTAAAAAGTACAGAACAGTGTATATAGCGTAACAAAAAAGGGAAATAAGAATATATATTTATATTTGTCTTTTATTTACATAGAAATGTAAAAAATGTAAAATCTAGAGATACATAAGAACTAAGAAAATAAGTAGTGAAGGGGCAGGGGTGGAGCAAGACTTATAATGATAAGCATAATTTTTAATTATTTTGAGATTTGAATAGTGAATGTATTACATATTCAAAAATGTTTAACGACTAAATATAGAGATGTTGAAAACAAGTGAAAAATATGAAATTCAGAGGAACAATTATTTCACAGAAGAATCAATGTAAAGATTCTAAATCTAAAGAAGTAGTCATGGGACTTCCCTGGCGGTCCAGTGGTTAAGGCTTCACGCTCCAATGCAGGGGGTGTGGGTTTGATCCCCTCAGGGAGCTAAGATCCCACATGCCTCATGGCCAAAAAAACCAAAACATAAAACAGAAGCAATATTGTAACAAATTCAAGAAAGATTTTAAAAATGGTCCACATCAAAAAAAAGTAGTCATAACTTCTTTTTCTCTTAAATCTGCCAAAGCGTTTTTTAGCCACAGAACACTACCAAACCTCTTTTATTTGGTAATTTAGTACTTCTGGAAACTCACACCTCTTCAACAAACACTTTTTATTTAATTAAAGTAAAAAAGTAAATGATGGTAATGTGTAAAGAAAAAATATGCCTTCCCCAAATTCCATTACATCTTAGTTGTATATTTTCCCCATGTGAACATAGACACATAAGAAACATATAAATTTTTAATAGGTTATATTATACTTACATGGTATAATTGTGAACCCTTTTCCTTCTTAGCAAATGTTCATCTAC
The DNA here is from genome assembly GCF_003031525.2 of Neophocaena asiaeorientalis asiaeorientalis. NCBI lineage: Eukaryota > Metazoa > Chordata > Mammalia > Artiodactyla > Phocoenidae > Neophocaena > Neophocaena asiaeorientalis. Next base: position 7,314,515 of record NW_020173679.1, read on the forward strand.
ATTACGATTATTAATGGCTACCTACATTTTCCTTAATATAAATTACTATATTTTATTTAATCGGACTCCTATTGTGAGGTACTTAGGAATTTTCAGTGCTTACTATGATAAACAGACCGTGATTTTTTTAAAAAAGAGATGTAGTCAAATTCCATTTTTGCTATTGATTTTCGAAAGAGTGTTTTTTAAATGATACTACTTTGAAATTATTTGTTTACGAGCAGCTTATTTAGCTAAAACTTGTCTACGCTTTCTCGTGGATGATCTTGTGAGCTAGATAATTTTGGAAAAGTGGGGAAATCTAAAAACGCTTTCAAATGCGTATTACATTTCACAAAAGAGAAATCACGGATGCACAAGTAGCGCTAGTCCGAAAATTCCACTTCTTTTGCTCCAGTGATTACAAGGCGCTGGCATCGCTCACACTCTGGTCTCGAAAATTAAATCCGGCGGGGTCGCGAACCTCCGCCTACCGCCTCGTGGTTCCATTCCACTGTACCCAGACAGCGGAATGCGCACCTCCACGGCCCAGGTGCAGAGGGGAATTATAGTAGCGATGCACCGGATGTGTGCGTGGAAGTGACTGAAGTCAACTCACGACTGATTGGTTCTCCCGAGTGGACCTAAGCCTCCTTTCACCTGCCACTGGCCACGGGGTTTGTCTATTTGAACAGTCCCCGCCCCCTTGAGAAGCCGGGTCCCGAAGCCTCACTTCTCCTTAATGACTATTGGCCGGTGTTCCAGTCCATCTTCTTCTTACGCCCGTCGATTGGTCCTTACGGCTGGGAGCCCGCCTTCCCTCCCGCCCGGCTTAGAGGACAGCGGGGAAGGCGGGTGGTGGGGTCGGGGGCCTGAAGCGGCGGTACCGGCACTGGCGGCGGCAGCTGAGGCCTTCGCCGAAGCCGCGCGGTGAGTCTGGGACCTGGCACCGACCCCTCCAAGGCGGCGGAATTTCCAGACCCACGGTCAGCCTGGTCTGTGGGGGGACCCCGGGAAGTCGTCCGTCTGGGACGTGGGGTCCCCTCAGTACTGGCCCCCACGGAGTTGGGCGCCGCCTGAGCCCTGGACCCGCACCCCCGAGGCAACGCCCACCTCCTCCCGAACCCGCAGGAAACCCCCGAACCCTTTAGCCTGCTGTGCGTCTCTGGCGCCACGAAGGCCGGCCCATCAGCTCCTGTATTGCTGGGGCGCCTTTGGGTCTCCTTGCCCATCAGTCACCCCTTCTTCAGAGCCCCCTACAAATTGTCCTCAAAGAGGACCAACGTCAGTGTCAGCCCCTTGCGGTCCACCGTGGAGGCCTCTCAAGGACTCATTCCCTGGAGGTGAGCTCGGTTCCATCCGAGCTTCCCCCGCCCCCACCTGACTTTTAACTTCTGTAAGCCCTCGCCAAGACCCTTCGGATTTAACTTCTAGTATTTTAATTGAATTCTCCCTGGAGCAGATGGCCTGTGGGCCTTAGACCTTATTAAGATATGCTGGTTCCTTCCTGAGACTGGAGATCCCTTGCTGGCCTCCATCCCCCAGACAAGCGCACACACTCTGTGGTTTTCTCTTCTGGAGTCCTTGGGTTTCCTCTGCCCTGAAGGCTGACACTTCCCTCTGCACTCTTCTCGGCACTGGAGTATTTAAAAGCTTTTCAGAGCCAGTTATTCCCTGTTTTGTTTTTTTTTCCTCTGCATTTCACAAATTCTTTGAAAAATAAGAAAATTTGATTTTCTGATATAATCCGGACATACCTAGGAAAGGTGCATATGTTACTGTCATAGCAGTCTGCCAGAGCGCTATCATGGCCACTTTATTGTGGTCGTCTGATTATTTGTATTTCCCCCTAGACTGTAAGCTTATTGAGGGAAGGGACAGGACATAACTGAGGAAGGAATGAGTGATCTGAGAAACGAATCAGTCTCTTTTAGAGCACATTCCAAGTCCTAATGTTCTATAGAACTGCGCTGTCCTATACAATAACCATCAGCCACATGTGGCGTAGAGCACTTGAAATGTGATTGGTCCAAGTTGAGATTGCCCTAAGTGTAAAATACACACTAGATTTTGGAGACTCAGTACAAAAAAGAGAATAGAAAAACATATCAATAATTTTTATATTGATAACATGTTGAAGTGATATTTGGGATGTACTGGATTAAATAAAATGTATTAATTTTGCCTGTTTCTTTTACCTTTTCGATATGGCTACAAGGAAATTTAAAGTTATTTTTACATTTGTGGCTTGTATTTCTATTGGGCAGTGCTGCTACAGAGTAGTAATCAATTTCCCTCTTTAAGTTGAACTCCTGGAGGAAAAGGACAGTCTTAGGCATGCTTTATTTTCTCTCTACCTCCCCACCTCTAGTACCTGACTCTGTGCCATGTACGTAGTAGTCATAATGATAATCATAGCTAACAACTATTCAGAACTCACTGTGCGCCTGGCACTATTTCAAGCACTTTTTAACTGTTTAACTGTTTAGTGTGTTAACTCATTTAATCCTTACATCAATCCTATGAGTTAGGTGCTGTTATCCTCTTATTACAGTTTAGGAAACTGAGACATCTTAAGTATCTTTCCTCAAGGTATATAACTTTGGACTGTGGATTCACACCCAGGTATCTGGCAGCACAGCCCATAATTTGACCCTCTCTCCTATGCTGCCTCTTTTAAACATCAGTCATTGTTGAGTGAATCAAGTCTCTCTGCACGTTTTTTAGTGAGGTATCCCAACCTTTTTAGGATCCCCAGCCTGACGTGGATAGGGTGAAGATCTGTGTTGAGGAGCTGGGGCCATAAATGAGTTCATCGCCATGGTTTGTTATTCAGAATATTAAAGGAAGCTTCTCTCCGAAGAACCTCAGGGCAAGATGCTTGGAACCGGCCCTGCCGCCGCTGCCACAGCTACCACCGCATCCAGCAATGTGAGCGTCCTGCAGCAGTTTGCCTGTGGCCTGAAGAGCCGGAATGAGGAGACCAGGGCCAAAGCCGCCAAGGAGCTCCAGCACTATGTCACCATGGAGCTCCGAGAGGTTGGGATTGCTGTGGTTCGGGGCCGTTCATCATGGAGTGTTGGGGTGACATATACCACCCCTGGTTTAGATGCCTCTTGACAGCTAAGTGAGGATTCGGAAAATGCAGAGATTCCATTTTAGAAAGGCACCGATTTCTCACGTCTGTAGAATGGGCAGGTTCCTTTGCGGTTACACATTTCTGTGGCATTTCCTATGTTGTGATATTTTAGGAGTCGGCTGCTTCTTTTCATTTTTTTTCTTTTTCATGCCACATTCCAGACCTTCCACTCTTTCTGCCTGATAACAGTGGTTGGGATGGGTTTGACGAGTTGGTTGTTTGGGGCTTGCTTGCTTTCTTTTTTTTTCCCTTAATTTTTATTTATTTATTTATTTTTATTTTTGGCTGTGTTGTGTCTTCACTGCTGTGCGCGGGCTTTCTCTAGTTGCGTTGAGCGGGGGCTCTTCTTCCTTGCAGCGCGGGGGCTTCTCATTGCTGTGGCTTCTCTTGTTGCGGAGCTCGGGGTCTAGGCATGCAGGCTCAGTAGTTGTGGCTCGCGGGCTTAGTTGCTCCGTGGCATGTGGGATCTTCCCGGACCAGGGCTCGAACCCGTGTCCCCTGCATTGGCAGGCGGATTCTTAACCACTGTGCCACCAGGGAAGTCCTGGGGCTTTCTAAATAGAGACCAGACTTGAGGTCAGGGACAATGTCTTGTTTATTCTTATACCCTTGGTACCAGGTAGAATCTAGGATGGGACATGTCCTGCAAAGGAGTAGATACTCGATAAGTATTTGTTAAATACACCGATGAATTGCTCTTCAGTTTAAAACTATAGAAATAGGCAGTAGCCATGTCATCTTTGGCTGGAACTGTACCTCCTGGCTGCCTCTCGGGTCCTAGTCTTTGGAAGCCACCCCACCACTAGGGAGACATTATAAACTGTTCTGAGCACATCTTCTTTTGTAGATGAGTCAAGAAGAGTCTACTCGCTTCTATGATCAGCTGAACCATCACATTTTTGAACTGGTTTCCAGCTCAGATGCCAATGAGAGGAAAGGTGGCATCTTGGCCATAGGTAAGGACAGAGTTCCTGGTAAGGTGAGAACTGGGAATAAAGGACTCTTCAGCTTTGTGTCTACTGCGCCTTGGGTCTGCTTCTTACTGGACACTTAGTTCACATTTGTTTAATGAATTTTGAGGAGGCTTGTGGCTTTCAGTGTGCTTATCCAGCTGTTAATTCTAGCAGTAGTCCTGGGACGTCGACAAAGCAGGTTTTTTCAGATATGGAATCTCAGAACTGTTAAGCGACTTTTCTAGGGCCAGTGTGCCCGAACTGAAACTAGAAGCCTGCTTTCTTTCCACTGCAGAAATGCAGGCTCTGGCTTCTCTGTAGAGCAAAGTTTGGCACAGTGGGGCTTACGAATAGAAAAGTAGAGTTGGGGTGCAGTGAATGAAAGGCAGGTAATTTTCAACCTCCAGGAACTGGTCTTCCATCCTATGAACTATTATTCAGACCCAGTTTGTTTTCCTTTTCTTCTTGGGAAAACAAATTGTGTATACTAAAATGAGGTTATTTTGCTTTATATAAGTAGTTCTGGCACAAATATGAAATCTGTTGGTTAAGATGAAAATTATTTGCATCCTTACTGTCTGGAAATTGCAGTCTGCTCTTAAAGTAAAAGGAGGGGGTCACTGGCTAGCTTTCCTCTGAAGGCAGCATACTTTCCTGGACAGCATGTGCCCTTCCTCACCTTTTGCTTTCCTCTCTTTTCCAGCCAGCCTCATAGGAGTGGAAGGTGGGAATGCCACCCGAATCGGAAGATTCGCTAACTATCTTCGGAACCTCCTCCCCTCCAATGACCCAGTTGTCATGGAAATGGCATCCAAGGCCATCGGTCGCCTCGCCATGGCAGGGGACACTTTTACCGCTGAGTATGTGGAGTTTGAGGTGAAGCGAGCCTTGGAATGGCTGGGTGCTGACCGCAACGAGGGCCGGAGACATGCGGCTGTGAGTGCGTGGCGAGTGGTGGCTCCATGTCGGGGTCCTTCACACGATGTGCTCAGGTCCCTGAAAGGCAAAGAATGAGAGGGGACGCTCCAGGCAAAGGCACTGGGCTTCTTGGTGGCCTTCGGTTCTGTCCTGAATCCCTTTCTCTCTTCACCCTGAGCTCCGTACCTGAAGAGGAGGCTTAACGTCCTCTTTTGTTGCTTGAGAGGCAGCCCTCTGTGCAGTGCTTATCCTGAACTCCAGTTTTCCAGAATCAAAAATGCCTCCCAGGCAGAAGGCACCCCCTCAGCTGTAGGCAAGAGAAGAAGCCACAAGCCAAGAGGCTTACAAAGCCTCAGACAGCCGTGCTATCTGTAGGATCCCTCTGTCAAGGTCCCTCCATATCCTGTGGGAAAATGGGAGTACTGGGCTGAAGAGAGGAGCCGGGGAGGGACTCACTCCCCGTGCTGGGAGAGTTGATCTGCCTTCTCCCAGGCCTTTTTTGGTCATTTATTGATCGGTTGGTGCGTAGTCCAGACTTCCTCTTTCCCGTTGGCTATTCTTCAATTGAGGAAGTGGTGGCTTCTTACCCTCTTCTTCTAGACGCACATACTCATTGCTTTCTGAGGCTCATCCCTGAAAGAGGCTGGTTTGATGGGCTAGGAATCCAGGCTGTGAGATGGGGGAGAGTCTGTCCTTAAGAGAGAGAATCTAGGAATGAATGTGAGGGGGATCAGAAGCTTCAGTTGGATCCTTTCCAGTCGGTTCCCTCTTTCGGGGACAGCACCACAAGGAGGGAGCCGGCCTGGGTGAGGGGCCCACACATGGACCCTGGTGCTACTTCCTCACTCTGTAACTTGGGGCAGCCTCTGAACCTTCAGTTTTTCCAGGGTCAGATGAAATTAATAGCAAGATTAAATATTAAACAGGATTATTCATTCATTCAATACAATGTTTATTGAATGCCTGCTGTATTTCGGGCGCATTCTGGGCTATCAGTAGAGCAGTGTACAAAGCATTAAACACGTCTGCCCTTTCAGAACTTGTGTACTAACGTTACAAGCATTCTGCCTCTAAACACCCTAGGATAATGAACACTGAGATGTTTGATCAATTTCACTCTCCTTCCTAGGTCCCCAGAATTTCTGAGCTAGAAGAGTGGGCAAGTGTGCTCTTTTGCTAGTGTATGTAGGCTCTAGGATGACAGGAGGCTGTGTTCCTGAGAGAACAAGACTCTGACCCAGATGAAAGTTCTCTGTGCCTTTTCTCCCAGGTCCTGGTTCTTCGTGAGCTGGCCATCAGCGTCCCCACCTTCTTCTTCCAGCAAGTGCAGCCCTTCTTTGACAATATTTTTGTGGCCGTGTGGGACCCCAAACAGGCCATCCGTGAGGGAGCTGTTGCTGCCCTTCGTGCCTGTCTGATCCTCACCACCCAGCGGGAGCCAAAGGAGATGCAGAAGCCACAGTGGTACAGGGTGAGGAGATGGTTCCATTCCAACCTCCAGCAAAGCACATTTGCGTAGAGTATCATCGGGCCTACAGGGCAGCAGCAGGCCCCTTGCCAAAGAGCAAGTATCCTGTCTGCTTTGGTCTCCCATGGTTTTTTAAGCGCAGTATGAATCAGTAGTTATTTTATTGTTTTTCACAAAAGCAAAGATTTATCAATAGCCACACCATTGCTTTATGTACCACTAAGAGTGAGACTATAGTGCCAGTTAAACTCACTGCCTTCTTATCAACAATTATAAGACATCTTTTTTCAGAGGTGTTAAAATATAGAAATATGGGCGTCTCTGGAGAGATGCCAGTGTTCCTGTAGTATCGAGAGTCCTGTGCTGACTGCCACTGCCAAGTGAACCTGCTAAGGACCCCTGTCCTACAGAAAGAGCCCTGAACATGGGAACCTGGGATTGGAGACCTGGGTTCTCGTCTTGGCCGCTCTGTGACCTTGGACAAGTCACTTAGTTTCTCTGAGCCTCTTGTTTTTTCTCTATTAAATAGGGGCGGTAGTGGTGTCTCCCTCGTGGTATTGTTGTGAGAGTTGAAGCTAAATGAAACGAGAGAGCTCAATGAGTTGGGATTGTTGGTGACACTGGCACGAGGCCCTTAGCAGGCATGGTAACCTCAGAACCCCCCATATAGATGGGTGGGGCTGCTTTCTAACTCTGGACGTTGGGTAGTTTAGGCATTCTGTATCTCTCCGTAGCACACGTTTGAGGAAGCAGAGAAGGGGTTTGATGAGACCTTGGCCAAGGAGAAGGGCATGAATCGCGATGATCGGATCCACGGAGCCTTACTGATCCTCAACGAGCTGGTTCGCATTAGCAGCATGGAGGGAGAGGTGAGAAGCGCGTCTGAGGGTGTCCAGTCTTCTCACGTGCCATTCTGGGAGCGAGACGAGGCGAGATCCCTGTCCTCAAAGAGCTGACGTTTTGTGGGGGGAGCAGGCAATAGACAAATAAATAGGAACATTTCAGGTAGCAGCAAGTTCTGCGAGGAAATGGGGTGGTGGGTAACGGGGGTGCGGGTGACTCCCTCCCTGAGGTTGGTGCTGTTTGAGCTGAGACCGCATGACATGGAGGAGCCAGCCTTGCAGCGGGCAGGGTGGGGTGCTCCAGTCAGAGACTTTGACGTGGAAGAGCGTTTGATAAGTTCAGGCGAGAAGGGAAGTGTGGCTGGTGCACCGTGAGCAAGGGAGAGGGCGGGAGGGGCCGCACCGGGAGCCTCACAGCTCATGGCCCCTACTGGCTCCCGTTCTCCTCACAGGGCTGTGTCCACAGGATGACATGATGGCATCCATCTTTAACAGTCATTGGCTACTTGTGGGGAAGAGCTTGTGGAGAGGCAGGAAGGGAAGCAGGGAGGTGAGTTAGGAGGTGTGCTGGCTCAAGAAGCAGCTGCAAAGGTGGGTTTAAAAGTGCAAGGACTGTATTAGGGAAATAAGCTTTGAGAGAAAATGCGCAGGGAGCTGGGAGAGGCTGGGAGAACCATCAGGCCTCAGTGCGGATCTGACCCTTAGAGAACAAGAGCGGGAGGAAAAGTTGGATGGAAGCACCCTAGTCTGCTGTGGGGAGCCATCACAGGGTCCTCAGGCCAGAGCTGGCCGTCAAGAGGAGGCCCACCGTAGCCTTCCTACTGTGTTCGTCATCGGCTAGAAGCAGCTCACAGAAAGTGTGGCCTTGGCACAGACATGGCCATGGATTTCAGAGTAGCGGCTGGGGCCCTGGGTCGGTTTCTCTCCTGGTAGCTGGAGGTCCTATTCTCACGGCTGCCCCAGGAGGCGATTGCAGTCACCTGGGCGAGCAGCGGTGGTGGCTTCGACTGGCACTGGCAGTGTAGACACAAAAGTAGATTCAGGGTCAGTCCACTGACACCAGATTCAGGGTATATCTGGGAGGTAGAGCCCCACCTGTGAGTCTTCCTGTGGGGAGCTGGGTGGTGTGGACTTTCCCCCCAGGGCTTCCTGCTTTCGTAGACCCAGCGATCATTTGGTGATGGCTGTGCCTTAGTTGTGGGAGCAGCGTGTGCTGCAGTATGTGTAGAAACACAGCGAGTCTGGCTTTGGATCCCCGCTCCTCTATACTGTGTGACTTGGGTAAATTACTTTCCCTCCTTATTTTCCTCAATTTTAATGGGGATCTTATCCACCTCATTGGGCTTCTGTGAGGTTTCTAAATATGTGTGAGGTGCTTAGCACAACACCTGATACCTAGTGGGCATTCCGTAAATGGTCACCCTCAGAGTTTTCCCCACCCAAGTATAATGTGGTACTTTCCACTGTACCCCACACAGCTCTGGGATCTTTGTTTTCTTCCAGTAAAACAGGGCAATATCACCTAACTGATAGGTTTAAATGAAATAGTACTTGTGATGGTGCTTTGTAAATTATAAAGAACTATCCAAATGTAAGGTGTTAACAATTTCACAACTTTTTCATTCATTCAACAAATACTAATTGAGCACCTACTATGGGCCAGCTATACCGTGTCCTAAGAGCTAGAAGAATAAGGCAGCAGTGAATAAAACAGTACATTCTAGCAAGGGGAGGCAGACAATACATAAATAAGTAAAAATACATAGTGTAGCATATGGTGATAAATGCTGTGGAGAAAAGTAGGGCAGGGAAGAGGAATAGGGGATACTAGCATGGATCAGGGATTACATTTTAAAATATGATGGTGTTTGGGCACAGCCATGAAGGAGGTAAGAAAAAAGCCATACAAACCTCTGGGGATGAGCTTTCTTCCAGACCGCTGGTCCTGGAGCACGAGGCCCCGTGCCAGGGGCATGCTGCTTTAGGAAGGGAGCAAGATTGCCACTGTGACTGAGTTGAGTGAGAGGAGCTGGGAGATGGGGTTGGGGGAATACCTGGGGCAGGGAGGGGGCTCGTCACCTAGGGTCTCAGACGCCCCTGTACAGACTGTTGGGAATGGATTACAGGGGCCAGGGCTGAGGCCAGGAGTCTAGTCAGGGGGGAACTGCAGCATCTCAGCAGTAGTGGGAGCTGTCGGGGTACAAGGGATTTGGAGGTCGATAGGAGAGAGAGAAGGGTCAAGGTTTGGGGCCTGAGCAACTAGACGGGCAGAGTTGCCATCTACTGAGATGGGAGGAACAGGTCTGCGGTAGAAGGTCAGGAGTTTGCTTTTGAGCGTGTTAAGTTTCAGATGCGTGTTGGGCGTCTGAGCGGAGTTATTGAGTGGCTCTGGGGAGAGATCTGAGCGAGAGAGACAGATTGGGGAGGTCACTGGCATATAGATGTTATTTCCAGTCGTGAGACTGGATGAGGACCCCCGGGGAACTAGGGTAGTTGGAGGAGAGATGGGGGCTGAGAACCTGAGGTCGGGAGATGAGGAAGAACCAAGGGAGACCAAGAAGGAGCAGCAGCAGGGGTGGGGGTGGGGTGCCAGCAAAGCTCAGGGTCCAAGGAGCCAAGGGAAGAAGGGGTTTCAAGGAGGAGGAAACACTAAGTTGGATCAGGGGCTGCGGACTCTTCAGTTCGGCAGCCTAAGGGTCCTGGTGACCTTGACGAGAACAGTGGGTAAGACGTTCCAAAAACTGAAGATATCTGTGGAGAGAGTTAGAAGTTTGGAAATTAATTGGTTTGTATCTTTGTCAGTTTGGAAAGCTGGAGAATGAGTTATTAAGCAGCCCTTTGAGTAGGTGAGGGATGGGGGTTCTCAGCCAGTCAGTGTACTCCATGCCTCGTATGGAGTTCCTAGGACTCTGAGAACATTAACTTGCCTGAGTTGTCTCTACCTGCACTTCTGGTGAGAAGAGGGAGAGCAGAACGTCCTTAGCAGGATGCTGGCTTGGGGCTGCCCCTCACCCTCGCAGGAGGCTCCGTTGCTAGATCCTAGGTCTGTTGTCACAGCCATCCGCAAGTCAGCTTTCCCAAACCAAGGGTGGGGTAGGGGGTTCTTGGGGGCCAGACCCCTGCTGCTGCTTCATTGTTCAGTAGGTGGTGCTCGCTTCTGCCTAAATCAGAACAGATTCAGGCCCCCTGCAAGGTTCTGGGGAAATCGAATCCTAGAGATGAAGAGTGGCCGCCGCCCACTGTGGGAAGAGTTGCATTTCAGGGTTGGGCTCGTGTTGTCGGCAGACTCCCTGGTGCCTAGGGAAATGCCACTTGTAAGTAAAGGTGACTCTTCCCCCATGTGTATAGCGCCTGAGAGAAGAAATGGAAGAAATCACACAGCAGCAATTGGTACATGACAAGTACTGCAAGGATCTCATGGGCTTCGGAACGAAACCTCGTCACATCACCCCCTTCACCAGTTTCCAGGCCATGCAGCCCCAGCAGTCAAACGCCTTGGTGGGACTGCTGGGGTACAGCTCTCACCAAGGCCTCATGGGCTTCGGGGCTTCCCCCAGCCCAGCGAAGTCCACCCTGGTGGAGAGTCGCTGCTGCAGAGACTTGATGGAGGAGAAATTTGATCAGGTCAGTGGCAGGAGGTCCGCTCCCTCTTCTCCCAAGCTCCACGCCTCCCTTTCCTTTGCCAACCCTGTGTCCTTCCTGTCTCAGGTGTGCCAGTGGGTGCTGAAGTGCAGGAATAGCAAGAACTCGCTGATCCAAATGACAATCCTGAATCTGTTGCCCCGCTTGGCTGCCTTCCGACCTTCTGCCTTCACAGGTGAGGATGTCTGTGGACGTGTCATGTCATTACCCATTCAGGGGTAATTAAACAGAGAAGACGAGATGCCAGAAAGTTATGTCTGCTTCTCATTTGAAGCAGTGCCTGCCGAGGGGCTAGTCTCTGGTCTCTTGCCTCTATCCAGCTTCAGTGGCATCTAGTTCAGGTTTTCTGTAAACGTCTGAGGCAGCAAACGCAGGAACGATGCGAACGTGCAGGCAGAGAGGCGCTTCTAGAGCCAGGCGAATTCTCGTGTGTGGAAGCCAGGACGTTCGTGAGTGGACTTCTGAGGGACCACAGGAAGGGCAGTTTCGGTTTCAGTGGTGTGCGGCATCCAGTCTGTGGGGCAGGGAGGATCCGGGGACAGTCCTGTGTCTGCTCCTGAGGTGGGCACCGGGCTGCCCCCCCCTCACAAGGAGGAAGGACTGGATGCTTCAGAGGCTGGGTTCACGGGTAATAGACTGGGTTCCCGAATTCCTGAATTCTTCTTGCCCTGTTCCCACTGGGCGGTGTGAATTCCTGGCTCCTGAAGCTGGCCCAGCTCAGACACTGGCTTCTCCCTGAGGCCTTGCTGGGTCACTCTAGCTAGAAACGTGCTTTTCCTCTTCCGTTACAGCCCGCAGCTGTGGAAAGGCTTTGGCGTCATCAGACCTGGGGTGAATCTTGCCTCTGTTCTTAACTGTGAGGTTTGGGGCAGGTTACTTGACCTTCCTGGGCCTCCACTTCCTGACCTGTCAAATTAGAACGACAGTCCTTGCCTCATGAGATGAGCTGCTTTAATGTCTAGGCACCTGTCTAAGTGCCTGACACAGAGTAAGGTCCAAGAAATAGAAACCGTTATTGTTGCTGCTTCCCCTAGCTCTTTCAAAGCCATTTTAGAAACAAGATAAAGGTAAAAATTATAATAATACTCCAGTTGCCTGTTCATACTTAGTGTCCTTGTCTCACCTCCCTCCTTGCTGAGTGTAGAGACCCCGGACCTACATCTCTTTCCTCTTCACTATGGTGCGTGCTTAATAAGCGTTCAGGACCCAGTGAGAGGCAGGATGGGAAATGAAAGGCCAGCCTGACCCTCAGCAGATGCTGTTCCCTAGCACAGACTCATTTCACACCACCCAGCTCAGATGAAAGCAGAGAAATACAGCCGGTGAGGTGTTAAATGTGCTGGGTGTGAGAATAGGTGTTAAGAGAGGATGAGGCAATTAGCCACATAAAATCACTGAACCAGAGAGAAAGGATATAATGAGAATCACCCATATTTTTTCAGTTTTCCATTCTTCTCACCTGGTACCCAGCAGCTTTTCTCTTTTTTAATGAACAGACATGCCCCTATTCAGTAGAACTTTAAATGATCTTGGTTTGAAAGTCTGTGGCTCAAAAGAGAATAATAACTAGGCCAAATTTGATCAAAGTCTGGCATGCTGTAGAAGCGGTCACCTTAGTAAGTTCAAAAGACGGCCTAAAAATAAATAAATAAAAAAAAAAAAAAAAAAAAAAAAAAAAAAAAAAAAGACGGCCTAGCAGCAGGACACAAAGGCTCAGAGGGGCCCCTAGGTTTGTTCTTTTGTTGTTTTATTAAATAACGTACTAAAATGCGTTCTGGAAATTCAGCCTGGGCAGCCTCCGTAAGTACAGTCTCATGGGGAAAGCGCCACTTTTTTAAAGTTTGCAGTTTGGAAGTCATTGCTTGCACTTCCTGATGATGCAAGCTTTGGGAATATCAAAAATGCTCCCCCTAGGATTGGGCTGGAATCTCAAGCAATGTCAGATTCCTAATCTCTTGGGGTGCTAAGTCTGGAAAAGGAAGTTACCTTCTTGATTTAAGCTCATTTCCTGCTGAAACACTGTCCTGCTCTGCAAAGGTCCCATTTTTCTCGTTGGTGCACTCTGGTTTGAGAGTTGTATCACCTTGGTCTCTGACTGTTTTCAAGCTCCAGCATGCTTCAATGGCATTTGACCGTGAGCTGTGAGAGAAGACATTTCTCGATAGCATAAATGCAGTGATGTATGTATGCTGTTCGGGAGTCTAGTTCACTGTCTTCTAATTGTGGTCCTGGTGGCCTTGAACACCCCTCACTTTCTACTGGATGCGTGGTCTTGCTTGTATGTGCTGCTGGTGCACGGACTTGAGGCCAGAAAGATGGAAGAGAAGAAATGGAAGAGGGGCAAGAGGCAGGAAATAGCAGCCTTCTGAGGAGTCGTAGCACCTTAGCTTAAACTGCCCAAGAATTGCCTGCCCATGCACACTGGCTTATGTAAACTTAATGAAAACACACATGTGGCTTTCCAAATTACGGACTAAATCTTGTTCTATTAAATATAACTGTAACAGAAGTCTCTAGGTGATAGCAAAGTGATTTCTAGGCCTACGCTGAGTGGAATAGCCTGTTTATTACAAACAGTTTTCAATATTACTTTAAATTTCCAGATAATATAAAACAGCTTGGATGATCCTCTCTTTGTTTTTAACCAAGGTTTAACATATATTTCTTTAACAAAAGCATGTAATCTTTCCCTCAAAATATAATGCTAATGGGGATAATTAATGCAGTATTGTTTTGGAGACACTTTTAAGGTTTTGGGTTTTTTTAAATTAAAGGAAAAACAGCTTATATTTCTAAAAGCTGTATCAGAGGAGTGATTATCAAGCAAAGAGTTTGGTTAGTGCATTCTCTAAATTCTTCTTAATATCTTTCCAACAGGCTTTCTTAACTTATTCTTAAATTTAAGTGTTTTATAGGAACTTTGACCTTTCATATGTAGACCACCCCTCACCTTCAGCCATATATACACTTTGTCGTTTCTGTGCTCAGATACCCAGTATCTCCAAGATACCATGAACCATGTCCTAAGCTGTGTCAAGAAGGAGAAGGAACGGACAGCAGCCTTCCAAGCCCTGGGGCTACTTTCTGTGGCTGTGAGGTCTGAGTTTAAGGTCTATTTACCTCGTGTGCTGGACATCATCCGAGCAGCCCTGCCTCCTAAGGACTTTGCCCATAAGTAAGCATCTCTGTTATGATTTCACCTTCCACCCCATTTGGTTGGAGAGGGAGGATGCTGCATCCCAATTTCCGTGGAGCTGAAGCCTGTTCTCTGCGTCATTAACCAGCAAATCATATAATGAATAGCCTTTCTTCAGTTGAGTTCCAGCCTTTCCCACATGAAGTGACATGGATGTAAATATTTGGGGAGGTTGAATACCTGTTCATACCAATACATGTTAGATACCAGTGCTGTTCTCAATATTATTTACTGGGAATCTCCTAGTTTTGTTCTTTTCTCTGGCTTTCAAAGGTCTGATTTTGATAACAACTAAAGCGAGGGTTCCTAGACTGGAACCGAGGGGACCTAACGGTCACCTTTTTCTTTATCACTGAAGTTGGATACATTATCCTACCTCTTGAAACGTCCCAGTGAATAAAATATGAGAAAGACCTTCAGCACCCTGCAAGGTGGCGAGGCTAGGGTATCTTCTCCAAGTCTTAGAGGGTCAGCGTTAATTAGAATTGTGTCTTCATAGTTCCCTGTGTTAGTAGCGGGGATTGTGCTGGTGAATTAATAAGCCTCGCCCGTTTCAAGCCCAGCATTCTCCTCATAGGGAGCATTTCTTCTCATATGGTGGCTGTGCCCTGCATTCGTGGTCCCTGATGTGCACGTTGTTCAGTTTGCTTCCTAAATAGGGACCTTGGCCAGCACCACACTAACCCACGTGGTGTCTTTTGTGTGAATTCTGAAGTGGGGCCCCTTCCTCAAGAGACTTTACTGCCATCTGCTGGTCATTTGTTGTAAATATACAAGTCTGCAGTGACTACAGTGTGATGGGCCCCGAGACTGTGCAGTAGGTAACCTGCACACCCACATGGGGTGGCGCCGCCTGGGTAACCTGCCCTCCTTGCCCCAAGGTAATTTTGAGGTAGGGTATCACAAAATGCCGTTATGTCTAAACTAGCCACTCTTCGGTTCTCTGCAGGAGACAGAAGGCAATGCAGGTGGATGCCACGGTGTTCACCTGCATCAGCATGCTGGCCCGAGCGATGGGGCCGGGCATCCAGCAGGACATCAAGGAGCTGCTGGAGCCCATGCTGGCAGTGGGCCTGAGGTGGGTGTCGGGAACCTGAGCTGTCCCCAGCTCGGGTAGCATGAGGCTTGAGCCACAGTCCTGGGTCTGTGTTGAAAGCGAGGCATGGCTATTTACACGTTAAATTGGATAGGTAGGATAGCTCACACTAAACTCATAGGCTAGTTTCAAATCCAGGTTTCATCACTGTCTAGCTGGGTGATCGTAAATAAATTATTTAACTTCTCTGAGCCTCAGCTTTCTAGTCTGAAAAGTGGGTACAGTAGCAGTTCCTATGGTCTAGGTTTGTCGTGGGGATTAAGTGAAAGAGTTCATGAAATAGCCACTCTTAGTACAATGCAGTCTGTATAAGAAATGCACCACTGGGAATTTCTTGGAGGTCCGGTAGTTAGGACTCAGCACTCTCACTGCCCGGACCCGGGTTTGATTCAGTCCCTGGTTGGGGAACTAAGATCCCACAAGCCATGTGGCGTGGCCAAAAAAAAAAAAAAAAAAGTGCTCCGTTAGTGTTTGCAGCTATCATTTATATTATGATGGGCAAGTTGCTTAAGCTCCCTACACTTTTGTTCTCTTCATCTGTAAAATAAGGACGATGCTCTCAATCTGCTTCCCAGATTATTTATTGAGACTTGGTTTTCCATAGTGACTGAATTACAGTAAACAAGTTCTCTCAAGGCAAAACCCAGAAAATCATAGATTGTTTTGAAAGAGAGTTTAAGATTCTATTTCATTGTATCCTTTCTGCTTTAAAGACTAAGCAGGGATGGGGCCCAATCCCCTTGCTGGACAAGAAGGGCTGTTTCTTCCCAAGACCAGACCAAATGTCATATATCCAGCCCCTTACGTGACTGGTTTCATTTCCCTCAGCCCTGCCCTCACAGCTGTGCTCTATGACCTGAGCCGTCAGATTCCACAGCTGAAAAAGGACATCCAAGATGGACTCCTGAAGATGCTGTCCCTGGTCCTTATGCACAAACCCCTCCGGCACCCAGGCATGCCCAAGGGCCTGGCCCATCAGCTGGCTTCTCCTGGCCTCACGACCCTCCCTGAGGCCAGCGATGTGGGCAGCATTACCCTTGCCCTCCGAACTCTTGGCAGTTTTGAATTTGAAGGTAAGAAATTGCGATGGTACAGATGAACCGGTTTGCAGGGCAGAAATAGAGACACAGATGTAGAGAACAAATGTATGGACACCGAGGGGGGAAAGTGGTGGGGAGGGGGGCGTGGGATGAACTGGGAGATTAGGATTGACATGTACACACTGATGTGTATAAAATAGATGACTAATAAGAACCTGCTGTATAAAAAAATAAGTAAATTAAAAAATTTTTTTTGAAAAAACCAAGAAATTGTGGTGGCTCTTGCCAAGATAGTCAGTGATACTGGGAACCTCGAGAAAAGAATGAGGGTACCTAGAATTCCTGGATCTTGCTAGGGGTCCTGGAGACAGGGTAGCTGATTCTACAGCAGCTCATCCTTTTAATTATAGTCTTTCCATATGTGGTTAATTCCTACCGTTTGTTTCTTTGTCCCATACAAAGACAAAGGAAAATGGGGTGGGGGCAGATGGTGTTGAGGAAAAGTATGCATTGATCCAAGGAACTAATGCTGCAGAGATGGCTCCCCCTCACCTTGTCACCTTCCTTTGGCTGAGATGGTATCGAATTCTTTAAAATGTATAAGCAGGACTTGGGGGTATTTTCATTCCAATGGCGGTGTGATTTCCAAGACTGCTGTACTGTGTAGTTCAGTTTGGAATTCTAGGCTACAGATAAACCCACATTAATGCCTTAGGGAGATACGTTTCAGGAGATAAAAATGGACTCTTTTGAAATTTAAGATTGTGTAGGTGGTATTGGTTAAGGCTACAGGGAAACAAACAAGTACAAAAAGCATAGACATGCTGTCTGAATACTTACACAGCATCGCTAGTTTCCCTGTTGCAGTTCCTCCATTTACACTGAGTAACACCCAGGATAATCTATTTCTTTTCTTTTCTTTTTTTTTTTTTAACATCTTTATTGGAGTATAATTGCTTTACAATGGTGTGTTAGTTTCTGCTGTATAACAAAGTGAATCAGCTATACATATACATATATCCCCATATCTCCTCCCAATCTATTTCTAAGGAATAGAAAGTAGCTATATTTAAACCCAGCCTATATCAAACTCTCTTTTTGGTATTTAAATCTGGGAACTAAAATAGATGAGGTAAATTTGATCAAAAATTGTTTTACTCTCTGAGAATATAAAGGGCTGGGTCCGAATAAAACAAAATAATTCACTTTTTGAAGGATTGGGATGGAGGCAGGGAGGAAATGCCTTTTTTATGTCTCCCAGCTCCTTTTCTACCTCCCTTCTGCCTTTCTGCTCATTGGAAGATCATTTGTTACTTTTTTAAGAGAAGAGTTGGGGGTCAGTATCTTGCTGGTTGAATATCTTGTTGAAAATTAAATTAGTAGCCATGGAATGGAAATGGAATGGAAAATGCAGCTAGCGAGTTGCAGACCTACTGTCCAAAGCAGCAGTGTTTATTCTGTCTTCTCTCTGCCTTTGTATCCAGGCCACTCTCTGACCCAGTTTGTCCGCCACTGTGCGGATCACTTCCTGAACAGCGAGCACAAGGAGATCCGCATGGAAGCCGCCCGCACCTGCTCCCGCCTGCTCACGCCCTCTGTCCACCTCATCAGTGGCCATGCTCACGTGGTTAGCCAGACCGCAGTGCAAGTGGTGGCGGATGTGCTCAGCAAACTTCTCGTGGTTGGGATAACAGATCCTGGTAAAGTTTGAGATGGAGGCATTCTAAGGAAGTGTAGGTGCCTGGGGCAGTTGGAAGTAGCCAGTTTCCTTTCATGGCCTCAACAAGCTGATGTCCAGCATTTTCTCTGGCAAAGCCTTATTTCTGTAAGATAATCGGCCTTAAATTCCATTATCTTGGACTTCCCCGGTGGCGCCGGGTTAAGAATCCGCCTTCCAATACAGGGAACATGGGTTCGATCTCTGGTCCGGGAGGATCCCACATGCCGTGGAGCAGCTGGGCCCATGTGCCATAGCTGCTGAGCCTGCGCTCTAGAGCCCGCGAGCCACAGC
The DNA here is from genome assembly GCF_003031525.2 of Neophocaena asiaeorientalis asiaeorientalis. Classification (NCBI taxonomy): domain Eukaryota; kingdom Metazoa; phylum Chordata; class Mammalia; order Artiodactyla; family Phocoenidae; genus Neophocaena; species Neophocaena asiaeorientalis. The sequence continues at coordinate 7,332,799 of NW_020173679.1, forward strand.
TGCAGAGCCCGTGTGCCACAACTACTGAGGCCCACGAGCCTAGGGCCCATGCTTTGCAACAAGAGAAGCCACCGCAGTGAGAAGCCCACGCACTGCAACGAAGAGTAGCTCCCGCTCACCAAAACTGGAGAAAGCCTGCGCTCAGCAACGAAGACCCAACGCAGCCAAAAATTAATTAATTAATTAATTATTTTTTTAAAAAATTCTATTATCTTTGCTCCTGTGAGTAGAGAAAAAAATGACAGGTTTGGTCAGAGAAGGGTATCTGGAATCCTCTCCCTAGGCTGATGGCAGTGGAAGCAGAAACTGGGAAAGGACTGGAGGGAGGAGAGGAGTGAAAAGGCACTGAAAGGCTCAATTGCTCTTGCAGACCCCGACATCCGCTACTGTGTCTTGGCATCCCTGGATGAGCGCTTTGACGCACACCTGGCCCAGGCAGAGAATCTGCAGGCCCTGTTTGTGGCCCTGAATGACCAGGTGTTTGAGATCCGGGAGCTGGCCATCTGCACCGTGGGCCGGCTCAGCAGCATGAACCCAGCCTTCGTCATGCCCTTCCTGCGCAAGATGCTCATCCAGGTAAGGATGTGACGGTCACACCTCGCGGTAGTGGGGAATGCACGTTCATCGTGAGTGCTCTTTGGGGAACGAGAGTTGAGGAGGAGGAAGGGAGAGAAAAGAGTGAGATGCCTGGTAGAAGCCACATTTGGCGCCAAGAGCCCACGTGTTTTCCCGGCTTGGTAATTGCGATTCTAGTGCTTATCGCCTCATAAGCCTCTTGTCAGCGTGACTCGCAAGCTGACCTCTCACGTGGCTCTTCCTTTTTCCTGGGAAGTCCGTTCCTTGCCCCTCTTCACTGCCTCTGCTGCAGATGGTGTCAGTCTGCCCAGCACCTCGCAATCCTTCCGCTCCTGCTTCTGCTGATGCGAGGCCAGGCACAGAGGCCGAATACGGGAATGGCTCCAGCACTGTTTCTCGTCATCCTTGCCCCTGGTCTGTGGTCCCTGGCTGTCGTTCCTAAATAATGTGAGATGCCAAGCTATGCTGCTTGGACTAGCGCCTCAGGTAGATGCAGTTTGGCCTTGCTGCTAGAGCTGGTAGGATTTCCACTTCCTGCTGAAGCCTGTCTTCTCGTTCTTGTCTTCACCCGGCCGAGTAAGTTCTCTGGCTGAATTGTGAACCATGCATGGAGTCCAGTCCTTCCTGCCTCGAGTGATTTCCACCCACCTCTTCTGGGTCTCAGTGTGGCTCACCTGGTCATCTACTGTCCCCCGACTCCATCCTGTCCCCACCACACCCTCTGCTTCATGAGCCTCCCCATGGTTTCTTTTGAAATAAACACTTTTCATAACATATAAAGAACTTAAACATAGAAAATTATTAATGTAACTTCTACCCTAAAGAAATGTCATTTATTCGCAGTCTATCATAATTAAAGTGACTGAGTTATATCATCAGTGAACAAATTAAAAGATTATACTTATGTTGGCACTTGTGTTTTTAGCCTAATGGTTCACTCCTTAACTGCTGGCCCGTGTTAGGAGTGCCTATCCTTTTAAGTCTTTGAAATAGCTAAAGTTTGGGGAAGGAAAAGAAATCATTGTTGAGCCTGCTAGCTCAAACCATGCTAAATAAGCTTGATAGAGAAATATCTCCTAATGAGAATATCAGTACGTTCATCCAGACAACAGATGTTTTGAGCACCTTCTGTGTTCCAAATACTGCTGGGTTCTGGAAGCATGCCAGTGAACAAGGCAGGCATGGGCTGTGTCCTCAAGAAGCTTATAGTAAGCTATCAGGCTATCTGTTTTTCTGATACTGGAAAATGTGAAGCATCATTAAATGAATTTACTCTGTACTGAACTTAGCCCTTGAAACTCCAGAATTTTATTTTATTTTATCTTTTCTGTTTTAACAGAATGCAGCAAATCTACAAACACTTTATTAGCAAAGGGAATGAATAAAACAAGTACAGCTTGGGAAAAAATTTTTAATAATTTTTCTTGTTTTTAAACTTTGATACAGATTTCCCCAAGTTGAATTGTACATTTTCATGCCTTGGTAAGGGACCTTACCGAAACGTGCTTTGGCCTTTCCTTGGCGTCTTGTTCATCAGGGTGGGCACTGGGTATTGTTACTAGGGTGCAGTGGCGCTCTTTGGCTCTGGAGTAAATTGGGAGCTGTTTGATGTGGTCCTGCGCTGTCCCAGAGAGTTGTGCTTTCCTCACTGGTACCCACTTCCCCGCAGACAGCCATCTCTTGAAGTTATGCTTCTGTTCTTAGTATCCTTCTCCATCCCCTCTCACTGCTGTATGCTGTGACCAGGTGAAAACAGACTGCCAAGGGGGTCCAGGAAATCAGGATTATTAAATCAATGTGAGACAAAACATAACATTGAATTGGAGACGACTCCTTTGGGTAGCCGAGTTAACACGAGCTTTGTTTCTCACTTTTCCCACTGTGCAGAGACTTCCTTCTGGCAACTTCAGCTCTCCAGAAGTCTGTCTATATTAAGTTGTTTATGTCTGTGTCACCAGGAGCATAACGCGCTGATTTGCTGGTGTTTTCAGTGTGTCAGTTAGATGGCACATGTTATCTCTGTTCATTAAGGTCCGAGGGGATTCTGTTGATATAATCCCTAACTGTTTGGGTTTATCTAGAGGTGCCCGAAACCACAACTGAGTATCAGTATTTCTTTCCACATCACAGCTGTTCTGACTAGTCTTTGATTCCACTGTCATTATTTATAGGCACTCTGAGTGATTTGCTGTCTGTACAGATATTTTTCTTGCAGAGAGCCCTTCCTTCATTCTTTTGTTTTTTCAATTAATAAATTAATTTATTTTATTTTTTGGCTGCGTTCGGTCTTCACTGCTGCACGCGGGCTTTCTCTAGTTGCAGCGAGCGGGGGCTACTCTTCGTTGCGGTGTGCAGGCTTCTCATTGCGGTGGCTTCTCTTGCTGCGGAGTGCTGGCTCTAGACACATGGGCTTCAGTAGTTGTGGCTCGCGGGCTCTAGAGCGCAGACTCAGTAGTTGTTGCTCACAGGTTTAGTTGCTCCACGGCATGTGGGATCTTCCTGGACCAGGACTCGAACCCGTGTCCCCTATCTTTATTTTTGCAAAACCCTGCTCACAGTGAGCGCTGTCGGTTTTCTCTGTCTTCTATGACTATCTACACTATTAAACGCTATGCTTTGCAGAGGGCTGAGGGACCTTGGAGTACTGTGACAGAAGGAGAAAGGGCCGGTTTCAGTTTTTCCTCCGGTCACTGCTGTATCCAGGACTGTTCTGTGAGCTGCAGAGATGGCCTTGCTTGTGGAGTATCTAGCAGCTCCTTGATCCGCAGTAAAGTTCTGGTTCCTTCCTCTAGTTCCGCGCCTCATTCTCGCTTCAAACACACAGTCCCTCTCGATTTTCCTTTGCCGTAGTCGTAGTAAGCCTTTCTTCCCTACAGATTTTGACAGAGCTGGAGCACAGCGGCATTGGAAGAATCAAGGAACAGAGTGCCCGCATGCTGGGGCACCTGGTCTCCAATGCCCCCCGACTCATCCGCCCCTACATGGAGCCTATTCTGAAGGTAATTTGCAACAGACAGAGACTGGTTCTTTCTCTCTAGGATGTCTTGGGCTGATGGGAGTGTTTTGGTGCTCACTGGTACACTGAACAAAGTAGATAATTTCTTTGGTCCCCGGCTCGCAGACAAGGGCCACATCAAGCACCCTCAGTTCAAGAATACCAGGAATCTCACCAGTTGCAGGACAGGCTCTCCTTCTAAGAGATAAGATATGATGTTTCAAGCACCTCATCCAGTGTGCTTGGCGAGGAGAAGTAAGATAGTGGCATAAAGTAGCTCCCCCAAAATGAAGAAAAAGTGAGGTTTAAAATCTGAGTCCACCTTCACGTCTATGTTAGACTCATGTGAAGTCTTTCACAACTTATGTGGATCTGGGTACATGCTCACACAGGTACAGTTTAGGGAAGGCATGGGAAATGTTTGTAGATCATGGCACTTGCCAGCTCCCTCATACGTCAGACTTGTGTGCAGTATGGAGAAAGGCTTAAGAATCCACATTCCAGAGGAAACCTGGATTCATAAAGCCTTAGAAGTAATTTATCTATGACTGAGATGGTCTCTTGGGTGAATTTTACGTATGTGAAAAAAAGTTTTCTAGTAGACTCTAACCAGCATTCATTTTCTCATACCTTCTTTCCGTAGGCTTTAATTTTGAAACTGAAAGATCCAGACCCTGATCCAAACCCAGGTGTGATCAATAATGTCCTGGCTACAATAGGAGAGTTGGCTCAGGTAAGGGGACAACTGCTTTTTCCATAGGATGGGAAGAATTATTTTACCTCTAATGAAGTCAAAATACTTCTTAATGCCATAATTTCTAATGCTGTCTACCACTTCCTTTTTCACTTTGTAGGTTAGTGGCCTAGAAATGAGGAAATGGGTTGATGAACTTTTTATTATCATCATGGACATGCTCCAGGACTCCTCTCTGTTGGCCAAAAGGCAGGTGAGTACCACTACTTCGTGTGTGAGCAGGATAGGCCCCATGAGGCCAGGGACCTCGTCTCTCTCAGTCACCTTAGCCAGTAATGCCTAGCCCTAGTAGGTACTCAGAAATATTTGTTAACTGAGTAAAAAGAAGAAAGACTTGGAGCTAGAATTAGCATTCATCCTGACCCAGAGTCACCGTCAGTATCAGGGCTGACCAGTGCCATTTCCTCTAGACTGAAAAAAAAAAAAATGCAGGTCATCTATCAGAGCCCCGGCCCCTAAAGGGAAACAGAGAGTCTTGGCCTCTGGTTGTGGAGGGAAGTGGAGCTTCAGCTCACCCTCCCCCGGCCCTGGCTTCGCTTTGGTCATCGAGGTCATTAGGTGGCTAGACTGAAAGTAAGAACAACCTTAATTTCCTTTTGAGTCCGATTTCTCCTGTCAATCATCCAGGATATAGAAGAACTATATACTTCCTGAGAAAGGCGGGACTGTTCTTTACCTTTGTTCCAGCGATTGTTGTGTTGGTTTGTAGCCTTGTTTTTATGTCCCAGCTCTCAGGATTTTAGTTTATGGTTAGTGCCTTTACTGGGCATTCTTTTCTTGTAACAGCCTCTAACACTTTGTTATAACCATTTAATGAAGAGTAGGGAGTATGCTTTCTTTTCTCTCTTACTGGTGCTACAAACCATGTGATCTTTTGCCTGTCCAGGTGGCTCTGTGGACCCTGGGACAGTTGGTGGCCAGCACTGGCTACGTGGTGGAGCCCTACAGGAAGTACCCCACATTGCTTGAGGTGCTGCTGAATTTCCTGAAGACTGAGCAGAACCAGGGTACACGGCGAGAGGTAGGAAACACCGCAAGCTTGGTGTTTAAAGACTTTGCTGGGAGAATGGAGAGACGTTTGCGTCATTAACACACTCTGACAGTACCGATGAGACTTCCTGTCCTTCTCCGTTTTGTCCCTGTAGCTGGTCGTGCGATATGATTTGGGCGTCATGGAACATGAGTATCCATGAGAGCTGCGGTAGTCAGGTGCTGTGATGAATGTTTTCTTTTCCCCTCCCCTTTCCCACGCAGGCTATCCGTGTGTTAGGGCTCTTGGGGGCCTTGGATCCCTACAAGCACAAAGTGAACATTGGCATGATCGACCAGTCCCGGGATGCTTCTGCTGTCAGCCTGTCAGAATCCAAGTCAAGTCAGGATTCCTGTAAGTTGAGGAGAACCTTGAGTGGCTGCCAAGTTCTTGCCTCACTAAGCCCTCACTGGCTGTGTTTAGAAAGAGCCTTGGGCTGGATAACTGTGAAATTATTGCATATTGACTCACCTTGTGACTTTTGAATGGAACGTCAGTAGTTTCCTCTTGAGTCACAGCAGGGGCGCTGCTTCCCAGTGTGTCCAGTCTTCCCATTTGTCCAGGTTCTTTGTTAAAGGTCAACAGGCTATGTCTGTAGTCACTCTTAGGTGCTGATGAGAGAGATGTGAATTATCACCCCATCACCCTTGTTCATCTGTCATTCTTTGTTAGTGCATCTTTGATGTTTTCTATTCCCATGGCACCCAAGGAGGAAGAGGGTAGAATTTATTCTCCCTGTTTTAATTGATAGGGAAATCTGAGGCTAAGGCTCAGAGGGCGTGGAAAAACTAGTAGCAATCAGGATCCAGGGCTCTTTCTTCCATCAGGTGGTCTAGCTGTAGAGTTCCTTTGTCTTTAGATAAGTAGCCTAAGAGATTGGGCAGGGCGTGGGGATGCAGGTGAGTTTTCTAGGCTTAACGCAGTGTCCATCAGGGCAGGCGTATTTCTCAAAGTGTGAAAGTTCAGCAGTGGTTCTCCCATCTAGTTCAGCAAAATGTTATTTTCCCCAAATAAAATAATTTGTTTCTGAACTCTGTGGATGGGATCATACTGCTTCCAGTTTGTTCTTCTGTATATGAGAGAAGTGTGTCTGCAATGTTAATCCTGTCAGACCCACAGCCTTCGAGCAGAGCCTGAGCCACATCCTCCAGCGTTTCCTCCGTCCTCAGCAGTGCCAGTCATCCAGTCTCTTGGATGTTCTGCTTCTTAGCGTCCTTATTGTGCTGTTAAACCGCTACCCACCCCCATACCCTCCTCTCCCTCTCCCCCGCCCTCCATACCCTCCTCCGCCCCTCCCCCACCTTCCATACCCTCCTCCACCCCCAGTCCTTGAGGTCCTTGTTGTTCAGGTCAGGTAGCATTTGTTGTTAACTTCTCTGAATTCCCTAGGGGGACCAAGCAGCTGCTGAACAGATGTTTGCCTAATTTAATCCCCTTTATTTTCATTTGGCGGAGTAACTTTTTATTGATGGTTTCAGCTACTGAAGTTGTGAACTGGAATGGTAAGAAGCTAAATTAAACGTAGCAATTTAAAGAAAACCCGTCATGTACTGTGTTAGGTTTTTGTAGTTTAGATAATAGATAAGCCAAAAACTGTCCTTCATGGTGAGAGCCTATTCACTGGCTCCTAATATACCTGGTATTCCCAGTGGTGTTAGAGTATAGCAGGGAGAGAGATGTGAATGCTGGTGACCCACAGGAGGTTTTTTTGTTTGTCAGTAACCACGCTTTGTCCAAAGTCAGAGTCATGTATAGCTCGTGATCCTCACCTTTGTTTGGTCCTAGCTGACTACAGCACCAGTGAGATGCTGGTCAACATGGGGAACTTGCCTCTGGACGAGTTCTACCCAGCCGTGTCCATGGTGGCCCTGATGCGCATCTTCCGAGACCAGTCCCTCTCTCACCATCACACCATGGTCGTCCAGGCCATCACCTTCATCTTCAAGTCCCTGGGGCTCAAGTGTGTGCAGTTCCTGCCCCAGGTCATGCCCACATTCCTGAATGTCATTCGGGTTTGTGACGGGGCCATCCGGGAAGTAAGTGGGTAAACCCCCAACCCTTGCTCCTCCCTGCTCCGTGCCATGCCTGCGTGGGAAGTCCATCTGTGCCTCAGCTTCCTAATAATGTACTCTGCTTGCCGTTATGCCTAATGCCTTTCCTCCCCCAGAGCTTCTAACACCTAAGTGTACAGGTATAATCAGTTCAGCTCAACTTCCTGTTTTATACCTCAAAATGGCTAAAAGATGAGTGGCTGGAGGGGAAGCGGGGGGACAGCATTGTTATTCTCCGTAATCTACTGTTCAGTCCAATAATCTGATGGAATATCCCACAGTGGATTTCTGGTTGTTTGGGCATGATTAGATTTAAGTCAGACGCTTAGCGGGAATACTACAGAGGTGCAGTAACAATGCTTCATAATGTCAGTTTGTCCAATTATTGTTGGTCCTAAGTTTGAGCACATGGTGAGGTTGGCATGTATCACATCTCTCCATTGTAAAGTTACCTTTTTTCCTTAGCCATTAAGTAATGTGTGGGGTGATACGTTGAGACTGTGTGACTGTCCTATTCCCCAGCTACCTTTTACCCAATGATTTTAGCCACCATTGATGATCCTTGTTGGAATCAATTATCACGTTGGTTGTAAAGTAATGACTTTTTTTTTTTTTTAATTTATTTTTGGCTGTGTTGGATCTTCGTTGCTGCGTGTTGGCTTTTTCTAGTTGCGACGAGCGGGGGCTACTCTTTGTTGCAGTGTGCGTGCTTCTCATTGCAGTGGCTTCTCTTGTTGCGGAGCACAGGCTCTAGGCGCGTGGGCTTCAGTAGTTGTGGCACACAGGCTTCAGTAGTTGTGGCTCACGGGCTCTAGAGCGCAGGCTCAGTAGTTGTGGCGCACAGGCTTAGTTGCTGTAAGTCATGTGTGATCTTCCCTGATCAGGGATCGAACCCGTGTCCCCTGCATTGGCAGGTGGATTCTCAACCCTTGTGCCACCAGGGAAGCCCCTCCTTCTACTTTTAATAGCTGGCATTTTTCTGTAAAGAAGAATTTCCCCCTTTCCCTCCCTCTTTCTCTCTCTTGCTCGCTCGCTCTCTTTTTTTTTTTCTCTGAACCATAGAGTACGCACAGTGGTTCTGTGATTACCATACCTGTACCACTACCAACAGCGATCCTACTGAATACAGTTCAAGGTGGCTTTGCGGTTCCTACTGTTCTTAGAAAGTATTCCACAAGGTGTATGGTCAGAGTACTGCGTTTTAAAGATCCTGGAATTAAATATTTTTTCTTCTGTGATTACATATTCAATTTGATGTACATTCAGAGGAAATAGTATTTTCTTTAGAAAGTATATTTTCTAATTTTCTGCCTGGAATATACAAGTGCATTTTATTTTTACATAATCAACGTCATTGAATTCTTACTAATTCTAATAATTCACCTGTAAATTTTCCCAGGTTTTCACTCTAGCTAATCATATAGTCTGCTGAACATAAAAAACAGTTTTGGCTTTTTTGTTTTGGTCGGTAAAGCAGTTGTTACTTTTCCTTACTGCTTTCCTAGGACCTTCACTGCAGTGTTGATTAGACTCTGTAATAGTGGAAACCTTTAATCTTGTTCCTGATTTTAATGGGACTAGTGTTAAGATTTCATCACTAAGTATAATGTTTGCCGTAGGTTTTTTTTTAATCTTTATTGGAATATAGTTGCTTTACAATATTGTATTAGTTTCTACTGTACAGCAAAGTGAATCAGCTATATGTATACTTATATCCCCTTTATTTTGGATTTCCTTCCCATTTAGGTCACCAGAGAGCACTGAGTAGAGTTCCCTGTGCTATACAGTAGGTTCTCATTAGTTATCTGTTTTGGTTTTTGTTTTGCGGTACGCGGGCCTCTCACTGCTGTGGCCTCTCCCGTTGCGGAGCACAGGCTCCGGACGTGCCGCCTCAGTGGCCATGGCTCACGGGCCCAGCCGCTCCGCGGCACGTGGCATCTTCCTGGACCGGGGCACGAACCCGCGTCCCCTGCATCGGCAGGCGGACTCTCAACCACTGCGCCACCAGGGAAGCTCCAAAATATATGTATTTTTGTATACATATAAATGGTACATGACCAGTATTAGTATTAACAATGTGATTACTGAATGCAGTTCAAGGTCTTTTGCGATTTGTTATTGTTTTCAGGCTGTGTCTTGTTGGAGATATACACCAAAATACTGTGTTCAAAGTCACTTGAAATAATTCTTTGAGTGATTGTGCAACCAACTTGGTTTATAGTTAAACTCATTTGTTCCTATTTATTTTCAATTTTTAGAAATTTCTTGTGAGTTTTTGTAATTTAACTTTCATTCTAGTTATGTAAGACGTTAGCATAATTCAAGAGTCAAAACTATAAGATATATTCAGCAAAGACTAGCTTCCATGCCTGTTCTTATACCTTGTTTCTTCCTTCCTCTATCATTTACTATTGCTGCTATAACAAATCACCACCAATTTAGTAACTTGAAACAACGCAAATTGATTATCTTACAGCTCTTTAAGTCATAAGTCTGGCATAGATCATACTGAACTACAGTCAGGGTGCCATTAAGACTGTGTTCCTTTCTGGAGGCTCTAGGGGGAACCCCTTTCCTTGATTTTTCTAGCTTCTAGAGGCTGCCTGCATTCTTTGGCCTCCTTCCTCCATCTTCAAAGTCAGCAACATTGTATCTCTTTGACTCTCCTTTTTCCCTCAAATCTTTCTCTCTGAACATAACCAGGAAAGGTTCTCTGCTTTTAAGGACTCCTGTGATTAGATTGGGCCCACCCGGATAATCTCCCCATCTCAGCGTCCTGCTCCCTCATCACATCTTCAGAAGTCCCCTTTGTCATGTAAAGTAATTTATTCACAGGTTCTAGGGATTAGGACATGGAGTTTTCGGTTACCAAAATCCTGCCTACCACACTTCCCCCTAAGCTAACCAGTTTTATCAGTTTTAAAATTTATCTTTTCAGTGTTTATTTTTGAAAATATAAGGAAATATATGTCCCCCACCCTCCTTCTTCAGAAGAATAACATAGTATAAACTTTCCGGATCTTACTTTTTTCCACGTTCACAGCAGCATATCCTGGAGTTCATGCCATAGCAGTATAGTAAGAATGTCTTCATTCCTTTAGAGGCAATTGGTACTTCATTGTGTGAACATGCCACAGCTATTTGACCAGTCCCTATTGATGACTGTGTTTTTCCAGTCTTTGATATTTAAAATAATCCTGCAATGAAAAGCTTTCTGTATACATTATTTTCACCTCTATTTCTTCTTGTACTTAAATGGCTTCACCTTTTACATTTAGATCTTTGAGCTCTTTGGAATATGTCCCAGTGTACAGTATGAGGAATGCATCCAATTTTATCTTTTTCACCCATAAAATTTGACTTGCATACCTTATTTAACAAAGTCTAAAATTAGTCATTGTCTCCATCCTTTCCCTGAACAATATACAAAACTTAGAATGACTGATCAAAGTATTATATCTCCCTTCCCTCTTATGTTACTATCTAGTATCACTTTTTTTTAACTCCAAATTAAACGTTACTGTTATTTTTTTTTTTTTTTTTTTTTTTTCGATACGCGGGCCTCTCACCGTTGTGGCCTCTCCCGTTGTGGGTCACAGGCTCCGGACGTGCAGGCTCAGCGGCCATGGCTCATGGGCCCAGCCGCTCCGCGGCATGTGGGATCCTCCCGGACCGGGGCACGAACCCGCCTCCCCTGCATCGGCAGGCGGACTCTCAACCACTGCGCCACCAGGGAAGCCCTCTTATTCCTTTAAGCATTTTAAACAGGTTTACTTTATATTTTCTATCCAATAATTCCAATATACAGAAGGTTTTTGATGAGTCTAATTCTGTTGTTTATTGTTTCTGCTGAGTCATACTCGCAGCAAGTCTGTAAGTCTGTCCTTATGTGTTTTACAATTTTGGATCATGCATCATATTCAGCTGGACTTCCCCTGGAGCAGTTAATACTGGAATATCTGCTCTGAAGTTACATCTCTCCAGAGAGGGCCTGCATTTGCTTCTACCAGGTGGTCTAGGAGAACTTTTAGTTAGTTTCTTGGCTTAGAGTTTCTCAGGCCACACAGGTAGTTAAAATAACCCCCTAAACTCATATGAGAGTGGCCTGAAATTACAAACTCTTAGGAAGGCTTTTTTCTCCTACCTAGACCTCACATCAAGACTCACAGATTACTTTGTCTCCTTTGCCAGTGGACAGATTTGGGGGTAGGAGGTTTCACCATTTTTCTTGATATGTAGCTTTTTGAAGGTCTGGCTTTATGTGAAAGGTTTCAGTTCTGATAATCTAATAACAACATTTATCTTTTATGCATTACTTCTAGGCTTTTCATAGCAAGGGGATTTAGGAGCGGATCTAACCCACCATATTTTCAGGAACA
>NW_020173679.1:7345102-7349140 GCF_003031525.2 Neophocaena asiaeorientalis asiaeorientalis
TTAATTTTTTTGCGATACGCGGGCCTCTCACCGTTGTGGCCTCTCCCGTTGTGGGTCACAGGCTCCGGACGTGCAGGCTCAGCGGCCATGGCTCATGGGCCCAGCCGCTCCGCGGCATGTGGGATCCTCCCGGACCGGGGCACGAACCCGCCTCCCCTGCATCGGCAGGCGGACTCTCAACCACTGCGCCACCAGGGAAGCCCTCTTATTCCTTTAAGCATTTTAAACAGGTTTACTTTATATTTTCTATCCAATAATTCCAATATACAGAAGGTTTTTGATGAGTCTAATTCTGTTGTTTATTGTTTCTGCTGAGTCATACTCGCAGCAAGTCTGTAAGTCTGTCCTTATGTGTTTTACAATTTTGGATCATGCATCATATTCAGCTGGACTTCCCCTGGAGCAGTTAATACTGGAATATCTGCTCTGAAGTTACATCTCTCCAGAGAGGGCCTGCATTTGCTTCTACCAGGTGGTCTAGGAGAACTTTTAGTTAGTTTCTTGGCTTAGAGTTTCTCAGGCCACACAGGTAGTTAAAATAACCCCCTAAACTCATATGAGAGTGGCCTGAAATTACAAACTCTTAGGAAGGCTTTTTTCTCCTACCTAGACCTCACATCAAGACTCACAGATTACTTTGTCTCCTTTGCCAGTGGACAGATTTGGGGGTAGGAGGTTTCACCATTTTTCTTGATATGTAGCTTTTTGAAGGTCTGGCTTTATGTGAAAGGTTTCAGTTCTGATAATCTAATAACAACATTTATCTTTTATGCATTACTTCTAGGCTTTTCATAGCAAGGGGATTTAGGAGCGGATCTAACCCACCATATTTTCAGGAACAGAGCTACATGTTCTTTTAAAATACTAACATTCAGGAGGGAAAAGAGAAAACAGCTTGTGAAAGAATCTAAGGGAGAAGAAATGAGGTGGCTACTCGGGCCCCTTCCCTGGGGATGAGGCACCTGCCTGGGTGTATCCGCTGACCCTTATGAATCAGCCACCAGAGAGGCTGCCCCATGGACACCTCATATGAAGTGACAGCAAGGATCAGGAGGCTTTTGTCCTTTCGTCTCAAGGTTTCCCCTGACCAGCCATCCCCGCTGCCCTGCTTCTCCTCCCGTTTAGATTTTCTACCTTCTTTCAGGTTCTGCATAACAAAAGTTTTACTCAAAAACCATTGTATTTTAGAGTCTCCTGTCCCTTGATCTCTGTAATATACTTTCGTAGGGACCGTTTCACAAAAATCGTCAGCAGTGATTCTATGAGGAGGTGCCCAGGAGATAGGTAGAGATGGCTCTACCAAGTTGAACCTGTGTGCCATGTGAGACCAGCTTCTAAGCCCCTTAGAATCCACTGGTGTCCCTGTCCTTAGAAATTAGTCCAACTCTCTTTGAGCCCAGTCCTATGTGTCCTGTCAGTCTCACCTCTTCAGGAAATGAGTTCTATAAGTCCATTACTCACTATTTGAAACATACTTTTTATTTTTCCCCAACTTACCCAAGTTTTAAAATGTGGATAAGGGTGAAAATACATATGTATGAAATTATTCTTGTTAATGGAGGGCAGCAAAGGCATAGAGAGCTATAAAAATTGGGAGGGGGTGAGGGGGAAAGGGAGGTTTACAGTATGACTTGCAACTTGTTATTGACATGTAGCACTATCTGAGGATCATAACAAAATAAGAACTACACCCTGAAGACATCTTTAACCTGGAAAGTAGTTGGGATTTCTCTTACCTAAGCCATCTTTATTCCCAATTTATTTTGTGAATGGCATCTCTTAACAGTTGCAAGATACCAACCTAAATAGAATCTCCTAATCCCAGCCCTCCCTCAATTTGCTTGCTGTTTTGGTTCACAGTTTCTTTCTTTTTTTTTAATTAATTTATTTTATTTATTATTTATTTTTGGCTGCGCTGGGTCTTCGTTGCTGCACACGGGCTCTCTAGTTGCGGCGAGCGGGGGCTACTCTTCATTGCGGTGTGCATGCTTCTCGTGGTGGCTTCTCTTGTTGCAGAGCATGGGCTCTAGGTGCACGGGCTTTAGTAGTTGTGGCACACAGGCTCAGTAGTTGTGGCTCGTGGGCTCTAGAGCGCAGGCTCAGTAGTTGTGGTGCACGGGCTTAGTTGCTCCGCAGCGTGTGGGATCTTCCTGGACCAGGGCTCGAACCCGTGTCCCCTGCATTGGCTGGCGGATGCTTAACCACTGCGCCACCAGGGAGGTCCCCACAGTTTCTTAGAGACACAATTAACTAATTAATTAAGACCTAATTAATTGAGTTAATTACTATAAGTGAGCCACAATACCCATAATAGCTGTATTTATTTTAGAAAGTAAGTGGCAGTGAATTAAGACTGAATAAACAAAAGATACATCTACAGCTAATTAAAAATTTCATGTCCATTTTTAAGTGTTCCGTGACTCCAGAAATCCTTCAATGATAGTTGATGTTCACTGGGCATTTAACAGTATTTGTGTCCCTGTTCTAGTGCTTTCCGGGTATTAGCCCAGTTAACTCTTACCACAAGCCTATGAGACAAGAACTGTTATCTCCCATTTTCCCACAGAAGAGGCTGAGTGCAGAGAGATTAAATGAAGGTCACAAAGCTAGTAGGTAACAGAAACAGTTCAGAACAGCTAGTCTGGCCCCAAAGCCCCTGCTGAGCAGAAACTGCCTCACCTGGTGAGTAAAGCCACTGACATATTTTTCAGCGCTCACCCCCGTTACCACCGATGGTTACCACCGATGGTTTTAAGTCTGATTCTTGGAAGCTTATTCTCAGAAGAAAGGGTGGTGCAGAAACCGATTCCACAGTTGTCCTTATTCATTAGCGTGCATGGGGTAAGACTGGGAGTTCTGCCTCCTTTGTGGTGCCAACTTGCTGACCTCTTCTCTGTTTCAGTTTCTGTTCCAGCAGCTGGGAATGTTGGTGTCCTTTGTGAAGAGCCACATCAGGCCTTACATGGATGAAATAGTCACACTCATGAGAGTGAGTAGAAATTAATGCTTTGGCCTGTGCCTCAGTGTTTGGGTCCAGGAGCATTCAGCAGCAGGTTTGGATGATGTGGACATTTTTTTCATGGGTCATCATAGAGACGTTATAACCTGAGGATAAAAAGTGGAGCAAGATATCCCACTGGATTATGAAAGGGGGTGGAGGGGCTCTCGCTACAGGCTCCCAGGTACAAGAGTTCAGGGTGTGAAATCTGAGGAGAAATCCTGAAGGAATTGTTCTGCCAGAAATAAACTGGAGTTCTTTACCTCACACACAGCAAAGCAGTTTCACTTTAACATCACAATAGTGCTTTACTATTCTCACAAAAGCCCTCTTCCTTACTGCCTGTAAAACCATGGCCTTAAGAAAGGATTGGGGATTGGGTTTTCCTGGGGCCATTAAATACGATGGAGTGCTGTCAGGCTCTGAGGAAGAAGGTAATGCTTTTCCCTGCTACCTTCAAAAGCATTACCTGTAATGCTGACTGTAATAGTGTTGTGGTTTTTTTAATACATAAATTTATTTATTTATTTATGGCTGCATTGGGTCTTTGTTGCTGCTGCGCAAGCTCTCTCTAGTTGCGGCGAGCGGGGGCTGCTCTTCATTGTGGTGCGCGGACTTCTCACTGCGGTGGCTTCTCGTTGCGGAGCACAGGCTCTAGGCGCGACGGCTTCAGTAGTTGTGGCATGCGGGCTGTAGAGCGCAGGCTCAGTAGTTGTGGCACACGGGGTTAGTTGCTCCATGGCATGTGGGATCTTCCTGGCCCAGGGCTCGAACCCGTGTCCCCTGCATTGGCAGGCAGATTCTTAACCACTGCACCAGCAGAGAAGTCTCTGCAACAGTTTGAGAAGAGGCTCTCGTCCCAATTTTTTTTTTAAACATATTTATTGGAGTATAATTGCTTTACAATGGTGTGTTAGTTTCTGCTTCATAACAAAGTGAATCAGTCACACACACATATATATGTTCCCATATCCCTTCCCCCTCGCGTCTCCCTCCCTCCCACCCTCCCTATCCCACCCCTCTAGGTGGTCACAAAGCAC
>NW_020173679.1:7349570-7349735 GCF_003031525.2 Neophocaena asiaeorientalis asiaeorientalis
TTAGGTTGTTTCCATCTCCTGGCTATTGTAAATAGAGCTGCAATGAACATTTTGGTACATGACTCTCTTTGAATTATGGTTTTCTCTGGGTATATGCCCAGTAGTGGGATTGCTGGGTCATATGGTAGTTCTAGTTGTAGTTTTTTAAGGAACCTCCGTACTGTT
>NW_020173679.1:7350475-7433594 GCF_003031525.2 Neophocaena asiaeorientalis asiaeorientalis
GGACTTCTCACTGCGGTGGCTTCTCGTTGCGGAGCACAGGCTCTAGGCGCGACGGCTTCAGTAGTTGTGGCATGCGGGCTGTAGAGCGCAGGCTCAGTAGTTGTGGCACACGGGGTTAGTTGCTCCATGGCATGTGGGATCTTCCTGGCCCAGGGCTCGAACCCGTGTCCCCTGCATTGGCAGGCAGATTCTTAACCACTGCACCAGCAGAGAAGTCTCTGCAACAGTTTGAGAAGAGGCTCTCGTCCCAATTTTTTTTTTAAACATATTTATTGGAGTATAATTGCTTTACAATGGTGTGTTAGTTTCTGCTTCATAACAAAGTGAATCAGTCACACACACATATATATGTTCCCATATCCCTTCCCCCTCGCGTCTCCCTCCCTCCCACCCTCCCTATCCCACCCCTCTAGGTGGTCACAAAGCACCTAGTTGATCTCCCTGTGCCATGCGGCTGCTTCCCACTAGCTCTCTATTTTACGTTTGGTAGTGTATATATGTCCATGCCACTCTCTCACTTTGTCACAGCCTACCCTTCCCCCTCCGCACATCCTCAAGTCCATTCTCTAGTAGGTCTGTGTCTCCATTCCCGTCTTACCCCTAGGTTCTTCATGACCTTTTTTTTTTTTCTTAGATTCTATGTATATGTGTTAGCATATGGTATTTGTTTTTCTCTTTCTGACTTAGTTCACTCTGTATAACAGACTCTAGGTCCATCTACCTCACTACAAGTAACTCAATTTCGTTTCTTTTTATGGCTGAGTAATATTCCATTGTATATATGTGCCACATCTTCTTTATCCATTCATCTGTTGATGGACCCTTAGGTTGTTTCCATCTCCTGGCTATTGTAAATAGAGCTGCAATGAACATTTTGGTACATGACTCTCTTTGAATTATGGTTTTCTCTGGGTATATGCCCAGTAGTGGGATTGCTGGGTCATATGGTAGTTCTAGTTGTAGTTTTTTAAGGAACCTCCGTACTGTTCTTCATAGTGGCTGAATCAATTTACATTCCCACCAGCAGTGCAAGAGTGTTCCCTTTTCTCCACACCCTCTCCAGCATTTATTGTTTCTAGAGTTTTTGATGATGGCCATTCTGATCGGTGTGAGATGATATCTCATTGTAGTTTTGATTTGCATTTCTCTAATGATTAATGATGTTGAGCATTCTTTCATGAGTTTGTTGGCAATCTGTATATCTTCTTTGGAGAAATGTCTATTTAAGTCTAGGTGCAAAGGACTCCCCATTGATGGCAGTATCATTTTTCTGTATTGGGAGTGGGAGGGTGCTTCCTACTGTTCTCTATAATTTCAGTGTCTCTGCTTAGGGAGATTGCTTTGCAGAGATGGCTGTGTCCTCAAAGAACTGGAAGACAATTATTCCATTGATTTTTGTTCTTCTACACCAGACCTTTGTAGTTAGCTTGGAAGAAGCAGCAGGACTAAAATGAAAGTGGCTGCCTTCAAAAATGGAACTTCCCCGAAAATGAGTCTC
Organism: Neophocaena asiaeorientalis asiaeorientalis; assembly: GCF_003031525.2. Classification (NCBI taxonomy): domain Eukaryota; kingdom Metazoa; phylum Chordata; class Mammalia; order Artiodactyla; family Phocoenidae; genus Neophocaena; species Neophocaena asiaeorientalis. Next base: position 7,351,974 of record NW_020173679.1, read on the forward strand.
AGAACTGAAAATCTCCTGTATGTATAAATAAGTAAAAGCTGCTCTGTTCCCTGCCTCCTGCCACAGGGGCCTCTGTACAGGAAGAGTTAGGTAGGATGCTAAAGAGCCTGCGGGTGGTGTTAAGGGAGTTGGGGGTGGGGCGGGGAGGGAGGAAGCAGTGCACTCCGGGGTTGAAGCTGAAGTAATCTGTGACTTATTCCCCAAAAATGACTTACGACAAAGCATGTAGGGGTTTGAGGCTGGGGGCCTTACACCTGCAAAATACAGCTTTCATTTCCTCCAAGACAGAGAAGGTGCCAACAGGGCTCTTCTTTGGCTCTCGCTCCTGGGCATTTCAGTGAGCTCCACCCAGGAGGGCTCGGGGCTTTGTGAACAGTGATCCAGCCGGCATCCCTGGGGAGGCTGCCTGGTTTATTTGACGTAGAGAAAGCCCTTTGTGAGGAGCCCCGATGACCCTGCAGTGGAAAGGTAGGCGGGCTTTCTCTAAAGAAGGCAGAGTGTGGTCCCAGTGAATGAACATCACACAAACCATGGAGGCCATAAAATTTGTGGTGTTTCTTTGTCGAAGCTTTTTATCTAGAGAAAATAGCTTTTTCAAAGAGAATACCTCTCCAAGCAGAGAGAAAGAAAGTTTTACCAGCACCTTTTAGTATAGATTTTTTTGGAAATGTTTTTACTTTGTAAACTACTATGAGTTAAGAACAATTTTTTCTAAATAAAAATACCTTAGGCTTCTTTTAAAGCCTTCCATCTGAGGAGTTATCTTTTTTTTTTTTTTTTCACTGACTTCTACTCTGAATTAAATGGGGGCCCAAGAGTACTAATAAGCATATGTTGCCGTCATTAAGTCTCCTACTCCGGAGGTTTTAAAGAAGGCATTTGAAATGACAGCTTTTCCTGGAGTGAGAGACTTGGACCAATTTGCGTAGCAGTACCGAGACAGGATCTGGAGCCAGTTGGCCAAGTTTTTATTTTAGTAATTTATGTGGGATATAATTAGATGAATGTAGAAAAATGCTCCTCTTGTGGCACTCTCCAGGCCTGAAAATGGTTTGGGACAGATGTCAGATGCTGTCGAGCAAAGTCTAAATCCAAAAGGGCAGGAAATCTTGTTAACACTGAAGTCACCCTCTGGCAGAGCCCAGGTGCTACCCAAAGTGGGACCACCCCTAGACGGCTGGAGAGCTCCTAGAGTGATGCAGTCCTGGTCGTTTGTTCATTCTGCCAGATGGGTTTGGGTGGCTGGAATATGCCAGGCGCTCTGCTAGATTCAGGGAGACAGAGGTGGACCGAGGGTTTCTTGCCCTTAACCAGCCTACAGTTGAGTAGAGGGAAGGCGGCAAAGAAAATTAAGTATTACCGGTGCTAGAAGAGAGCAGAGCAGAGGGACCCACAGTGGTTAATGGAAGGAGATAGGAACGCTTCTTAGGCGAAGTGAGGCTTGAGCCACGTCTGGAAAGACAGATGGGCTTAGCTGAGCAAGAGGTGGGATTCGAAGCCGAGAGCAGCGTGAGCAAAGCGCGGAGGAGCCACGTAGCCTGGTGCTTTGGGGAAACGCAGTTTAGTTGCTCACTGTGACTGATGTAGGATACAGGGAGGCCTTGGGAGAGGAGGATAAGGAAGGAGTCCCACGGCACAGACCATGCTCGCTGCATTTGTGCTTCGTTTTGGCTGTCTCAGTTCCATGGTTCATATTTCAGCAGAAGGGCCCCCGACTTTGCTCCTCTGTCTCTTCCCTCTTTATAGGAATTCTGGGTCATGAACACCTCCATCCAGAGCACGATCATTCTTCTCATTGAGCAGATTGTGGTAGCTCTTGGGGGTGAATTTAAGCTCTACCTGCCCCAGCTGATCCCACACATGCTACGAGTCTTCATGCATGACAACAGCCCAGGCCGCATCGTCTCCATCAAGGTGAGTAACCCGGGACATCCTCTGGAGAGATTTCCAGAGTCCATCAGAGTCCCTGGATGATCATCTAAGAGACCCTGTTCTGAGTGACAGGGGGACGCTCGGTCCGTAAGACTGACTCTAAAGAATGCTGTAGTACCTGATGCATGCAGTGTACAGTTTACAGAATGTTTCTCATCCTCTCTTGATTATCCTTATGTTTTGTCTCTTTTAATGGATTATTCTTGGTAAATATTTTATTTAGCATACCAGTTTTCTCTATTATCCAGCAACTGATTCCTTACCAGTTGAAATAAGTTCAGAGAAAGCAAAGTAACATATAAGTGAAATAAAATGACGGGGAAAAGTGCTAACAAGAGAATGTAATTCAGAGCCATTTAATAAAGGCTTTTCAGAGTCCCCAAAGAATTTTGAATTATCCATACCACTGCCGCCCTTCAGGTACTTAGATACTTGATACCTGACTGTATTTGTTCATCGCCGTGCCTTTACTCCTTTTTGCAGTTGCTTGCTGCAATCCAGCTGTTTGGCGCCAACCTGGATGACTATCTGCATTTGTTATTGCCCCCTATCGTGAAGTTGTTTGATGCCCCTGAAGTTCCATTGCCATCTCGAAAGTGAGCACCTACCCTTTAGGACTAACAGTTATCAAGCTTTTAATGTTTTGTTGAAAATGCCCTTTTCTTAAGTCCCCAGGCCATCTCTCTATTTTTTTGTTATTTCAACTCTCATTAGTTTAGTCCAGATATGTACCAGGTTTATGGAAATCTTCACTGTCCCCATCCCACAGGAATGTGTGTTAGATCTCTGTACCCAAAATAATGTCAGAAGCCATTCCTTCCCGTTGGGTGCTGATTGTAAAGGTAGCCCTCAGCCACTTCTCTTATTCTTGGGCCGTGTGTTAGCAATTACTGTATGTCAGCGATTGTTGTAGGGCAGCGTTAGAGACAGTGGACCGCCTGACGGAGTCCCTGGATTTCACTGACTATGCCTCTCGGATCATTCACCCGATTGTGCGAACGCTGGACCAGAGCCCAGAACTCCGTCCCACAGCCATGGACACGTTGTCCTCACTCGTGTTTCAGCTGGGGAAGAAGGTGAGGCAGGAGTCCTCGACTCCTCCGCTTGTTAATCTGTAGGCCTCAATCACTGACAAAGAGCTAGGAACTGTGCCTTTTTTTCCTTCTTTATTCAGCAAGTATTTATTGAGCCACCTATGTGGGCTGAGTGCTGTTCTGGGGATAACGCCGTAAACAGAATGATGTCCATGTTCTCACAGAGCTTACATTCCAATGAAGCAAAGTTATGAGACATAATTTATCTCATAAGAGGGATGGGAGGGAGTAGGGAGAGATGCTGTTTCTTTAGAGGCAGACCTCTCTGATAAGGTAACATTTCAGCAGAGACCTAAATAAAGGAAAGGCCCAATGCCAGGGAGCTGGCTGCAGGCAGAAGGATTAGCAAAGGCAAAGGTGCGAGATGGCAGTGTGCTTGAAGGGTGGGGGCAGCAGGAGAGCAGTGACTTCAGGGGAGGGAGCCGGAGGAAAGTACTTGGAAAAGGGCATAGAGAGAACCTTGTAGAGGCTGTGCTGGCAGTAGGCACGGAAGCTAGGTATTGTGGCCAGTGGTCCTCAGAATGTGACCCCCAGACAAGCAGCATTAGCATCTACTTAGCTGGGTGCTCCTTAGAACTGCAGATTTTCACGCCTCACCCCAGACCTACCAAGCCAGCAGTTCTGACTGTGGAGCCCAGCAATCTCTGGTTTCATATGCCTTCCAGGTGGTTCTGATGCCCACTAAAATTTGCACATCACTGTCGTAGGCCATTATAGCTGGCTTTCACTCTGAGCAAGACTAGAATTCTTTGGAGATTTTGAGCCCAGGAGTACTGTGATCTGCCCTAGCATTGTTAAATGATTATTCTCAGTGCTGTGTGCAAGAATAGACTGGGCCAAGAGGGGAAGCAGAGAGACCATTAAAATCAGAGGCTGTTGCAGTGACGCAGATGGAAGGTGAGGGGGATGAGGTAGCACAAGGGGTCAAAAGTACCACAGAGCTAGTCCCAAACCCAGAAGTAGTAGCTGTAATGTGGTAGGGGTAATATTCTTTTTTCTATTTCCCACTCTCCGAAGTAATGGTTTCTGACCTGCTTCCTCTCTTGTTATAGTACCAAATTTTCATTCCAATGGTAAATAAAGTTCTGGTGCGACACCGAATCAACCATCAGCGCTATGATGTCCTCATCTGCAGGATTGTCAAGGTGAGCTGCGCTTTGTTTCTGTTTGCAAGTCCCGCATTGTCCTTCTCAACTGGTATTCTTGTAATCTTAGCAATGGGGGTATATCTAGCTTTTTAGCTCTGAACTAGAGATTGGCAAACTTTTTCTGTCAAGATAGTAAATTTTTTCAGCTTTGTAGGCTGTGTGGTCTCTGATGAAACTACTCAGCTCTGCCCCTGCAGCCTGTAAGCAGCCATATGCATATGTAAACGAATGAGCCTGATTGCATCCCAGTAAAACTTCATTTATGGACATGTGTAATAATTTTCACATGTTGCAGAATAGCAATCTTCTTTCAATTTTTTTTTCAATCATTAAAAAATGCAAAAACCATCCTTGGCTCTCAGGTCCCACAAAAACAGGCAGCAGCTTCTTGCCGGCCCAGCTCTTCGTCACGTCTGTGACTCACGGTTGTCTCACACTTGCCAGTTGCATGCTCAAACTACTAAGTCAGTGCTTGTCAGTGGCTAGGAGTGACCAACACAGACTGGCCTCAGTGCGGAATACGGCCCACCTATGATTCATTCTGTCCACATGTGGAATCTTAACCTAAATCCTGGCTCTTCCAGAAGGTGTGGCCCTCCCAAGGTTTAAGGATGTTTTCTAAACTGGGAGCAGCTTGTGGAGTTGCAGAGTGGTTCTCTAAATCTCTGGTTGCAGGGATACACCCTTGCTGATGAAGAAGAGGACCCTTTGATTTACCAGCATCGAATGCTGCGGAGTGGCCAAGGGGATGCCTTGGCTAGCGGACCAGTGGAAACAGGACCCATGAAGAAACTGCATGTCAGCACCATCAACCTCCAAAAGGCAGGTCCATCATTTCCTGGGGGGGCTTGGAAAGGAGAGCCCCTGCTCTTCTCTCTTGTTCAAAACTTTCAGCTCTTGCTGTCTTCTGTTTAAAACAACCAAAAACCAAGCATCTTTCTGAAAATCTAGATACCACGAACTTAGGTCATTTTATTTTTTCTCCAAGTATCTGAATTATACAATTTCTTAATAGAAGGAAAATAAAGAACAAGGTGTCCTTTTGTGTTCCCTTGGAGCTTTGACAGTGGAGTGCATTGTTGCAAATAGCATTCTCATTTTTTACATGACCAGAACACAACCAGTGAGCCTCCTAGTTAGCACTGAGCCTGATGCAGGCTCTTTAAAGCAGTGCTTCTCAAACTTCTCAGACTCACTGGGCTTACCACATGCTGGGGAGCTTGTTGTTAAAATACTCGTTCTGATTCAGGCCCAAGCTCAGGCCTTGATAGTCTCCATTTCTGACAAGCTCCCAAGTAATGCCGATGCCAGTGGTCCACAGACCACACTTTGAGTAGCAAGGTTTTAGATCTCTGCAGATCAGTACTGGATTCTCTATGCTGACCAAAGCCTGGGATATAACCAGCTTCTCATCATGTATGCCACCAGCTATGCACTTAAAAACAGGCAGTTTCAAATCATCTCTAATGGATGGATCTAAACAGAGTAATCATATACTTCACTGACTTTTAAATAAATATACCAGGTTGCTTATTTTCCACATTTTGCATTAGTCTTTAGTACTTCTAGGGACTGTAAGCAGCTCCCAGTTTGAATTTCAATGTGGCAGTTTTCTTTATTAGCAGCTGATGCAACACAGCTGCATTTCATGTGTAGCAGCAGGTAGAGGTAAAGAACTGGGCCGGGCTGGGTCCTAGTTGGCTTGGTGTCTTCTTTTGGCCAAGCCCATAACGATTTGCACACAGACCTGTGTGCGTGTTCTCACCCACAGCTTTGAAACACTGGCCTGTACTCCTGACATCAGTCTTTACCCACACAGACAGCTGCAAAGTGACCACTACTGAGAAACGTTTGATGATTTAAGATGAAAGTGGTAAAATACCCCTGGGTCATGAGCGATGCTGCTGTACCTCTGTGTGTTTTGTAACTGCTAGTCCAAGACTTCAGGAGGAGAAAGGTCATCAACACCTGGCATTCCCAAGCAGTTGTTGAGGCCACCATGCTGACACCTCACATTTGAGGGAGGGGCCAGACAAGGAGGCCAGGTGCACGTTTCCACCCAGATGTTTTCAGCCTGCCTAGGTTCAGAATGTCCTTCCAACCAGGCAGCTGTCCACTCAGCTTTAGGGCCTTGTTCTCTCTATTTTAGGAAGTTCCCCAGTGGTCTAGTTTGCTTCCAGAAAGTTTTGCTTTCTACCCAGGACTTGGAAAAATAAGCATAACCTTTGCCAAACAGAAAAAAGAATCTCCGCCTGTCTCACCTGAGAGAACAGATCAAGTTAAAAAACCCTAAGCGGGCTCCCCTGGTGGTGCAGTGGTTGGGAGTCCGCCTGCCGATGCAGGGGACACGGGTTCGTGCCCCGGTCCGGGAAGATCCCACACGCTGCGGAGCGGCTGGGCCCGTGAGCCATGGCCGCTGAGCCTGTGCGTCCGGAGCCTGTGCGCCGCAGCGGGAGAGGCCACAGCAGTGAGAGGCCTGCGTACCGCAAAAAATAAAAAAAACCCTAAACAAAGCTCTCCACAGCTGACTCTCAGATCCACGTCATCGAAAAGTAAATTGTGCTTCTACGTATTCATGTGATGATAATTAAGGATTGGTATATTTGTCAGTTTTAACCAGCTTTCAGAATAGTAATTTGCCACCTCAGTCACCTTTCTGTTGGCTGTGCTAATAGAGGATTTACATAGTACAGGAAACATACAGACCATTTATGTGTACCTCTAGGATGCCTTCCAAGATGCTCAGCAGCTTTCCTGTCTCGTGGTAGTCTCTTCGGGCTCACCTTCTAACTGAGCAAGCTGGCGTTGCATCCGCATGCACCAGTGTAACCAGATGAGGTGGTCAGCGGTGGGTGGCTGAGGAGAGGAAACTGGCCGGACTTTCAGCAGTTACTGTAGCACCCAGAGAACTGAGAGTCCATGATGTCTTAAATTACAGAGCAGTGGGGAAAGGCCCAGGTGAGGGACACATCCTGTTTGATAGATTGTGCAGTTCCTTAAGCTGGAATGTTTTGAAGAGCCTTTTGCTACCATTTATCAAATGGTACCGATGCTAATGATAGCACTAACCACCACCAGCATTTGTTGAGCGCTTCCCGTGTGTCAGGCACTGTTGTGAGCACTTTACATGTATTGACTCATTTAATCTTCACAGTAACCCTATAAGTTTGATGCTGTCATCAGTATCCCTCTTTTATGGATGTGGACATTGAGGCACTGAAAGGTTAAGTAATTTGCTCAATGTCAACCAGTAGATGGTGGAGCCAGGATCTGACCCAGGTATGACTCCAGAGACCAGTCTCTTAACCGCTGTGCTGCAGTGCCTTCGCCTTACCCAAGCTCAACCTCGTATCATTAGAGGGCAAAAGATATCAGTAATGCTTCCTTGTATGTGTCTGACTTCTAAATGCCTTGTAATACGGTGCTGGGATCCAGAGACTCGCTGTATAGGAAGGAAGCCAGAAATCTGTGGATCGAAAAGGACTTGATGTTCCCATTTCGTTCAACAGAACAAGGTCTAAAAGTCTTTGGTATCTTCTTCTAGTTCAGGGGTTCTCATTGTATGGTGAGTGAGAGTCCTTCACATCAATTTTTAATTTGTCTCTCGTAGTATCTCTACTTCAGTTTTTGACAAAAAATATTAGTTTATGTAATGTTACTCCTTGGTAACTCATCAAAAGCTATAGCAAATCTCCATTTATCCCAGGAGGTGATGGATTGAGTCATTGATGGTCAGGTGGTGTAGCACATGGGTGTCTCTTTCACTCCCTGGACTACTTTACTTGAGAACTTCTGCTTTAACTTATCTGATTTCCCTATTTAGGGAGGATTGACATGTCTGTTCTGCCAGAAAAATCTTTTAAGAATATATTTTAAAAGTTAGGGATTTAGTAGTTAGGGCTAAGCCAATTCAACGAGATGTCATTTTGATGATACGAGCCACCATGTTTTGCTCACCTATTCCAGCTAGGCCCTTTAGCTGCATTATCGCTAAATGAGGAAGATTAAGACTCAGACAGCAGTGTACAAGTAATTTGCCCAGAGTCCCTACAGCAGATGAGTGGCAGGGCCAGGGTTCCAACCAGGTGTTTCTAACTTCAGAGTAGCAGGCACTCAGCGTAAAGCACTAACTTGTGCTGAGCACTGTGCTAAATCTGCTACACATATTAACTTAGTTAATCTTTTTTTTAAATCTTGGCCATGCTATGTGGCATGCGGGATCTTAGTTCCCTGACCAGGGATTGAACCCGTGCCCCATGCAGTGGGAGCATGGAGTCTTAACCACTGGACTGCCAGGGAAGTCTCTTAGTTAATTAATCCTTAGAACACCCTCTGGGGGCTTCCCTGGTGGTGCAGTGGTTAAGAATCCTCCTGCCAATGCAAGGGATGCAGGTTCGAGCCCTGGTCCCGGAAGATCCCACATGCCACGGAGCAACTAAGCCCATGCGCCACAACTACTGAGCCTGCGCTCTAGAGCCCGCGAGCCACAACTACTGAAGCCCACATGCCTAGAGCCCGTGCTCCGCAACAAGAGAAGCTACCGCGATGAGAAGCCCGCGCACCACAGCAAAGAGTAGCCCCCGCTCACTGCAACTAGAGAAAGCCTGCGTGCAGCAACAAAGACCCAACTCAGCCATAAATGAATTAATTAATTTAAAAAAGAACACCCTCTGATATGGGGACTATTATCCACACTTTACAGATGAAGAAACTGAAGCACAGGGAAGTTAAGTAACTTGCCCAAAATCAGACACCCAATACGTTACATACCTGGGATTTGAACTCCAGCCACTGAGCTCCACAGAGTGTGGCTGCTGACCACTCGCCTTTACTGCCCAGCTCCAGGGCCTGAATCTTTCCATCCACTGCCCTAAGCTGCCCCTGCTAGTACCTCATGGTGCCTGGAGAGCTCAGGGTTTTGAGGAAGGTTGGAGGGGATAAACTACAAAGTAAAAATTCAGGGCTTCCCTGGTGACACAGTGGTTGAGAGTCCGCCTGCCGATGCAGGGAACACGGGTTCGCGCCCCGATCCTGGAGGATCCCACGTGCCGCGGAGCGGCTGGGCCCGTGAGCCATGGCCGCTGAGCCTGCGCGTCTGGAGCCTGTGCTCCGCAGCGGGAAGAGGCCACAACAGTGAGAGGCCCGCGTAACGCAAAAAAAAAAAAAAATTCAATCTGTTCAACTCCTTTTGTCTCATTCCACCCTACTGCCGTGTACTCTGGGCTCTGCTCACCTGATGGTCACACTATTGAGGATGGTGTCAACCTGAGCATTTCCCCTCTCCCTGTGTGACTCTGCTGTGAGATGAGCCAGTGTCCCACTGCAGGGTGTCCCGGGCCGCTCACACACTGCTGGAGGCCATTCGGCTTTGTTGGATGCATTCTGAGTGTGACGGTCCCCATCCACTTTGGGGCTGTAGAGGTCTCTGCTTTGCAGATAGAGTCCAGCGCAAATGAGGTGTAAAACAGGCTTTCTTTATGAGAGTTTGCTGCTTTTGTTTTATGGCTTTAAATATTACTCTTTTGTATTTGTGCTCGGGGAATTTTATCACGAGAGGTATAATTTTATAAATCAAAGAAGTGGAATAATCATTAGATAGTCAAGGGCTCTTTACAATTGGCCCTTACAGTTGATGGTTTTCCTTTGTTGCCTGTGGCATGATAGGCCTGGGGAGCTGCCAGAAGGGTCTCCAAAGATGACTGGTTGGAATGGCTGAGGCGGCTGAGCCTGGAGCTGCTGAAGGACTCCTCCTCACCCTCCCTGCGCTCCTGCTGGGCCCTGGCACAGGCCTACAACCCGATGGCCAGGTATGGTGTGTCAGGGCTCCCTTCCTCCCAGCTTCAGATTGGGATCAAGAGGGTCAGCACGTAGAAAATGTTGTATAAGAATTAGTTTTTATTAGCAGTAATAGTAAAAAGGTTTTTTAATTTTGTTAACCTCTGGGGGAAAAGATAACAAAGCAAATTAAAGAAGCTCTTATTATAGGAAAAACATCCATTTTAACGTTGCTAGTGTACCTTTCCTTAGTAGATCTAGGTCCAAGACTTTAATTACAAAGTCATTTATAACTCTGAAAACAACTATATGATAGCTTAATATAACCTGTTTTCCAGTAATAGTGATACTCCAGTTATTTATTGCTGCATTACAAATACCCCAGGACTTAGTGGTCTAAAACAACAGCAGTCTAAAAAAATTACTTATTTTACTCACAAATCTGCAATTTGGGCAGGACTGTGGGAGCAGCTTGTCTCTGCCCCACACAGTGTCAGGGGTATTTGTCCAGGGGCTAGAAGGTCTGCTTCCAAGATGGCTCATCCATATGTCTGGTAAGTTGGGGCTGACTGTTGGCTGGAAGTTCAGCGCTGGCCAGGGGCCTTGGTTGCTTTCCACATGGATTGCCCTATGGATTGCTCAGGCTTCCTCACAGGAAACTGGCTGGGTTCAAGAGTGAGTGTCCCCAAGGGAACGAGGCAGAAGTGCTTGGTGTTTGTATGACCTAGTCTTGGAGGCCACATGGTGTTACTTCTGTCCCACTGCGTTGTTGAAGGCAGTCACACAGGCCTACTGGGGCTCAAGGGGAGGAGACGTGGATGCCACCTTTTTATAGGGGAGTGGAAGGCTCCTAGAAGGGCGCATGGAACAGGAGCTAGTGCTGCAGCCGTCTTCGGAAAGTAGAATTTGCCATAAAAAATACTATAAACCTTTAACAGGGAATCTTAAAAAGTCATTGAAAATTTGGTTTATAAAAAGTTTTAATGCATGTAAAAGATTCATAGTATGATGTAAGTGAATAAAACGGAATACAAAATGGTATAAATGTGTGATTTCAGCTATTAAAAATATATGTACATAGGAAGAAGATGAGAAAGTACTACAATAATGATTATCTGTAAGTAGGAGGATTTAAGGAGCAGTTCTTTTTTATTCTTTTCTTTATTTTCTAAATTTTTCTACAATGGACAGTTCTTATTTATAATGAGGCATTAAATGGTGATTTAATTAACAATCCTTTTCATTAGCAAGAGGCAAAAAATGAGGTATTCCATTCCACTTTCATCAGCACAGTTGGTTTGCTATTTGGAGTGTATTTAGCAAGAATAGCGATGGTCCCTGAGGCTGTTGCTTGGATGCCATGATTTAGTTCATCTGATTTCTTTCAAATATTTTATAATGCTTAAAAATCATTCCTAGGACTTCTCTGTTTCCATAGTGTGCAGATTTCACACGCTCGGCTACTGTAGCGTACCTCTCATCTGCTCCAAGTCCCTTTTGGGCACACTGTCATCCAAAAGAGGCTTGTGATAAATATACACATATGTGTCTGTCCCCTTAGTGCCAAGTATGTTCATTTGGGAGCCAGCGTGGCCTTGGACCTAGATCAGAAAGCTTACTTCTAAATTTACACAGGGTTTCTTTTGATCTTCATGTTATCCTTTGAATTTCAAATTTTGTTTTCTTCCATCAGATTCCAAAATTATATATACATCGATCTGACTTAACCTTTTAAAATATGTAATGAAAAGTAGATGTATAAGCATCAGATCCCTTACCCCATACATTGTCTAGGCATATCCTGTGGTTTCCAACTCCCCTCTCCACACATTCAAAAAAAAGAGAGGGTAGGATTAAAATTCAGATGTCAGGGGTAGCAAATATATTCACCAAAGTGGTGCTGTAGTGATTTTAAATAGTTATAGTGATCCTAGAAATGATACCTCTGCTTCCAGGTCTTCCCAAGGCCCCGGCTGTTAGAGGTTTGGCTAAGAGAATCTTTTAAGACTTATGGATTTGGATTCTATTTTCTAATACTGCTAGTTTCTTAAGTTCTGTTGTCATTTTGTTTATGACCATCCTACTGAAGGTTCTGCTTCTACTTTGAAAAGCAATAGCAGATGCTGCCCTTGCCACTTCTGATCTTAGGACTTTGGACATTGCCTGAGAAGAAGCATCCCAAGAATCATCTGAAGATTATTGTTTTCTGAATCTGTTATGTCAACTGCTATGTTAGAAGTCCCCTTCTGTTCATCCCCTCCAATGAAGAGAAGTGAGGCAACTGCTGTGGAGACAAGTTACTTTTCTCCACTCTTCTTTCTCCCCACACACCCCGCCCCCACCCCCAGTGCCCTGTACCTGCACTGTAAAACACGGCAGTCACTAGCCACGTGTGCTTGTTTTAACTTAATTAAAATTAACTAGAACTTAAAATTCACTTCCTTAGTCACACGTATCAAAGTTCAGGTGTTCATTGACCAATGGCTACCGTATTGGACAGGTAAGATATAGACCATTTCCAGCAAGTTCTTTTGGACAGCCCTGGCCTGTATAACCATAATCAGTGATGCCGAGAGTAGATTGGTAGGTGTGACTCAGTGGCACCAGGCAGAGGCAGGAGAGGCATTTCCAACTTTTGTCTTCACTCCTGTCTGCCTTCAGGGATCTCTTTAATGCTGCGTTTGTGTCCTGCTGGTCTGAGCTGAATGAAGACCAGCAGGATGAGCTCATCAGAAGCATCGAGTTGGCCCTCACCTCCCAGGACATCGCTGAGGTCACACAAACCCTCTTAAACTTGGCTGAATTCATGGAACACAGCGACAAGGTGAGACTTTGCCCAGTTGTCCAGATGGAGCCTGACAGGGAACCACCTGGTGAGAGGGGAGAAGCACCCGCACAGCCCACTCTTGCTTGTGCCCCGTCTGCCATTTTCCTATGCTGTGGGGTTCTGCTCTTCTCCAGGGCCCCCTGCCATTGAGAGATGACAATGGCATTGTTCTGCTGGGTGAGAGGGCTGCCAAGTGCCGAGCATACGCCAAAGCGCTACACTACAAAGAACTGGAGTTCCAGAAGGGTCCCACCCCTGCCATCCTAGAGTCTCTCATCAGGTAGGCCATAAACCCTTTTTAATTGCTGCCTTCATCTAAAATGACGTCTCTTCTCCCACTACCTGGTGATAGTTCACTGGAGGCACTTGGAGACCTCTGCTCTATGAAATCTGCCATCAGGCCTGGCCAGCACGTTTAAATGAGATGTGGTTGCAGATGGCTCTCCCCAGTATTCTAGCCAGAATTGTCATTTCTGTTGACCCTTAGCACCTGGGCTTCTGTTGTTTTTCCAACCTGTGCTTACTTGTCCCAATGAAATTAGCCTAGAAGCAGTTCTGTGGATGGAGCAGCCTAGGAAGGATAGATTTTACGTCTGGGTTAGATCGCGCTCTCTGGCTTGGGACTAGGAGCTGGATTCTGTGCCTCAGAGACCACCCAAGGGCAGGGTGGGTTTTTATTGGCTAAATATGTTGGTGCCTGAGTCTTCCTCCTTGGAGTTCTATGAATGTAAAAGACAGAGTCTGAAATTCAGTGGTCTTTTCCCTCATTTGCTTATGTTCTCTCATAAGATGGTTTTGAGTCTTCTGGGTATGGAAAAAAATAGGTTGTTTAATAAATTTTTTGCTGTTATGAAATTACAGTCAGCCTTAAATGTTAGCTCCACAGCTCCTAGAGAACTGTTCACTTCCCCTAATGATCATCAGAGAATATTAGCTTCAGGATCTAATTATCTGTAAATGCTAACATGGTTGATTATTTCACTACAGATAGTCTAGGAAAAATCACCCAGCTAATAAGTACCTCCACTGTGGCTGAAACAGCCTGCTGTGTGTGTTCCTTCCTTCATTTGAAAGGATAATCAAATAACCAAGTTCTCTGCTAGCTCTGCTTTTGAGTAGATGCTGAAAAGTGTTCCTTTCAACACTTTAAAAAGTGACCAGAGGGCTTCCCTGGTGGCGCAGCGGTTGGGAGTCCGCCTGCCGATGCAGGGGACACGGGTTCGTGCCCCGGTCCGGGAGGATCCCACGTGCCGTGGAGCGGCTGGGCCCATGAGCTGTGGCCGCTGAGCCTGCGCGTCCAGAGCCTGTGCTCCGCAACGGGAGAGGCCACAACAGTGAGAGGCCCGCGTACCGCAAAAAAAAAATTTTAAAAAGTGACCAGAAAGATAGAAATAGGGCTTCCCTGGTGGCGCAGTGGTTGAGAGTCCGCCTGCCGATGCAGGGGACACGGGTTCGTGCCCCGGTCCGGGAGGATCCCACGTGCCGCGGAGCAGCTGGGCCTGTGAGCCATGGCTGCTGGGCCTGCGCGTCCGGAGCCTGTGCTCCACGGCAGGAGAGGCCACAGCGGTGAGAGGCCCGCGTACCGGAAAAAAAAAAAAAAGGGATAGAAATAGAATCATGTTTTTGCCCAAATAAATTGGACTTTAAATGTTGATTTCTAAAATACCACATATGGTGACATTTTTTTTGACATTAACCTTGTCACTAAAAGTTTATACTTCAGTTATTCAATTGTGTATCTATAAAAGTATGAGTAAATTTCAGCAACTATAGGTTTTGATTAGTGTAATATAGATGTTTTGTCCCCCCCAACTTTATTGAGGAGTAATTGACAAATATAATTGTATATATTTAAAACGTACAGCATGATGATTTGATATGCATTATGGAATGATTACTGAGATCTAGGTAATTAACATCCATCACCTCACATGGTTAACTCTTTTGTGTGTGTGTGGTGAGAATGCTTAAAGATCTACTCTCAGCAAATTTCAAATATACAAAACTATATTATTAGCTGTAGTTGCTATGCTGTGCGTTAGATACTCAACTTACTCATCTTACAACTGAAAGTTTGTACCCTTTCACCTACATCTCCCTGCTTCCCCATTCTCCCATCCCCTGACAACCACCATTCTATTCTGTTTTTATGAAATCAGCTTTTTAAAAAATGATTCCACATATAAGTGATACTATACAGTATTTGTCTTTCTCTCTTACTTTACTTAGCATAATGCCCTCTAGATTCATCCATGTTGTCACAAATGATAGAATTTCCTTCTTTATGGCTGAATAATATTCCATTATGTGTATATTATATGTGTGTGTATGTACATATATATGTATACATGCATAATATATATATATATATACACAAACTATATTTCACATTTTCTTTATCCATTCATCTTTTGAAGGACATTTTAGGTTATTTCCATATCTTGGCTATTGTGAATAATACTGCAATAACCATGGGAGTACAGATATCTCTTTGAGATAGTGATTTTGTTTCCTTTGAATGTATATCCAGAAATGGAATTGCTGGCTCACGTGGTACTTCTGTTTTCAATGTCTCGAGGAACCGCCAGACTGGTGTCGTGGTGTAGTGACTGCACCACTTTACATTCCCACCAACAGTGCACAAGGGCTCCCTTTTCCCCACTTCCTCGCCAGCCCTTATTATGTCTTGTCTTTTTAATGATCGTCGTCCTACCAGGCGTGAGGTGATATCCCGCTGAGGCTGTGCTTTGCATCTCCCTGATGACTAGTGGTGTTGGGCACCCGGTCATGTACCCATTGGCCATTTAGATGTCTTCTTCGGAAAAATGGACTGTTTAGGTCCTTGGCCCATTTTTAAACGGGATTATTTGCTTTTTTGCTATTCAGTTGTGTAAGTTCTTTACATATTTTAGATAGTAACCCTGGGTTATGGTTTACAGATATTTTTCTCTCATTCTGTAGATTGTCTTTTCAATTTATTGACTGTTTTCCTTTGCTGTGCAGAAGCTTTTTAGTTTGAGGTAGTCCCACTTAATTTATTTTAGCTTTTGTTGCCTAGAGCCTCAATTTTCTTCAGTTGTGGGGTGTATAGCTGATAAGAGAAAATTATAAGCTACTTGTGCCCTAGGCATCTTGTGCTCTTCCTTCTCTTCATCTCCTAACCCCCAGTCTTTTTCTCCTCTCTCCAAGCAGTACTGTGCTGGCCCATGAGCATCTCAGATCCCCTGCCTGCCTTAGGAAGTTTCTGTCTGACTGCCTGTCCCATGGGAAGCCCTACTCCAGTGTACTTCTTCTCTACTCACTTTACTTCTCTGAAAATCCTGAGGGTCTTGTTTTTAAGGTTAAGTAGGTTCCCAACAATCAAAGGACTATAGGTACAGTAGAAAATAGTGAGTTCGAGAATTATGCTTACCTTACACTGACTAGTTCAAGTGAATGGTTCTTTTTTACAAGGAAAAATTGCTTCTTGAAGGTCAAAATTATTTGACATCTGTTATGACTAAAGATGTTGCTTTTCCCTCTGCGTATATGTAAGTTTGCTCAAGTAGAAAGTAGGAGTGTTGGTTTGCAAAGTGTTTTGAAGCCAGGCGGTGGCACTGGCCTCTGTGGTGGTTGGGTGGAGGTCAGACAGAGTCTGACCTCTTCCAGTGGATGCTGCTGCGCTTTTTGTCCCTTGCTTTTTCGTCTTTGGCTTCCTGCTCCTCCCTTGGTTTCCCTGAAGACTGCAACACACTCAGAGTCTCTTTCTCACGGCTCGCTCTCTGATTTTTCACTTAAAACTTTCCACCATGCTCTCGGTGGTAATAGTAATAATTTTAAAAGGAACGAGGTTTAAAAGAGTTTATTGTAGAAGGAAGAAAAAACTTTGAATGTTTAAAACAAACTACAATATTGTATTTCTACAAAGCAAAATGCTTACATACAGCGTGAATTATTTCTTAACTATAGTGCCATTTAACTTCCTGTTTCAGCCATTTTTTATAGATGAGATAAAAGAGGAAGCTCTTTGAGCCCTTTTCTTACAAAGTAAATAAAAATAGACACATCTGTATTGACTGTGAAGATTTTAAGGCAGTTTTTTGCGAGCATCCACAGGGACTTATCTTCCCCTCCCACTGGAGCTCCTGCCACCACTGGACCCACTTCCTGCCTCTCAGTGCTGGGCCCTGATCGAGGCCGAGCAGGGGAGGTGCTCAGAGGCCAGTTGCAAGGCCCAGAGCCCTGGAGTTTCTTCCAGTCAATTCCAGCCTGGGTCTGTTCACCTCCAGCAGAAAAATTTTTGTCTTTAAAAAAAAAATTGTGTAGACTGAAGATAATTTCATTGGATTTAAAAGCAGAAACTCCTCTCCTCTACCACCCTCTTCACTCCTTTCTCTAACACCCAAGAGAATCAAAATAATCTGGTCCTTTTCAGCAAAGGGATTTATTTTCTGCCCTCACGTAACCTAGGCCTTAAGGAAAATGCTTAAAGTGAACTCACAATTATTTTTCTTCCACAGAAAAATCATGTGGAAAAGAAGCTGCTGCTATGTCAGGGATCACAGGCAGACAGCCCACTCAGGCCAGCCCCCTGAGAAGTCTGTGTCTGGACCCACTGTGTTTAATTAAATACTTCCTCCCATTTACTGTAACATCCTCAGTACAAAGATTTTTTGGTTCTCCTAAGAGACTTACTGTCTCACTGAAGATGATAGGCCATTTTCTGTCCCTGCCCTTTTTATACTCCCTTCGTCTCCTCCTCTGCCTTTTCCCAGCCTCCGTTTGTCTCCACTTCTCCAGCCCTGCTCCAGAGCAGGCTTCTTTTTACGGCTGGAAGTCTTCCGGGCGGATTTTCATCTCCACTCGTTTGAGGGAGTAGCTAGACCCATGCCAGCCGTACCAGGTGATGCCGTCCAGGTGCTTGCTGTGCTCCCCGAGGCGGTAGTAAACACCATTGAGGTTGGAGTCTGTGCAGCAGTTGTACCAGTATCCACCTGGGACAGGAAACAGGTCAGTGCTAGTATGTCCTTGGAAATAGCTGATAGACTAGGCAGCAGGGATTTGTGATGCTTTTTATACTGTACCTAAGCCATTAGGGTCAGTGTCAAACAGGAGTACCAAAGCCAGAATACCAACTGCAGTTATAAATTCACTCTTTCTCCTCCAGTGGGACTATGGCCTTGTACCTGAACTCGCACCTCCCAACCCCAACTCTCACCTTTCCGGAGCTGGGCACACTTGTCTAAGCAGTTGTCATTGTCCTTGTCCTTGGTGCTGAAGGCTGTGTTGTTGTGATAGACAAGGGCATCGTTGCCCACGTTGCCGCTGTAGTTCCCCAGGAAGAGGCGGTAGCTGTTCAGTTCATTGCCCAAAACAAAGTGGCTGTACTCAGCGTAGCGCATGTTGCCCTCCCAGTCCTGTCGGGGGGCAGAGCCTTAGAAAACTGCAGCAGGGCCTCCTTTCATACCATCCTGCACCTCTTTCCCTCTCCCCAGCTGCAGCCACACACCTTTTTACTACTTTATTACTTGTCTACCTCTAGTTTAACACACTAACACACTTATATACAGTGTGAATTTAACACACTTATATACAGCGTGAGTTATTTCTTAACCATAGTGCCATTTACCTTCTTGTTTCAGCCATTTTTTATAGATGAGATAGAAGAGGAAGCTCTTTGAGCCCTTTTCTTACAAAGTAAATAAAAATAGACATATCTATATTGGCTTTTAATATTTTAAGGCAGTTTTTTGCAAGCATCCACAGGGACTTATCTTCCCCTCCTCCAGGGAATCAGAAAACAAGGGTCCTAGATCAGACTTCTCTCCTGGGTCACCATATGGCCCTGGTTAGTCTCTCATTCTCTTCCCCTTTACATCCCTGTCTGTAAGGTGTACACGTGTGTGTGTTTTGCTGTATCCCACTCTGAGATGTCATAAGAGTAACCTGAGAACATAGTGACGCTTCAGGGCCTTTGATGAGGGTTACCAACCGATACCAGTAAGGTTTGCATGTAGAGGATCTCATGCTCCAGGCCAGGGCAGGGACCACAGTGTTTCAGCCCAGCTGACAGTTGGATTCCTCTGCTCTGGCCTGAGTCTGGCCTCTCCCTTGTACCTGCAGCCTTGTTTTTGTGAAAAATAGGAAAAAAAAAGCCCTATTCTTCCTCAACTGTACTGCAACCTGCAGGAAAACCATCACAACAAGTACACCGGCCGATGGCGAACAGGAGTAGGAATGACGCCCAGGAGTTGCACACAGTTGGGCGTGGCGGCCCTGGTCTCATGCTCACCTCCATCTCCACGCGTAGCCGGGTTGGCCGCCTGGAGAGCCGGTGGATGTGGTCGTTCCCCAGCCAGAAGTCCCCACTGATGCTGCCAAACCCCTGCTTGTACTGCTTCCAGTCCCGGTAGAAGGAGACAAGGCCACTCTTTCTTCTCTGAATGGTGGTCCAGCCACCACCTGAAGTCTCCATGTCACAGAACACCTGGAGCAGAGGGGATGCCCTCCCTGGTCAGGACGTGCCGAGGCAGGCAGCGCGAGCCTGAGCGTGGCTTCCCACCTTTCTCCCACCCCGTAGAGCCAGGGGACGTGTGCCCTTCCACAGCCATACTGGCTCACTAGGCAACGATTCTGCCCCAGGGTTGGCAAGCTGGGCAGGCTGGTGGTTTGCTGAGATGAAAATTGAGGATAAGAGCAAGTGCACGGAGAGTCTGAAAGGAAAAAGTCCAGGTCCTTCTGACACACTCCCTATATGTTCTCTTTTCTCCCCAAAGAGTCACTGCCGTAGGATGTGGCAAGGGATCGCAGCTAGTTAGGTGGTGGTTATAGCATTATCTAACTATGTTAAAAGGTTTAGTGTTTGGTTGCTAATGATTTGAAGGAGCAAAACAGATGCTTGGATTTTTTCCCCCCATAAATTTGAGTGTTTAGATCGCTCTCTGGCGTTGATGTGTTTGCTTCTCTTTTTTTTTTTTTTTTTTTTTTTTTTTTTTTAACTGCGCCACCAGGGAAGCCCTGCTTCTCTGTCTTGAGTTTCCCTCTCTTTAGACTGTGACTAGCCCTATTGTCCCCAGCCTTTGAGCGGGTGGAGGATAGATGGTAGTACATGGGCTGTGATGACCTCACCTCCAGCTCAGGGCTGCCCAGGAAGTCATCGGGAGGAAGCTTATACACTCCAGAGATGCGGTAGTTCTTCTGGTAGAGAGACGAGCAGTCGTAGATGGCATCTACAAAAGGAGAAAACCACAGGGTGAGCATCCACACTCAGGGGCTTTGTGGCTAGCCGGCATCCCTGCTGCATCTAAATTGAAAGTTTAGGAAGGGAGACTTCATTTCTACCACAAAATTCACAGGAGTGTTCATTGCTGGGCAGTGTCTGGACTTGGGAGAGGTGGGCATCAGGAGGCCAGGAACGGGTGTGTTTTGGCCTCACTGGTGGTAGGGCTGAGGGCTAGGGAAACCCTTCACCTGGATAGCACAACGGTACAAACAGGTGGCTTCAGGTTTGTGCTGAAATGATCCTCCTGTAGTTCTAGGGCATGAATTCTGGAAACGTTACAATGTGTAAGGGCCACTAACAGATCCTCCTGTTTAATAGATTCAGCTTCTGGGACAGCCAGCCTCTATTCCTAAATAAGTCATGAAGTTCTCATGGGGTCTGGTTTTATTGTTTCTCGGTTTGTTTTTCTTGTTTTTCAGAGGTAATGGCTACTGCCTACTAGGTCCCTTATTAGCAGAGATTTATAATTTTATCTTTCCCTCCTTAATCCAACACTGCTAGACAAATGAAAATGCAAACACCCTAAGGAACCCTTGGAGGCCTTCCCCTGACACCATTATTAAAACAAGGAAATGAGAGATTTGGGCAGGCGGGCTTTCACTCTGGGGTTGATTTTAATGTTTCCTCAGCTGCCCTGGGGGCTAGTGCTTTATGAAAGATTTTGTCTCCTTGTTGTTCTAAGCATCAAAGAGCATTGTGGAAGGGACAGCCTTTCCAGTTAGGATTCAGACAGCAGGAACTCTCGCCTGTCTAGGAGATGCCTCCTGCCCCCTGTGTCTTGGGATTCTTTTCTTGGTGACCGCTGCACTGGGCCTTCAAGAAGAGGACACAGTTGGCAGTTTCCCGCCGTGGGAATTGTTCAAGGCAGAGCACTTTGGGGAGGGGAAACGGGAGACCCTTGTCTTCCCTATCAGAGGTTATCACTTCCTCTTACTGATGAAAGCATCAACTTACTGCTTTCTCCAAGGGGCTGGCTACTTACAGAGTATAAAGGTGACCCCACACCTGGTAGCAGAGAAGAAAAGTAAGGAATGATGTCCTGGGCAGGAAGAGTAAGAGGCCCGGCAAGAGAGCTGCATTTGACTCCCAAGAAACTCCTTGCCGGGAGATGAGAAAATCCCGTTTGGAGGAGCAGGACGGGGCATTGGTCAGATTCCTCTGTCTCGCCTGGTCTCCTGTGTGTCTGGTTTCATCACACAGACCAAATCAGGACTCACTTGTCTGGAAAATGGCCTGAGAAGACCTTTCTAGTCCTAAACTGAGAGTCAGGAAGTACATGCTTAGAAAGTGATTTACACACACAAAAATTTTTTTATTGCAGTATAATTGCTTTACAGTGTTGTGTTAGTTTCTGCTCTACAATGAAGTGAACCCCTCCCTCGTGGACCTCTCTCCCCACATCCCCTATCCCACCCATCTAGGTCATCACAGAGCACCGAGCTGTGCTCTACAGCAGGTTCCCACTAGCTATCCATTTTACACGTGGTAGTATATTTATGTCAAACCTAATCTCCCAGTTCATCCCACACAAAATTTTTAAGCTTAATTTCATGTTAAAACTTTTTCTTCATTTGAGTTGAGGATAACCAGTAAGACTTACTCTGCTCTTTATTCTTGGCTTGGTTTATAATATGACCAAAAAGATTTTCTTTTAAGTTCTTATATCAGCAAGAAATGACATATCTATAGACTGTGCTCCTTGTAACTAATAATTTCCTGATGATTTCAGCAAACCAAATTTCTATCTGAACAATAAATTCACCTTGGCCTGTCTAAGCCAAGCTAAGTAGAAACTGAAAATTGTTTTGGAAAAGAAAACAGTAAACGTATCTTATTTTCGGCCTACTAAAAATGTAAATTTCAGCATTGCATTTTCCTGTATAACTGGGGAGAATTTTATTTGCAATTGTGGGAAAAAATAGAAATACCAGAATTGCGGAACCTTGAGGAGTCAGTACTTTTTGAACATGAAGGAATCCTTCAGATGACTCTGGGCAGTGTCTGTGCACTTAATTCTGAGCCAGTGAGAATTAGGTTGGCAGACAGGACACCGAAGTCCATTAATGCCCATTCCACTAAATCCCAGGGACCCGAGAGGACTGTTTTAGGCAAAACTTTGCTTCTAAAGACGTTATGATTTTGGTGTTCATTCCTGCTTCCTTGGGACTGAGGGTACAGCCGGTCAGCTCTGGGTAAGGAAGTGGATTAATCAGGAAAACTTGAACCCAGTTTCTAAGACTTGCTTTGTGACTTTGAGCAAACCGCATGATCTCTCTGTGTTCCAAGATGGTAATTCATACCTTCAATATGCCAAAACATTGCAGGGATAAAAAAAAGCTGGGTAAACGTACAGAACCTTAGAAATCAAAAGAAATACTTCGTAAGCCTTTGCTAAAGAGAAAATAGAGCTGGTGGCACGTACCCAAGAAAGTAAGTTCCATGAGAACCCCCAGGGATCGTTCTGACGACCACGTCACCTAGAAGCAATGCTCCAGACGGGAGGCGCTCGACTTTGTGAGGGGGAAGGTGGTGAGTAGCGCGAGGACACGTCCTCCTTACCTGCCAAGGTCTGGGTGACAGTCTGCGCTGCCTGCAGCTGCATGATGCCCATCTGATTGTTCATCTCGGAGTACTTGCTCTCGGCCTCTGTGAGCCGCGACTCCATGCGCTTGGAATTGCTCTCCAGCTCCATCACCTGCATGACCACGCTGACCCAGTCCCTTTCCTGCTTCCTGCTCAGGTCACTCAGCAGGCTGCTTAGGTTGGCAATTTGGGCCTTGATCTCCTTCGCCTCCTCACAGCAGCCGGCCACGGTGAGCTCTGCAGGTGTCTTGCGCTTAGGGGGCTTCTGTGGCCACACTGGGTGGCTGACAAAGGCCACAGTGAAAATGCAGAGCCAGGCCACGGCCGAGAGAGTCTCTTTCAGCATCTTTCGTGGGCCTGGTTGAGGAAGGCTCTTCCTCTGGGGGAATCTGGCTGTGTCCGGCTGAGGCGTGCAGAGCTGCGGCAAATTAGAACCTAGCCTTTTCGCTCTTGGTGGACTTAGCACTTTGTTGTTCCTCTCCCCTTGCTCTTTCTTAGCCTTTCTCAAAACTTGAGTTTCTGAACGCGCAGCTTAATTGGGTATCCTATAGCCTTCCTTCCCAAGACTGAATGCTCGACAAACTCAGCATCTTAAATATTGTTTTCTGCCTGCACCTCCACCCCTACCATGGCCGTGCATAGCGCTTTAGCCCCTCCCAGCTCATCTGGGAGGGTCAGGTGCCTGTTGGGTGAAGTCAGCGTAAACTTAGGCCAGAGGAGGGGAGGAGAGAGACAGGGGCAGTCTTTCTTTCCTTGCCTGCACAGTCTCTGGGCTAAGACAAGAGGACTGAATTTGTGTGTTTCCAGTTTTGCCTATTAGATTGTACCCCTGCCAGCCACTGGCTCTGCTCTATAAGCAAGCAGGGCAGGGTCAGAAGAATTTCCAGATTCCATTCTAAAGGTTATATAACCGTGGGGTGAGCATAAGGTAGGCAAAGAGAGTTGGGCATAAGACTCTCCACTCACAGGGAGGCCTGTCACTGCAATCCACGCTGTTTATACGAGGCTCTAGTCTATTTTGGCATCCTTCTGAATGTGCTTTTAACAAGGCTCATTATTCCTTTCTCTGGTCGTCATTCAGTGTTTTACAAAACCCTCTTTTGGCCTGGATCTAACGCTATCTCACATTTGAAAATTTCCAACTTAGAAAAGCTTTAGAAATAGCAGGATAGAGGAAATCTCTTAAGAAGCAAAAAAGGGCTTTGTAGCTTGTACCCACAGGCTTTACCCAGTTCTTTCTTTTTACATACTTTCTCCTTCAATAAAGAATGGGCCAGTGTTCGCCTCTCACAGTTGACATTTGGCATGGAAGTGGCAGCGATGGCAGCAGGGGTGAAAACGCAGAACTTGGTCCCGGAATGGGCACCTGCACGCCCACCAGTGTTCATGCAGAACAGACGACAGGCACAGCCACGGCCCATGGTTCTAAACCTGGAAAGTATGTTAAAACGTAGAGAAAAACATCCCCATTGCCTAATAATCCATGCCTGGAGGCTCATTTCCCTTTTCCTATGAAATATGGTTTGCAGATTTATTCTCTGTATATGATATATATATATTCTCTATATATATCCCTGACAATAGGGATATTGTAATTTTTCATGTACTGTATTTAAAGGAGATTCCTCTTTTGAAAACAAGTGGGGAAAAAAACTGGCTTTTCAGCAAATCTTAAATCCTTAAAATGAGCTTTTCACTAAGAAGGTAAACAACGTTCCCTCTGTCCGTACACGGTCACTGTCTTCGGAACATACTCTTGCTGTTTCCGGGTGCAGTGCTTATACCGTTGCTATTCCATATGGGCCCTTCACACACAAGCCTGAGGCCTGGCAGCCCTCCTTCCCGCCGTGACCCCCAGAGCCTTTTTCCAGTCAGGGCTTCTGCTTCTCAGAAAGTCATTTCTGTTCAGGCAGCTGGAGTTACCAAACACTTTTTTTTTTCCTGTAAATCAAAAAGCAGGAGTGGATCAGGTGGATCAGGGTTTGTTTGCTAACCTGCTCATCTTCTTTGCCTGCTTAGGAGTGAGGATGTTGCCGGAGTCCTGCAGCAGCTTGTCGTTCTGCTCAAAAGGGTCTTTTTAGAATTGGCACTGTCAGCCAGTCCCTGCTGTCTCTTTGCAAATGTCTAGTCCAGCCGGTCACTGCAGCCTTAGCTCATGGAGCTCACTTCACTAAGGCGAACCTGGCCCCGACGGCCAGCATCCGACAGGGTCATTCAGCAGGGTCTGCTAGACTCCGCGAGGATCTTCAAGATGATCTCCTACCCAGCTTAACCGACACTGAGCACCGAGCTTAAACCGTGTGGCACACAACTGTATGTAGCATCACACATGATGCTGCTGTCTTGGTAGAGAACATCATGGAACAATGGCGCTTTATGGATTCCTGGCCGGCTTTTTGTTTGTTCTTTCCAGTAACCATTTCCTCTGCCCAAACAGAAACATTTTGTTATGAATAGATTCTCATATCTGGGCAGAAAACGAATCGGTCGTTCATATTTGCAACCCATGTAGCAGTCCTTTCCAGGAAAGGTAGGAAGGGGTTCCTAAGTTTGGATCGAAAGCATCTAGCTTTTAGCATGAGTGCCTACTCTCTGACATTTGTTTTCTGGAAACTTATTTCTAACATAAGGCTTAAGTTGGAGACAGAAGCGTTTTTTATTTGAAGATTTTCTTAAATTGTCTAATCTGCCCAAATCTTCAACACCGTCCCCCATTTTGAGAAAAATAGCTACATAAGAGTATATCCCACGCCAGAGGATTATCTGTCCTCCAGAACATCTACAACCCTAGGGTGTCCTAGATTCTGAATTTCTGAAAGAAGGAAAAATAAGTCCTTGTTTTGAGTACAGCTAAGCCAGTAGAGAAAACCAGGACAAATGCGGAAGACTAAGGCAGTTTTCCCTTCTCTGAGAGGCTTTTAATCCCTTCTCTGCCCTTCGGTGAACAGCGTGACCATAAAAAATGGGAATTAATTGAGAAAATGTGGAAAACCTGTGTTGGACACCTTACAGTTTTTCCTTTTCTCCATTTTGCTGGTGGTGAAAGAGGGTCAGCTTGGAGCTCTTGAGATAGATGTTTATGAAAATAAAGCTTATGTTCTTTTGAGAAAAGCCAGTGAGCTTTTACTTCACAGTCTGGGCTGTGCTGCCTTAGGCTGGCACCAAGGATTGGATGTGTCCGAGCAGCCTGGGAATTCCAGAGCTGAGAAGGGCCTAGAGCTGGTCTTTCCTTCTCCCCCGATAGGGGCGTCATGTCTCATTTTTTTGAAAATGTTCCTGTTGGAGAGACTCCTCGTTTTCCAGTGTATTCGTGCCCCTGCCTACTCTTAAACCATGCTTCCAAACTGGTGAGGGAGGAACAGCTGCCCTCAGTGCCAGGCTCTGTTTGTTGAATGAATACATCTCAGAAGAATCTGCCTTGTTAGTTTAGCTGTGTGTTTGTGGTCATATTTTACTTCCGAAGTCTTCTAATGAGCCACAGCTGCCTTACTACATGTGGCCATTTAATCCCTGACCCTTCTACCGCTCAGTCCTACTTCCATCTCAGCCCGAAGTCCAGGTCCATCGCAGAAGGTATTTGCACCTCTTCCCTAAGCCTTCTAGTTTGCCACTTCTCCCAAAGAGTGTGTCCTGGGCTTATTAGAAACCATTTCGTTCAGGCCTCCTCTTAGCATCTACTGTTTAATTATAGCACCTAGCAAAAAAGTCTGTCTGTGAACCCTCTTAGGAATTTGCAGCCTGGGGTGCCTCACAGGCTAGGTGGAGAGACAGACAGCTGAACTCCAGGGCAATGTGACATGCTGGGGTGGGGGACACAGCAGAGGGGGAGTGCCCAACCCAGATGAGGTTCTGGAAGGTCTCCTGAGGGAAGTGATGCCCAGGGTTGTTGTTTCTGTGGGGTTTTTTGGTTTTTTTAAAGGAAGAAGTAGCCAGAAGTGGGAGAGGGCATTCTGAGCCAAGGTGCAGCTGTATGAAAAGCCTGGGCTTATAGAGCCTAAGTAGTCAAGTGTGGCGTTAAGGGGCAAGAAGGAAGAGGGGTGGTGGCAGGAATTAAAGCTGGACGAGTGGAGGCGCGTCGGGCCTCAGGGCCCTTGTACATCCCGGTGAGGCTGTAAGTGTTACTTGGGAGACAGGGGGCTGTGGAAGGAAGCCAGGAAGCTTTTACTTCTTGCTTTGTTTTTTTTTGAGTCTCACCAGGACAGTGGCTCTTTGTAGTTACCAAACAAGATTTTTAACTGGAAGTGGGTGGTTTAGAACATCAGAATTTCTTAAAATTGTAATGCATTCATATTAAATGCCCTGAAGGGCTCATCTGGCTTGAGGATTAAGGAGTTGGTATCTGAAGGACTTAAAGTAATTAAGTCTAGAATCAGATAAATCTGGGTTCTAATCCCTTCCCATCACTTGACAGTTATATGACCCTGGGCAAATTAATTAACTTCTCGGAGTTGACCAATCTGTGAAATGGGGATAAAAATTTTAACTACTCCTGGACTTCCCTGGCAGTGCAGTGGTCTGGACTCCGCGCTTCCACTGCAGGGGGCATGGGTTTGATCCCTGGTTGGGGAACTAGGATCCCACATGCTGTGCAGCACAGAAAAAAAAAAAAAATTATAACCACTTCACAGGATTTTTGTGAGGACTAAGTTAAATACAGCAAAAGATTAAAAATAGCTAAGGCATTTTTGAAGAAGAAAAATAAATTTGGAGGAATTACCTTATTAGAAATCAAGATTTATCTTAAAGCTACAGTAAGTAATTAAGGCAATGTAGTATTGGCACAAGGATAGATAAATGGAGCAGATTTGAATGTCCAGAAACAGACCCACACATATATGAACCCTTGATTTATGACAAGGTACCACTATAGAACAGTGAGTTCCTCTGGGTAGGCTAGATAGCCTTATGGGGAGATAAAGGTTCTTGACCCTTAACCCCATACCACACCCAAAACCTCAAGTCCAGGAGATTTAAATTCTAAATCGGAAAACAGTAGAGCTTCTAGAAGATAACATAGGAGATTATCTTCAGCATCTTGGGATAAGCAAAGATTTCTTAAACAAGATTTGAAAAACACTGACCATAAAGGAAAACATCAAATGCAATAAAAGGAGTCATTTCTTTTCACTGGAAAACACCATGAAGAAAGTAAAAAGGCAAGAAGGTATTCCAGTACATACTTCTGTGTATACTGTATCCAGAGTATATATAGAACTCCTAACAAACAAACAAAGATTAGCCAATTAAAGCATTGGCAAGAGATGTGAACAGGTACTTATTTCACAAAAGATTATGTCCACAAGGCCAGTCGACACATGAAAGACTGCTCAGGCTCATTAGTCATTATGGAAACTCAAATTTAAACTATACGATGCAAGACTTCCCTGGTGGCGCAGTGGTTAAGAATCCGCCTGTCAGTGCAAGGGACACGGGTTCGAGCCCTGGTCTGGGAAGATCCCACGTGCCGCAGAGCAACTAAGCCCGTGTGCCACAACTACTGAGCCCGTGAGCCACAACTACTGAAGCCTGCGTGCCTAGAGCCCGTGCTCTGCAACAAGAGAAGCCACCACACTGAGAAACCTGCCACACCACAACAGAGTAGCCCCTGCTCACCGCAATTAGAGAAAGCCCACACATAGCAACGAAGATCCAACGCAACCAAAAATAAATAAATAAAAATAAATTTTTTAAATAAAAAAATAAACCAGAAGGTGCAACTTACACGCCAATCAAAATGGCTGAAATGGAAAACACTAAATTCCAAGTGTTGACGAAGATGTGGAGCAACTGGGATTTCCATACCCTTCTGGTCGAAATGTAAAGTGGCAGTTTGTCAGTATCTTCTGAGACTGGAACATGCCCCTGTAAGCGAGCAATTCTACTGCGAGATTTGTTCCCACCAGAAATGTGAGCACACATGCGCCAAAGACACATATAGGAATGTTTGTCCGGACTTCCCTGGTGGTCCAGTGCTTAAGACTCCGCCCTTCCAACGTAGGGGGCGTGGGTTCGATCCCTGGTTAGGGAACTAAGATCCCGCATGCCACATGGTGCGGCCAAAAAAACAAGGAATGTAGTAATGTGACTTACCATAGCCCCAAACTGCAAACAGCGTAAACCCCCATCGACAGTAAGACAGATAAATTGTGGTATGTTCATACAGTGACATACTATTCAGCAGTAAAAAGACAAAACTACTGTGGCATGCAATGACGTGTATGTATCTCGTAAACATAATGTTGAATGTTTATATAGAGTTCAAAACCTGGTGAAACTAACCAATTGTATCAGAAGTGAGATAGTTGTTACCTCTTATGAGTTGTTACCTCTGGGGATGAGAAGTGAAGCTGTGATTGGGAGAAGGCTTGGGTGCTTCTGGGATGCTGGCAGTGTGTTGTGTTCTGTTTTTTGGTCTGGGTGGTAGTTATAAGGGTATCTTCACTTTGTGACAATTTATCAAGCTGTACAATTAGGTGTATACTTTCCTGTGTATATATGTTGTACTTCAGCCAGGAAGCTTATTTAAAAATAGATAATGCACATAAAACACTTTGTTTTTTTTTTAATTTTATTGAAGTATAGTTGATTTACAACGTTGTGTTAATTACTGCTGTACAGCAAAGTGACTCAGTTATACACATAGATATATTCTTTTTCACATTCTTTTCCATTACGGTTTATCACAGGATATTGAATATAGTTCCCTGTGCTATACAGTAGGACGTTGTTGTTTATCCATCCTATAAAGAATAATTTGCATCTGCCAATCCCAGTCTCCCAGTCTTTCCCTCCCCCCACCACACACCCCCCTTAGCAACCACAGATCTATTCTCTATGTCTGTGAGTCTGTTTCTGTTTGGTAGATATGTTCATTTGTGTCGTGTTTTAGATTCCACATATGGGCAATATCATATGGTATTTGTATTTCTCTTTCTTACTTCCATTAGTATGATAGTCTCTAGGTCCATCCATGTTGCTGCAAATGGCATTATTTCATTCCTTTTCATGGTTGAGTAATATTCCATTGTGTGTATATATACCACATCTTCTTTATCCGTTCATCTCTCAGTGGACATTTAGGTTGTTTCCATGTCTTGGCTGTTGTAAATAGTGCTGCTGTGAACATAGGGGTGCGTGTATCTTTTCAAATTATAGTTTCATCTGGATATATGCCCAGGAGTGGGATTGCTGGATCAAATGGCAACTCTATTTTTAGTCTTTTGAGGAACCTCCATACTGTTCTCCATAGTGGCTGCATCAGTTTACATTCCCATCAACAGTGTAGGAGGGTTCCCTTTTCTCCACACCCTCTCCAGCATTTATTATTTGTAGACTTTTTTTTTTGAACACTAGTCCTTTGTTTATTTTTAGTATTTTTAAAAATTAATTAATTAAGTTACTTTTGGTTGCATTGGGTCTTCGTTGCTGTGTGCGGGCTTTCCTTAGTTGCGTCGAGCAGGGGCTACTCTTTGTTGCTGTGCATGGGCTTCTCATTGTGGTGGCTTCTCTTGTTGCGGAGCATGGGCTCTAGGTGCATGGGCTTCAGTAGTTGTGGCACGCAGGCTCAGTAGTTATGGTTCATGGACTCTAGAGCACAGGCTCAGTACTTGTGGCGCACAGGCTTAGTTGCTCCGTGGCATGTGGGATCTTCCCGGACCAGGGATCGAAACTGTGTCCCCTGCCTTGGCAGGTAGATTCTTAACCACTGCACCACCGGGGAAGTCCCTTACTTGTAGACGTTTTAATGATGGTGGTCATTCTGACCAGTGTGAGGTGGTACCTCACTGTAGTTTTGATTTGCATTTCTCTAATAATTAGCAACGATGAGCATCTTTTCATGTGCCTATTGGCCATCTGTACGTCTTCTTTGGGGAAATGTCTATTTAGGTCTTCTGCCCGTTTTTCGATTGGGTTGTTTGTTTTTTTGTTATTGAGTTGTATGAGCTGTAAGACACTTTGAATTGTGTCTGACACATAGTCCATATCTAGCAAATACTAAGTAGTATTGATATTTAGGTAATCGATTATCATTTCATCAGAAAAACCTCCCTGTCCACCTGAATCTAAAATAAGTCCCCTGTGCCATTCTCCATCTCTGTTTTCTTCATGGTGTTTAACTCCACAGCACTTATTTCCGTTTGTGTTTTGTATATCTACTTCACTGACCTATAAGCTCTGTGAAAGCAAAGACCATACCTGTCTTATCTACCATAGTAGCTCTAGCAACCAGCACTTAGCACAAAGCCTGAGACAAAAGAGATACTGTATTGGAACTTGTCAAATGAAAGAATGAATTCCCAGCAGAAGGTTCTTTTCTCCTAAATAAACATCTGACATGGAGACTTAGAGTCTCTCTCCATGGTCATTGCCAGTATTTTATCATGGTGAGTCCTTCATTGCAGGGGATTGCCTTCTCTCCTGCTTTAACATTTTCTTCCATAGATTTTAGTTATAGAATCAAAGAGAGTGAGAACTGGAAGAGTTGAGATCATTTGGTTCAGCCTTCTTTTTTTTAACCAGTAACTTGAGGTAGCAGCCTGATTGTATGATCACTTTGTATCCCTGGAAACCATCGATTTGCGTCTCACCCCTGTTTCTTTACATATGAAGACGAGTGAGAGGGCCACAGAGCATTGTGGTAGGGTTTTGTACCCCCCAGCCCCCCACCCCCGCCGTTGATTCTGGAGGCCTGTATGAATGGCATATCCGATAACTTGACCCTGCATCGACCTGTCGGTTAATCCTTATCACGGCCTGAGGGGCCACATGCAGCAGCTCATGTTGAAGACAGAACACAGAAAGTAACATGTCATGTCTCTGGGCAGCTGTATTCCCCGTAATTAATCCAGGAACCCAACAAATCTTGTCTGTCTCCAAAGGGAAATCAAACACCCATTACATTGCAATTGCAAAAAATCACTCTTAGCCAAAGACGGATTCCTGCCGGGGTGCAGGACAAGATTTCAAGTCTATGTGCAGTCGCCCTGGGACTGAGGAGCTTCCCTTCAGCCTGGGTCTTAGCCTCCCTGACTTAGGCAGCACTAATGGGAAGTGGCCTGTAACTCTTTGAGAATGTTAAAGAAATTGAACCAGTTTGTGCCTGAGCAACCAGTTAACAGTGAGGGTGACTGGGCTTTACAGCCTACAGGCAAGGGGCTAGATGGACGAACAAACCCACTCTGTGTCTTAATTCTAAACACATGTTCCCAAGGTGTCTCTGTTGCGTTGCTTGGAAGTATGAGCCCAGCTTTTACAGTTGTTTCCAGGCTTCCAGAAAAGGTACACAGTCTTGTTCTTTTCCCACACCTCTGCTGGAAGAGAAAACGCTCTGTCCAGAGGGGAAGGATTTGCTCAAAGCTTCGCACTTCTCAGTAAAAACACATTCCAAACGTCTGGACTCATGCTGCCTTCAAAAGTGCCAGTGTGCCTCGAGGAATCCATACCCCTGTAGAAAAACTCCAAGCAGCAAAGAGTGTGCAGATGGAGGAAACCCCTTTGTAGCCCGAGCACAAGCACAGATTATATCTTTCTTTTTAGCCCCATCTTTTTCTTTAATGCCCTTTTACATCCAGCCATTACCCAAGAGGCCAAGTCCCTCACCAGTCATCAGTAGAGCTTAAATTTATTTCTGGCTGCTCTAAAGACTTCTTACAGGTTCACTTTACAACAGCTTGCCTGTATAGGGCATCTTACAAACTCCAAGGAAAGCTGCTTTTCAGTGCAGAAAGCTGACCATGAGTGAGGAGTTGTACAAAGAGAAGAGTCCTGGGGTTTCTCCTAAAGCTGACCAAAAGGACAGAGGGTCTTTCCTTGTAACCCAAGACCATTCTAAAGGGTGCCGCTTGCTGTCGGTCAGTAGTTAACCTCTGCTCCTCCACTGCGTCTAGCCCATCCTCAGGAATGGCTGGAGATTTAGTGGGACCATTCTTACGGTGAGTTAGCAAAGCTGCTTCTGACTTTCATGTACCACTGCGAGGGGGAACAAACTGCTGGCAATTAAACTGGGTCACAGCACTCTGAAACCTTGAATTATAAGCTGTATCATGGTTTCAGAGCTGTTAAAGTGTACCTCTTAGAATTGATGAAATACGGTAGGTGCCCCATGGCCACCTCTGACACAGTCTGTCCCAGTGACAATGAAATGTATCAGTGGTAACACCATTGATCTCTCCAGATTCTTTTGGACATCTCATTGGCTATGAATCTTGGTGATTCAATTACAGTATGTTATGTTCCTCGTCTGTCAGCTTTTCCTTACTAAGAAGGTAGGCATATTTTTTTCCTTTTCCTGATCCCAGAATGGGCATCAGTATTTCTACAATGTGGCCTAACTCCGTACTGGGGTACAAGGCCAGCGCACATCTGCTCACACGATTATAAGTGTGGAGAGTTCAAGGCTGCCGAGTCACTGGATGCCAGGTCATTTAATTTTTGTTTCCCAACTTCATCCACATAATAGACTGAGTCAGAGCTCTTGGACATGCAGAAGCCAAGAAATCAGGATTTTACCCAAAATATCAACTCTATTTTGAGTCAAGGTAGTTGAAAATAAGCTTTGGGCTTCAGTCTGTCAGCCCTCCCCGCTTTGTTGTTTCCTGACAGCTTCTTCTTCCTGATCGTCTCTCTCAGAGCTCTTCATTTCACTCTGGATATGAAGAAGCAGAAAGGAGGAGAAAAACCTCCAGGCATCACCAGAAAAGGAGCAGTGCTCACTGTTGTAGAATAAAGAGATAATGGCCAATTTGTCAAGAAGTGTTGACAAGAAAGATAAAGTTGGCAGTAATTAACTGGCTGACACGCTGGGACTGATGCGCATGCCAGCGGCTCCCTAAATCAGCCAGGGCCTTGGAAATGTGACAGCCATTCATCATTTTTACAGCACGCCTCTGACAGGCCCCTGGGTTGGAAACCCGGCCAGCACAAATCGTGTGCTTTGACACTCCAGGTCTCCGCGACCTCTCAGTGCCTTACTCTGGTTGTGCTGGGGAGCCCGGGCCCCGCATTCAGCCAGGAGGGGCGTGGAGGTGATGGGTGAAATGGGCCCGCTTGCCCTGCTTGTTGCCGAGCACTGTGCTTATCCTCAGGGAGGCCGCTCTGATTCCCAGGGCTGAGCCCGCAGGCGTCGACAGGACCGACCGCCTGTGAGCAGAGTGGGAGCTCCTGCCGCGCTCCTGGCGCCCTGGTGGCTTAACTAGTGCTGCTCTCACCCAGCCACGAGGGTGCGCCCACGAGACGGGCTCGTACGTGCCATCCAGCAGCAGGGTGACATTCTTATGCAGCTGTTAAAAATAATTATGAAGGGGCTTCCCTGGTGGCGCAGTGGTAGAGAGTCCGCCTGCCGATGCAGGGGACACGAGCTCGTGCCCCGGTCCGGGAAGATCCCACGTGCCGCGGAGCGGCTGGGCCCGTGAGTCGTGGCCGCTGAGCCTGCGCGTCCGGAGCCTGTGCTCCGCAACGGGAGAGGCCACAACAGTGAGAGGCCTGCGTACCTCAAAAGAAAAATAAATAAATAAATAAAAATAATTATGAAGACTCCGGATAAAGTAGGAAATGCCTGTGATATGTGAAAGAGCAGAATCCAAAGCTGTATGATCACTCTAGCTAGCATTGTGTATAAAATATGTATTTATACAGAATATGCATGGGCAAAAGTAACGTTCTAATATCGTGGTGAACTTCCCTCCCCCCACTTTTTCTTAATTAAAAAAAAAAAGATATACTTCCTCCTACCAGTCTCGAAAAGATAGTTTTTGTCTCTCCTTTCCCTGATCTACACAGTTGTTAGCATTCTATCTTTTTTATTCTTAAGGCCCCACTTTCTCACGTACAGATCTGGCAAGTCTTCTAGATATTATGACAGACGTGTCATTTACACTGTGAGCAGACAAAGGAAAGGGTGAAGACAAAGTAAGAGCTCATTATCCTTAAGCCACTGTGGTCTGAGATGTCAGGAACCCATGTGATTGTCCAAGGCAGTCCACCTACCTCTCTTGCACCAGATTTTTTTTGTCTTGGTGCCTTAGGTCCCTGAGGGTGCCAAGGACACCAAATGTCCCAGCTTTGAAACCAGGTAATGAGGCCAGCCTCCTTTTCTTAATATGTAGAAAAGGAGTAAATTTACTCTTCCTAAGTTTCTGAAGCAAGAAAGGAAAGTTTGTCCTGCCAGACCCTGGGGTGCTATCTTCATGCCCTGACTGTGGCTTTAAGGGGGGGACCCTAAGGCCTGCCAGCCCCCTTCGCTCTCCCTACCCCTTCGCTCTCCCTACCCACCTGCGTTTGAATTACCCCTCACCACCTTTCTCCGCTGTACATTTCGG
Organism: Neophocaena asiaeorientalis asiaeorientalis; assembly: GCF_003031525.2. Classification (NCBI taxonomy): domain Eukaryota; kingdom Metazoa; phylum Chordata; class Mammalia; order Artiodactyla; family Phocoenidae; genus Neophocaena; species Neophocaena asiaeorientalis. The sequence goes on from NW_020173679.1 coordinate 7,386,911, forward strand.
ATGTTCTCACGTTGCCTTCTGTCTTCACTGCTGTCCTGCTCGAAAAGAGACTGTCACACCCTTGAGCTCCCCAGAGTCCCAGGGGAACTGCTTGATGAAAAGACATCAGGGCCCCACCAATCCTGGATCTTCCTGGCTCTGTACAGGAATCAAGATGTTTTGTTTTTAATCATCCGTTGGACACAGAGCTAAGTCTTGGTGCTGGAAGAAGTAACAGGGATGGACAGAAGCAGCTACCGCTCTATAAGAGAAATAAGAAAGACTGCTTGGGGGACTTCTCTGGTGGCACAGTGATTAAGAGTCCGCCTGCCAATGCAGGAGACACGGGTTTGAGCCCTGATCCGGGAAGATCCCGCATGCTGCGGAACAACTAAGCCCGTGTGCCACAACTACTGAGCCTGCACTCTAGAGCCTGTGAGCCACAACTGCTGAGCCCACGTGGCACAACTACTGAAGCCCGTGCGCCTAGAGCTCAGTAACAAAAGAAGCCACCGCAATGTGAAGCCCACGCACCGCAACAAAGAGTGGCCCCTGCTCACCGCAACTATAGAAAGCCCACGTGCAGCAATGAAGACCCAACGCAGCCAAAAATAAATTAATTAATTAATTTTTTTAAGTGCATTAATTAGGGCTTCCCTGGTGGCTCAGTGGTTGAGAGTCTGCCTGCCGATGCAGGGGACACGGGTTCGTGCCCCTGTCCGGGAAGATCCCACATGCCGCAGAGCGGCTGGGCCCGTGAGCCATGGCCACTGAGCCTGCGTGTCCGGAGCCTGTGCTCCGCAACGGGAGAGGCCACAACAGTGAGAGGCCCGTGTACCGCAAAAAAAAAAAAAAAAGTGTATTAATTAAAAAAGATAAAGCAACAGAAAAAATTCATTAAAAAAAAAAAAGACTGCTTGATATACTGCTTGATACAAAGCAGGGTCCATCTGGGCCTCAACTTGGCTCTTCAGGAGCTCCTCAGCCAGACCCGCCCAGGTCCGCTGTCAGCTGTGTTGCATGTGTCACCAGCCCAGCACCAAGGGTATTCAGAGTATTTTTACTTGACAGAGAACCAAATAAAAGACTGCACTAGAAATAGGAGAGAGAAGGCCCAGAGCCATTTGAGAAGCAAGTGCATGACGTTCTCGTAAATTCCTGATGCGAGCACTAGGAAGGCCTGAGTAGTTCCCCAGATGTGACTGCAGATGCTCCTCGTGTGACTGGCTTTCCAGTGGGCTCCAGCTCGTGTTGAGCTATCCTGCATCACTTTGCTCTTAGTAGCCGAAGGTCATCAAGGCACCAAGGCTAAGAGATGAGGTTGATAACCAAGTGAGCCGTACCATGAGGAATTACCAGGCCAGATGACATTGGATTTGACACCAGTCCAGAAGCCCAAAGAGCAGTGACTTAGGAAACAGCACAGTTCCTCAGGTTTCCCTTCAGGTAGTAAGAGTGGCATTTGGATGCCGAGCCAGAGACCCTCCTGTTGGTTTGCTAGTGGGTCAGCATTAGTTAGGATGTGGAGCAGTTAATGACCCGCTGTTTCTTCAGTCTCATCCTCAGTGAGACTGGTCACCACTTGCCTGTGAAAAGCACCGAGGAAAAGATTGAAGAGGCGAGTCACGGGGAAGTAAACAGTCCCCACTCCCAGCACTAGCTTCTCAGCCATCGCTCTCGGACAAGGAACGCACCAAGGCAACGAGAAGCTCCTTCACGTCTGAGTCCCTTACTCAGCTTACACACTTTCCCTACGTCTGGAAAGAGTTTCGGATAGTGGAGAAAAGATGCCTGGTGTAATCTGTTTGGTGTAGGAGGCATTGAGGCCATATCTTATTTGTTAATTCGACTCAGTTCTAAAAAGTGTTTCCCTCAATTGCCAAGAATTTCCCAGTTTCAAGCTCTTCAACTCAGCTTCCTTTAATAAAAGTTAAATCTTGGAGTGAGGGAGGGGAGGTGGGGAATGAATGAGTGAATATGTCTGAATAATTGCCTTTTCCCTTCTTGATATCCTAATTCATCGTGTTTCCCTGTCTGTCTCTCTTCATTGTATTTCTAACACCAGGTTTACTTGTGGGCTCTGCGTTTTATTCTGTGGGTAGGCAGCTTCTGTTTGCTCTGTCGACTCGCAACTATACAAGAGCTCAACTGGATGTTCTCACTGCGCAGTGAAGTAGGATACAAATCTACCCCAACACCCATGCCAAGACGGCACTGGGACGGGATCCACTAGCCTAGAAATTCTTGCGCCGCAGCCATCTTTTCCTTCTGGCCCTGGTGAGCGTGGAGAGGAGACAGGCTATCTGGTTGACCTGTCATCCTGTGCACTGTTGTCGTGGGCACGTTGCTGCCTAAGCCTCCATCTCTCTACACTTGTTTGTTAGCGTCGGTGAGGCCTGGTTTGTGTTGTTAAGCACTCCTCTGCTGTTGGGCTGAGCTTTGAACAGTTTGCCCTTTATAAGCCTCCAGCATTAATACGGAAAGACCCCGGGGCACACAAGGGAGCGTTCATTGAACGGGCTGTAGGAAACTCCCAGCTGCCCCATAAAACGAGAGCTCCTCATTAGGGGGCCTTTTGAGCAAAGGTGGTTTCTGCACGAGCCACACATACAGTCTCTCCCTTCAGTCTCATAAAACCACATCTGAGTTTAAAAAGGGAGTATTTGAACGGACAGTCTTGTGTCACCCAAGCAAGCAGGAGATTGGGGCCTTAGTAGCTGGGAACTTCTGAGTTTCCACAGAGGCTTATTCATCCCCCACTTTGCAGCCTGCGCTCTGTCTGTAAGCCTGGCAGCCTCGAACAAGCTGCCTGTGGCCGCACGCTGACTGTCCTGCTGGGAGGTGTGGAGGTGTTGCCAGTGGCTTCTGAAAGGAAATAAAAAGATGGGAAACGGGAGCTTAGGGCTCAGAGCAGGGTGTTAGCCGTGGTATGGGTGAGGAAGCTAAAGGGAAGGTGCATTACAGCTCCTTTTTCCCGTACAGCAGATTATATACAGAGTTCGCTCGTGGAAACGTCCCATGCCATGCTTTCAGTCACTTATTTTACACATATTTGCTCAGGCCCACTGATGCCGAGAGTAGACAGCTGACACGCTTCTCTCCCACCGCAGAGCTGTACGCTTAGTTATTACTTCAGATCCTTTTAATGGTACAATTTCGAAGGGAAAGGATGACCGGCTGGGCCACGGTTTCCTTATACGTAAAATGGGAGTGTTAATAATGTCTACCTCGTAGGGTTAAGATGACATGAATCAGCAGTAATCAGCATAGTGCCTGGCACCTACAGTGAGCCCTCAGTAAATTTAGGTATCTTTTTGTTGTTATTATAATCCATTGCCTCTCGTGATGGAGTGCCAGAAGCCGTGGAGGAAGGAGAAAAAGTTAAGGTCCCAAGCAAGATGGTAGACTCTCGTGCACCAGGAGAACCTCCAGAGCCTCAGCCCCTGCAGTTGCGTTCTCCAGCAGCCTTGTAGGCACACATGGGAGACTCCATGGAAGGAAAGAAGAAAGAAATGCATTTAGGGAGAAAGTTCTATAGGAAAGAAGAATGCAAACAGGGAGGAGGAAAGAATAAACAGGATGAGAACAGCTGGGTAACTTGAAATCTCTCCTCTCTGAACAGTCGAAAGTAGGTGTGTACAATCTCCTTTACTTTGAGGTCCTCAAACCAGAACTTAATTTATCAAAGGGACCCTTTCTCTCTGCTCCCACTCATTTTTCATGGGTTTGTTTTAGTCCATTTAGTCAAAGTTGTCATTTTTTCAGTGACTGTCCTTACTGTTGGACAAGAGCTTGTCATGCATCTCAAGGTGCACCCCCGGTTTTCCTGGCCATTGATCGAGGCCTGGTCAGTGTGGGTCCGCTGTGAGCCTAGCCCCTCTTTCCTTCCCACGGGGCTGTCTGCATCCTCACCTGCTTCCACACATATTCAAGTGGGGAGTTCTGTGCGGGTGACTTATGTGGACTTTCTCTTAAAGGAGTTGGGGCCATGTGATGAGTTTTCTTTTTAAGTTTGCAAAGCTGTGTTGGTCTGTCCTTGGAGGAGGTATATCAGAGCCATAGCAACATTAAGGTAAAATTTGTATTTCTCCTCTGAAGTCTCAAGTCACAACTTCCTGATTTTGATCAGTTTCTTGTAAAATTCTCCTTTTTATGTATAACAAATGGGCGAGTGGGGGGGGAGGGACTTTTGCTTGCTTTTGTTTTTGTGTTGCTTTATTCCCCAGAGTGAGGCAAGTTTTGGTAATGTTTATAATTTGTTCTTGAAAATTAGAGTATGTTCCAGAGCGTAAGACTGGAAGACAGTTATTAGAACTCCTGGATTTTTATGTCTGATTCTTAGAGGTAACTTCTTTTGGTTCAGGCAAGAAACACTTTCCTTATCTTCCTCATCAGAACACTTTATATTCCTACCAGGGCCATCCCAATAGTCCACATTAGGACTAAAAATAATATATAGACTATATTACTATATATAGTTACATATGATATATTACATATTTGAGTATAATATATAGAATATATACTGGCTTTCTTTTTTCCTGCCTTCTTGTGCTTCCAAAATCTTTATTTGGGCTCAAGGAGCTAGATTATCACAAATCTATACCCAGCAATATTAATTATTAATACGGTTTACCCAGCCCTATGTGAGTGAGCAGCAAAGCTGAGAGCCTGACTTAGAGGCCAAGAGGAATGGGAAACTGCTTCACGATGAGCATGCAGTGGAATTAGTCCCTTTGGACTTGGCTTTTCATTCTCAGCTTAGAAAAACTCTCATAGGGCTTCCTAAAGGACCATGATGTTACAGCTTCACTTTGAAATTAAAAATATTTCTGAATCCTGCAGCAGAAAACTTACGGAGAACATCTGGGCTCATTGCTTTGCTTGGGACCCACACAGAAGCACCAAACGGTCCGCCCAGTAGATCCCACACAAGGTTGCCCATCTACTCCTATAAATAAAGGAGAGGGATGTCCGTGCAGTTACTTTCGCCTCTGGTTGCAGAGCCTGGAGCCTTGAGCTTGGACACCCAGTCTAGACTCCCAAGGTGGTCTGTCACATTTTGCTCCCTGCCTATGAACAGATGTAGTCGTCGTTGTCCTGTGGTTTTCTCAAGCCTGCTCCCTCCCTCTCTTCCTTCCATAACTCAAGCTTATGTTTAGTGTTGGGTTAGTTGCTGCTTACCCTCTTACATAGGTCCCTATTGGAACAAGGGTCTGAGCCTTGCAGCTCCCCTACTTTCAGGACCTCTTCACAGCCTCTCTGATGAACCAACTTCAGGCAGCAAGCCTTCCAGCTTTCCTTCCCAGTTGCCCCAATACACTTACAGTTCTCCAGCCCCAACTGGCCATATGCCGCCCACAGATGACATCAGCAAAGTTGTGTGTTGTTAAGAAAAGCATCTCTCTGCCAGAGAGACCAGGCAAGTGACTTGGGATGCGATCCCTTCACAGCCTGCTGCAGAGGGAGGGCATGGTCTTTGAAAAGGGACTAGGGAAACATCTGAATTTGAAAGAGATGGGCCCTGTCAGGGGAGCAGTCAAGACTGTTGCTGGGTTCTCTGTCATTGACGTGGATGACCCAGCCTCAGTCCCACTTCTTTGTCACCCACAGAGCCTGATGATTTGTATTCATTTTGGTTATTCTTATCACCAAGGGCAACTGATGAGAAGAAGTAAGAGTTAAAAGTTCAGAGGTACCTCATCTGGTTGTGTTCTACAACAGGAACGGTTCTGGAGCCAGGGTTTCTAGTTAAAAAACAGACATGTGCTGCCTGACGTATGATATCTGAGAGGAAACCAGTCTGCTGCTTGGAGGAAGGGCCCCAGAGCAGGCAAGGCCTCCTGTCCACCAAATGTGGCCCCTTCAAAATTAGGAGTATGAGATCAAGATGAAATCATTCAGGCCGAGCTTTCTGGGTGGTAATAGATAATTGATGCTCTTTCTACATCTGTAAGACATTGTCCCCAGCATGCTGGTGAGCCATCTGCCCACAAATGACCCTGCACCTCCCACCCTCTGACATGCTGAGTGTAACCACCTATTCCTTTTGTTTTCCTAGCATTAATAATAAGCTACAGCAGCCAGAGGCAGCTGCCGGGGTATTAGAATATGCCATGAAACACTTCGGAGAGCTGGTAAGTTGCCTCATTCCTTTTAGAAGAGCAAGAGGTAGCCACCTGGCTAGGGAGGCACTAAGCCACGACCTTAAGAAAGTTACTTTCCTTTTCTGTTTTGTTGCCAATTGTTAAAAATCTGATGCTGACTTACCTATATCTTGAGGTTGAAGGAGACAGTGGCTGTATGGAGTGTATTCAAGCTGAACAGAGATCGTGAGGGCAGAATCTAAAAAACAGTAATAACTTGTATTTATCAAACTCTCAGCATGCGCCTAGCCCTTTGCTATGTGCTTTATGTACTTCATCTAATTCAGGAACCCTTTGAATGTGTACTATTGTTATCCCATTTTACAGATGAGGAGACTGTGGTCCCAGCAGGATAACAACCTTACCTGAGCTGACAGTGAATAAGTGGCAGAGCCAGGACTTGAACCCCGGGCAGTCTGGTGTCAGAGCCCAGGTGTTTAACCCTGACCAGAGTTGTCTTTGTGTCCTCTGTGACAGCCAGCATTGCCACTGGCCCATAGTTCAGGCTCAGTACCTACTTCAGAGGAAACCATGGGTAATTCTCCAGAAAAAAATATGCCATAATTTATACCTGATATTGAGGGATTGTTCCATTTCATTATTGCTTATATAGCTTCTTGCATCCTGCCATCTTTGCCCAACTGATACTAAAATGATTCCGTTACTCTCTGTAGCCCTGGGAGAGTGCTTTGGTAACTCCAAACCATGTATAAGGCATCGACTTAATCAACTTAACATTGACTTCCTGGAAGGTCAGGAAGTTCTGGGTCCATATATTTGATGAGGAACCTTTTATTAGTCAAGTAGGTCACTTACTCCAGTCTGCCTTAATCAAGAGCCCAGTGTGTTAGAGTGAAGAAAAGTGACTACTTCACGGGCTTTTGCCTTCTACAAGGGCTGTTCAACTGGGCTGAAACCTTTCAGGGAATATTTTGTCATCTTGAGCACATATCTATGACTAGACTAAGAAAGCATCTCCAGATGACAAAACAGAAGGGACTGTGTCTCATCCATCTTTGCCACAGTCCTTGTTTGCAGAGGGAAGAAGGTCAGCAAAGAGGGCACTTCATGTACTCCACCCAGAGATGTCCTCTCCTGTGATATCCTTAGCGCTTAGACCGCAGTAATTGAAACAAGGATTCCACAAACATCTGGTATTCAGGCCATTTTATACCCCAGTGGCCCAGAGTACCAACCTTAAATGAAGAGTTCCCCCGTCTCCAGGTTCTAAAGGTGGCCATTGCTCCAGGGTGGCTGCTGAACCTGTGGCGGATTTTCTGTTATATTTAGGTGGCTGAGTCACATCAAGCTCGACAGTGGTTGCTTTTTCTTGGCAGGGCCTGCGCTTTCTCAGCGCAGTTTAGGTAACAGCAATCTCATTAGAATTTTGTGGGATTCATTGCTTAAACCTTATAGTTTCTGAAATCTGTTGCAATTCAAAATATCCTGCCCCCTACGTGACCTGCTCCATACGCCACTCCCCCTACTTTCTGCTTGTTCATACTGAGTGTGTGCCATGCATTAGTCATGAGCCTTTGTTTCTTTTCCACCCAGTACAGAAATTCAAAATGGGAAGTTTACCAGTGTTACTCTTTAATTTCAGAGTTTTTAATTGTACAGTCTCTGCAGTCACTGTTCTCTCTGTAAGTTTTTGCTTTCATATTAGGCGTAGTAGAGCGGCATGATTCTAGACGAGCTTGGGAAATGGAGCTTAGGCGGTTCTACCCTCCACAGAGTCCATTTTGGCAAACCTCATTGTACAGGGACATTGGGGAATGGGCTGTTGTGGCCGCAGAATTAGGCCTGGGGAAGCAGAGGGGGCTGGCTCTGCTGAAAACACACGAGGGGAAGCAGGCACAAGTTAGCTCCCTAAAATAGAAATGACCTGCTTACAGAGGTTCAAGGAGAAAAGGTTCTGTCAGAGAGCTTAGCACACAGTAGCTGTTAGTGTATGTGCTGCTCAAATAAGACTTTCATTTAGAAAGGAGAGAAAGAAAGGTAATGGGGGAAGCAGATGTGGGCCCTGCATTGTATCATACAAATTCCACTGCAGGATCGTACTGTTGTTAAGTAAATCCCTGGAGAGCCACTCCCCTGGCCCAGTAGAGAAATGGTCGTTTACCAAGCTGGTAATGAAGAAGCCCAGAAGACAGACTGAGGTGGAGGCAGATGGCGGGCAGACAGAGACGTAAAACAATCCCCGGGCCATTCAGAGAGCCGTAGCCTGCAGCTTCTAGACTGCAGTACCGCTCATTCACGTGGCCGCCACTGAACTGCAGCGTGGCGCGCCGTCTGCCGGGTAATGGAACCCGTCCTTTGGCCCCTGCCACTGGGAAAGCTGCCAGGTGCTAAGCAGGAGGGAACATTGGATGGGGGAGACTCAAGAAGAAGGGAGGAAGTTTTTCCAAAGAATTTTAAGTGGCAGTATTATATTGTATTTTAAATTATTATTTCCTGAAAGTTTAAAAATGCATTAAGAAACGCAGAGAATCGAGAGCTTTTTAAAAGCGAGTGGTTTTCCTCCAGCAGATATGCAGATGTGACCTGGTCTTTCTGGCCTTATCCGGAAAGCAGCTGCCACCCCTGCCATGTGGCCCACTGTCAGCATTCCAGCAGATCGAGGCCTTGGCATCCTTATAGGAGCCCTGGTCGGGGCTTCCTGCCGTCCTAAATGATTTCCCCTGTCTTTGTATCCCCACATGCTGGAGTTCTGCTGCCTTCTGTGTCTGGGCTGGAAGTGATGGGGGGAAAGCACGGCCTGACATCTGCTCTCAGATTATCCCAGGGTTGTTCCATCACTGTGCCAAGGAACCAGCATTCCCACTGTCACCAAACATACCTCCGGATATTCTGAAGTTCTTTTCAGTCAAAGCCAAGGCAAACTGTGATGGGTGAAGTGTCACGCATACAGCACAGCACACTCGGGAAAGAGAGTCTGTGGATTAAAAAAAATGTACCTCTGTGTTCTCTGTGCCTCCCAATAGTCCTCTTTCTTTTCCGCTTGGCAGGAGATCCAGGCTACCTGGTATGAGAAACTGCATGAGTGGGAGGATGCTCTTGTGGCCTACGATAAGAAAATGGACACCAACAAGGATGACCCAGAGCTGATGCTGGGCCGCATGCGCTGCCTCGAGGCCTTGGGGGAATGGTAAGCTGTAGCGGGATGATGGCCGAGTTGCATTTGAAATGCTTCTCCCAACCAGAGTTCTCATCTAAGACTCTCATTTTTGTTTCACTTGGTTATTTTCCCAGGAATCATCTATCACTTTGGAGTGTTTCTCTCTCTGTTCTGTTGCAGTGCTAAATAGAAAGACGCTTTTTTTCTTTTTCTTTCTTTCTTTCTTTTTAACTTAAACTTTGTAATGCTCTGGGACAGGACAGGTGTGGGTGTGCTCCTGGGATCTACAGCTGTTTTCTCTCTGCCTCTTGACCTTGACTGACTGATGAAGACTTCATATTCTTACTCTGCAACCTTGATTTTTTTTCTTTTCTTTATTACCTCTTGCTAATGATTTTAGGAAAGAACAGATGACTGCTTTCTTCAGGTGCTTCACCTTTATTGAATGCTTACTACGGGCTCAGCACTATGCCAGGCTCCAGAGATTAAAAAGAAAAAAAAAAAAAGGCCTCTTCCTTTGTGAGGCTGATGAGACAATCACGTTGCAGGCAGTTACTAGAGCCTGAGAGCCCAGGGACAATGAGTGGTCTGAGCACACAGCTCTGAAAGACCGAAGTGGGGAACGGGGTGATCTTGCAGTTCTCCCTGGAGGAAGGTCTACGGTTGGGAGACAGGCGAAGGAGAATGGGGAGAGAGAAAGGGTGTGCCAGGTAGAAGTGACAGTAACGCTTGATTTAGAACACTTGCCTGCATCTTGGCCTGGGGAGTTGTTAGGGGATGTTAAAGGAAAAATGGTTCCTGTTCCTTTTTGCAGCATCCAGTGCAGTTTTGTAAAATAGCTAAAACAAAATGCCATCCTGCAGTCATGAGCTAGTTTAACTACAGTTTTAAATAACAAACAGAATGCTGTACTGCCTCCCCACGAGCAGATTATCTCGACTTCCTCTTGCATATGGGACTGAGTGCCCCATTCATTCATTCATACAGTTGTAGTGAGCGCTTACTCATTGCCAGTGTCTGTGCTAGCCCCTGAGAACACAGCATGAACAAGAGGGACACAGCCCCTGCCTTCCCAGAGCTTACAGGGCAGACGACCAGGCTGCTGTAGCACAGAGTGAATACAGTTTTAAAGGAGAGGAGAAGCCCAGGGGCTGTGGGATATCAGAAGGGGCCCTAATCCTAGCTTGGAAGGTTCTGGAAGGCTTCCAGGAAGAAGTGATAACTATCTCGGACCCAGACAGTGAGGAGGAGCGAGCACATTATTATGTTTAGAGTTCTGAAAGTTCAGTAAGGCTGTGGGGTCGAGTGTGTTGCGGAAAAGAGGTAAGAGGTGAGGCAAGAGAGCTAGGCAGGGGCCAGATCATGTGGGGCTTATGGTCCACGTTAAGAGTTTGAACTTTAACCAAAGGGCTGTTGATTGGCCATTCTCCAAACCCCACAGAATTTTTTTCTTTGCATTCTTTCATTCAGTGCCCTGAATTGCTCACCTCCTCTTCTCCTTTTTCTACTTTTTGAAATTCTCCCCATCTTTCAAGGTCCACCTGAACTGTTTCTCCCTCCTTGAAACCTTTCCTGCCCTCCCCGCCTTTCATAATTAGAGACAACCACTGTCCTTAGGTGGGTTAAGTAGGGTTGGCGTGGATGCGTTAGAAGAGACTTTATATGCGATTTTGTTTAATCTCCTTGTGTGACAGTTGGGAAACTGAGACTCATAGAAGTTGACATAGCCTGCCCGAGGTCTCCCGAGAGCAGAGTCATCCAGGTCTCCTGACGTTGCACTACCCAGTGCCATCTACCTCTGAGCTCTTGAATTCGTTCCAGTTTTATTATTACCTATAAAGTATAAGTGGCTAGTGATGCTGACCAAGGGGTCTAAGAATGCAGTAGGCTAAAAGAGATTTTAAAAAGAGATGAAAAGGCTTCCCTGGTGGCGCAGTGGTTGAGAGTCCGCCTGCCGATGTAGTGGACACGGGTTCGTGCCCCGGTCCGGGAAGATCCCACATGCCGCGAAGCAGCTGGGCCCGTGAGCCATGGCCGCTGAGCCTGCGCGTCCAGAGCCTGTGCTCTGCAACGGGAGAGGCCACAACAGTGTACCGCCCGTGTACCGCAAAAAAAAAAAAAAAGAGATGAAAGAAGTAGAATTCTTTTCCTGATCATATGCAGGTTTTTTATATGGTTTATTCAGCCAATTCTATTTAGAGTGCAACTTCTGGATTGCTTTTGCTCCGAGTATGTATCCTGAACGTGCCCGAGGCAGGTGTTCACTGGAGGTGGCCCTCAGGAGTGATCCAGGGTTACCAGTGAGCTAAGACCCGCTCCCCATGCTCAGCCTCTGGGAGCTGAGTACCAGAGACAGCCACCCCCTCCCCCAGCTCCCCAGCCACACCTGCAGCTACTTGAACCTAAGTAAACCTCCCTGCACTGTTCCTTTCATGGCCTCTGGGTCCTTGAGGACAGATTCCTCAGGAATGAGATCATAGACAGCCAAGTACTTAGGTGTTGCCAATTGAAGAACGCTCCTTACACTTTTTGCTGCTGCACTGGGTGGGAAAGTCAGAGTCTTGGAGGGCCTTTTACCCAGTCCTCCCTGGTGTCAGTGAGAGGTGCCAAAGAGCCTCCTAGTGGTTGCCCCACAGACAGTCTCATACTTTTTATTTATTTGACTTTGTTCGCCCCCGTGCCTTTGAGAGTTATGACTCAGTATATTCTGCATCCTTATTTGTAACAAATGTTTGTGGGAGAGGAACCCCGCCTCTGTGTACACCGACCAGGTTCTGACAACTGTTGACACAGCCTCAGCTTGAAGTCGGTGCCTGTGTCCCCTGGCGGGGCTGCCTTTCAGGATGCTGATTCTGCACTGCTCCCTGCTTTGTCTCTGGAGTTAACAGTTTGTGGCGTTTCACACTGAACTCGCTCCCTGCCTCAAGATGAAGAGGAAAGCTAAATCCCAGACCTGTGACACAGAAATGGGGGGTCCTGACGAAACAGCAGAGGGAGGCTGAATTGCCTACGGCTACTAGCTGTACAAATTTGAGTTCTAGGGTTGGAAGGAGCATTCAGAGATCATGTCGCTTTCCTTTACCTCCAGACAGGACCCCAGCGAAAATGTGCTGCCCAGAGGAGCTGTTCTATGCTCTGAGCCAGTGGTTCTCTAACTGTGGCCCCTGGATCACAGCATCAGTATCACCTAGAAACTTGTTAGAAATCTACTTTCTCAGGCCCCAGTTCAGACCTCCCGAATCAGAAACTCAAGGATGGCACCCAAGGAGCCCTCCATGGGATTATGATCTATGTAAGGAGCCCTCCGTGGGATTATGATCTGTGTAAGGAGCCCTCCGTGGGATTATGATCTGTGTAAGGAGCCCTCCGTGGGATTATGATCTGTGTAAGGAGCCCTCCGTGGGATTATGATCTATGTAAGGAGCCCTCCGTGGGATTATGATCTATGTAAGGAGCCCTCCGTGGGATTATGATCTATGTAAGGAGCCCTCCGTGGGATTATGATCTATGTAAGGAGCCCTCCGTGGGATTATGATCTATGTAAGGAGCCCTCCGTGGGATTATGATCTATGTAAGGAGCCCTCCGTGGGATTATGATCTGTGTAAGGAGCCCTCCGTGGGATTATGATCTGTGTAAGGAGCCCTCCGTGGGATTGTGATCTATGTAAGGAGCCCTCCATGGGATTATGATCTATGTAAGGAGCCCTCCGTGGGATTATGATCTGTGTAAGGAGCCCTCCGTGGGATTATGATCTGTGTAAGGAGCCCTCCGTGGGATTATGATCTATGTAAGGAGCCCTCCGTGGGATTATGATCTATGTAAGGAGCCCTCCGTGGGATTATGATCTATGTAAGGAGCCCTCCGTGGGATTATGATCTATGTAAGGAGCCCTCCGTGGGTTTATGATGCACATAACAATCTGAGAACTGCTGCTCTAAGATAACCTCCAGCAGGACCCAGAGTGAAGGTTTCTCAGTTTAGACGGCAGGAAAACAACACTGAGGTTCATCCAGCTGCTGTCTCTGCGCTTCAGTAAGTGCACAGGGCAGGATGGCTGCCCACTTCCTCTTTTTTATCTTGGCTGTGTATTGAGCTAGAATGCTTCATCCCTGGCTCTCTTGACCTTGTGACAGAGAGACAGTGAAAGGTAATGACTGCCAGGCCATGATGCTGGATAATGGCCCCGAGCAGTTCTCCTAGATGTGGTCAGCAGTCAGCTTCTCGGTGAGCCCAGCCCAGATCCCTTCAACATCTTTATCGCCTCCCCGCTCCCTGTCCCCCATGTCACCTTATAGTGCAGTGTAGCTCATGTCCCACGAGGCTTCTGAGCTGGGCCACTTGGAGCTTGTACCTTTTCTCTTGACTCCACTCCCAATACCAAGTTAAAACATCCTGCAGCATCTCTTTCAGAAAGCAGGAAAGATTAAGGAGTCTCCTAGCTGAGTCTTGAAGCTCACATGAAAGCAGGAGCTCGTATTTGCCCAGTAGCAGAGTTTTATTTCCTTTCCTTCAGAAGTGCAGCCTGGGAGGGCAGCAGTTTTAACAGCCAACAGGACATCTTTTCTTGAGGGCTTCTGCTCTCTCTGTGTATCAGAGTCTGCTGAACATCAAACGTATCTCAGTGTCTCCTAGTCACACCCACACTCACGGTAGTTGTGCGCAACTCTGAGAGTGAGCAACATCTGGATTTCTGGTAGATGTGACCATTGTAGCACCTTCTTCCTCTGTGCAGATTGATTGCATTTGCGTTTCATTTCAGACTGCAAGCATTGGTATAATACTTTTAAAAGCCAATTCTCCCTATAGCTTGGAACCCAAAAGAATGTCCAGATGTGTCTCTTCAGATGGCCTTCTCTGTAGGCCTTCCAAAGGGAAAGAGCCCAGAGTTCATTGGCATAGGAGAAAAGTTATTTCATATTTATGAAGGGGGCCAGATGTTCACATTTCACGTCACACCTAGTTAGACACGATCCCTATCTTAGATAAACTCGCTCTCAGACAAATTATGAGCCACCAGGCCATAGAAACAACAAATGACCAGTCACTTCTCAATTATATCACACAGTCAAAAGTACTTTTTCTTTAAAGGCTCCCAGTTCAAGGCAGGCCCCTATCATCCAGTTCCTCCACAGCCTCCAGCTAACCTAAGGGGCTAGAGAGAAAGATGGAGGTGATATCTGTTAACCCGACTGTATAATTCCTTTTCTTCAGGGGGCAGCTCCACCAGCAGTGCTGTGAAAAGTGGACCCTGGTTAATGATGAGACCCAAGCCAAGATGGCCCGGATGGCTGCTGCAGCCGCATGGGGTTTAGGTAAGGCTCCCCTCCCAGGCACCCAGTCAAGGTGAGGACAGTGAGGCTGGGGGCTCGCATCTGAAAAGTGTGGCACTGTGGCTGCAGGCAGAGATGTCAGGGCTATAGAAGCATAAAACTGTTCACGTCCACTTCTCACTCCTCCATCTGTCCTTTCTATCTCATGACTTTGACTAACTTTGTTAGATGTGTCTAATAATGGCTATTCACAGGGAGGCCAAGGAAAACAGTGATCAGGCATCAAAACTGAGATATTTAGTGAAGTTTGTTTGTAATCTGGCTCCATCATCATTAGCCTTTTTCCATATTTCTGCTGTGCATGGGGTCGCCACCTCATGATCCAGTATGGTTGCTGGAGCTCCACCAACATGTCTTTATCCTACAGGAATAATGAGAGAAGTCAGCTATCTCCTTTTATTTCTTAACTTTTATTATAGAATTTTCCCAACAAATACAGAAGTGACTAGTATAATGAATCCCTATGTGCTGTTCACCTTCTCCAACAGTTACAAACATTCTGGCAGTTTTGTTTCCTCTGTTCTCCTCCTTGCTGCCCAGCACTCAGCCAGCTTCCTCCCGCTCCCTGAGTGTTTTCAAGCAGCGATTTCCTAAAAACTTCCCACAGACAAGTGTCGTTTTCTGACATCAGACCCCAGCAGAGAGGATTCCCAGTGTCTGTTCCAGGGATGTTCTCAGTAAGAGGAGAAAGGGCCCATGGATGTCCCAGGTGGAAGCTGCACCTGTGGAGTCCAGAGGAAGGTTACATAACATCCACCTCCATTCTCACCCTCTGGGTCACAGAGCTTATATCCTTTCCTTTCATGAGCTCTGAGCTAGATCCAGAACGTTTTTCAAAACCAAACTGCTTCCTGAGGAGTCATCATTTGTTATTTGCTTTTGCCCAGAGGCATAGAGAATGGATGCACCAGTGGTCTGGAGTGAAAGGCAGGAAAAGGCCTCGTAAAATCAGCAGCCCTGCAGTCTGCGGCTAATGAAGCTGGTATCTTTCCTGCAGATGGTTTTGGAAATCCTGGCATTTGATACATGCTCACCCCAGCAGGGGAAGTGACTGTGTCTTTCCAGATGCCACCATTTTCCCAGTCTGCCCTGATATGACACTACTGTGCTATGACCTAGCCCATCTTTCTGTTGTAACAGAGCCTCTTAAAATATTTATCTCCTCCCTCTGAGGCAAAGGTACCACCAGAGTGAGACAAGCAAACTGTTTGTCTCCTCTCCCCTGTCCGGATAACGGCCATATCAGTTGTTTATGGGGAAGTGTAATGTCCAAGGTACCATTGAGCTGTGAGATCCTCCGTTGGTTGGGAAGAAAGCTCTTCCATCTCACCTAGAGAAAGCTGGGCAAGTTCTCTAGGTTAATGAGGTGCTGCGTGGCACCCTCCTGACCTGTGCTTATGTGGCTCCTTCCATCTTTCATGGAACTCCCTGGGGCAGCAGTGGAGGCCTGTGTTTGGAAGACAGATGTGGCCTTGTTAAACTGGCTCTCAGCCTCACAGAGTGTAGAGGCTCTCTGCAGGATTCGGATACAGCAGGCTCAAGTGTGTCCTGTTTGAACCCCAAGCTAAATTCAAGTAACAGTGACAAGGCCTATTTGAGATGCTGCCTTTAGCCCAGCAAGCTGACCACCCTAATGCTTTTCTGTGTGTGCGTGTGCGTGCGTGTAGGTCAGTGGGACAGCATGGAGGAGTACACCTGCATGATCCCTCGGGATACCCACGACGGGGCATTTTACAGAGCCGTGCTGGCGCTGCATCAGGACCTCTTCTCCTTGGCGCAGCAGGTACAAACCTCCATGTACCCAGACCACCTACAAAGGGAAGGTAATCACGTGCACCCCGTCCGCGCCTAGCACGTGGCGCCTGTGTAAACAGGCTGTTGTACTTCAGCTCTGGCGTTTGGCTCTGTGGCCTTGTTAGAATGGCTTTGGAGTGCAAGGCTCGGTAAGAAGATGACTCCCAGCATATCAGCCAGGGCCACTTTCTGCTCTGAGAGAGGGACACGTGTTCCAGAAGTTACCGTTTAGATTGCTTTTGGAGTTGGCTTCTTGGGTCATCGTTGCATCCTTTTTACCATGTTGCTTTAGCACTGCTTGTGGTAGAGAGAAACTGTTCTACCAAAGGAGAATTCAGAGAGCAGCATGCCCCCTTCTGCAGCAGAAATCAGTCACAAGGTTCTTCTGGCTCTGCAGGCGTGTCACACGCTGGTTACCTTCTAGGAAAGTTAGCACTTGATTTGGAAATCCTCTGCTGTCCTGCAGAATGAAATACCGAGGTGACCGCATCCAGCCTGTCAGGCGCCCGACCGTCCTGGGTGAGGTGCCTGGGTAAATGACCTGAGCGCTACCGGATGGGGACATAGTCATATTAACCTTAAACATTCAAAAAAGGAAAAGCTCCACGTGCAGGAGTTTTAACTGATGAAACAGAGAAGACTCAAACTGCAGTCCTATGGCATCCCCACCACCCCAAGCTCTGATTTACATGATGAGAACTGAGACCTGGGTCATTCCGGTCACAGGCACAAAAGCTCCCATTTACATGGAGAGGATTGGCATTCTTCTGCCAATTTCAGAGGCACTCCCTCAGGAGGACAAGGCGCTTAAAAGCCAGCGACAACCAGCTGGGCCATTTGAGTGCTTGCACAGTCTGTTCTTACCAGCATGCCCAGCATGGAGAAGTTGAAAGAAGGTAGATCCACAAGTTGTCCTCTTGAGGTGCAAGAAAACAGTGATTCTGTTTCTAAGCACCAATTTTCCTTCCTTTGTTAAACAGGATCTAAGATGTTAAGCTTTTGGCTGCCATACATTTCTGTCTTTTCTGAGAAATCAGATAATGCTCTTCTCTAGGCTTTCAAATCTGGTAAAAGGTTTCTTCCCTCCTTCAGTGAACTTTTCTCTTCATCACTAGGATTTCAGTGAGACAGGTAACTTCTGCAGCTAGTCGGGAAGCCTGAAAATCACAGCCCTCCCTTCCCTCAGCTCCCAAGTCCACAGCTCAATTCCAGGGCTTCTCTTTTTCTCTTCCAGTGCATCGACAAAGCCCGGGACCTGCTGGACGCTGAGTTAACTGCGATGGCAGGAGAGAGCTACAGCCGGGCGTATGGGGTGAGTGTGGACCGTCTGCACGGTGCAGGGTTGGAAGCACATTTCAGTTCTCTTTGCAGAGTGGGCTCGTGAGGACACACAGGCTGCTGAGAGCATGCCTGTGGGACCAAAAAGAATGACTGAACTGAAGCCTGGCTTTCGAATTGTTCACGCTGTGTTAAGTTGGAATGCGATTTGCTTCCATCAGGCCATGGTTTCTTGCCACATGCTCTCCGAGCTGGAGGAGGTCATCCAGTACAAACTTGTCCCCGAGCGCCGGGAGATCATCCGCCAGATCTGGTGGGAGAGACTGCAGGTGAGCCTGGTAGAAAGCCCCGCTTAGCCTGCCCCCTCCTGCCCTGCCCAACAGAAGCTTCCTGCTTCCTCACAGAGGTTCCGTTTGCATTCAGAGCAGAACACCCACAGGCTTCTCACCTAATAGGCCTCTAGCTGCGAGAGAATGACCTCTTTTTTGGCCTCCTTTTACCCTTCTCTAGGAAGAAAAGAAATTTTTTTTTTTCTTTCTTTTTTGGCTGCACTGCACAGCTTGTGGGATCTTAGTTCCCCGACCAGAGATTGAACCTGTACCCCCTGCAGTGGAAGGGCAGAGTCCTAACCACTGGACCACCAGGGAATTCCCAAAAGAAAATATCTTTAATAAATGACATAATGGCCAGCCAGTTGAGAATCTTGACCTCAAAACCAGTGGTTCTCAACTTTAGCCACACAATAGAATGACCTGGAGAGCTTTTTTTTAAAAAATAAATTTATTTATTTTATTTATTTATTTTTGGCTGTGTTGGGTCTTCGTTGCTGCCCACGGGCTTTCTCTGTTTGCGGCGAGCGGGGGCTACTCTTCGTTGTGGTGCCCGGGCTTCTCATTGTGGTGGCTTCTTTTGTTGCAGAGCACGGGCTCTAGGTTCATGGGCTTCAGTAGTTATGGCTTGCGGGCTCTAGAGCACAGGCTCAGTAGTGGTGGCTCACGGGCTTAGTTGCTCCGCGGCACATGGGAGCTTCCCGGACCAGGGCTCGAACCCATGTCCCCTGTATTGGCAGGCGGATTCTCAACCACTGCGCCACCAGGGAAGCGCCCTGGAGAGCTTTTAAAAATCTGGATACCCAGACCACTTCCCAGACCAAATAAACAAAATTTCTGGGGATAGACCCAGGATCAGTATCTTTTCAGCCTTCCCAGATAATTCCAGGATGGGACTGACGCTGAGAACCACTGCTCTAAATCCACTTGCTGACCACCTGCATCCAGCCCTTTAAGTGGGGTGGCCTGATGTGTTCATTTACTAACCCCTGCCATTTACAGTTCCTCAGGTCATAGTCATCCCATAATCTCTGTGCAGACTTTTTTCCACTGAAGTTTCCCCTCATCGAGAAACTTTTCCAAGTCTTCCATCAGTATTTTCGTTGTACATTCTGATCATTTTAGCTTGAGGAGCTGTCAATTCCAGATCTGTGAGTCAGGAGTCTTAAGTGTCCTTGGAAAGGACAGTTCTCCCATTCTTTGAGTAGGGAGGAGAAGTTTGTCGGCAAATCCTTCACTGCTCCAGAAGCCACTTGTCCCCCTGCTTGTCATAATCAACCTTCGTCGATTTTAAGCTGTTTCCTCTTGACCCAATCCACACTTAATTCCAAATTCTGTCCCCAGACAAGTTGAGGTTTGTGCTTCCAACTTTTCAGTAGGCTGTGGCAGAGCCTTTTGACTCCAAGTTGCATTCCTGTCCACGAAGTTCCGGGCACATTCCACTGGAAAGGAAAAGAGCGGGGCAAAGGATTGCCTATGAATACAGTCGTTTATGCTCTGAAATGAGCACATGCAGTTCTTTCACATGTTTTATTAGCAATTATGAAGTGCCCAGTGAATGTTTTGATGGAAAATTGTCCATTGAACCCCAGAAAGGAATTCCACAAAGCCAGAATTTCCCACTTGACTTGTACACACCCTGGTGTTTTTAAGTGCCTATAATGAGGTGAAGAGTTTCCAAATCAGAGATGGGATGAATCTTCTGCCATTCTAACAAGTGGGCAAAATAGAGACTTGGAAGGGGGGTAGATTAAATGAGTCTCAGAAGGGACCCTGTTTGACTTTACTGTGTCCAAGATACCGTCATCATCTTAGGCCTTCATGACTTTCCTACCTTAAGATAGGAAGCTGCTTTTAGGTTTCCAGGGGCCAAGTGATTTCAGCATCTGGGAGAAACTAGCAGATGATGAGAAGTCACCAAAACAGTCACTCAGTGTACTTTTTTCTGTTTTTCTAACTTTGCAAATTACTGTCTTTACACATAACAGGACAGAAAATTATGGTCCAAGGCCTAAAAATACAGCGTTAACTTTGTGGTAGGAATTTGGCTCTTGTGGATGGCTTGCTGTCAGAACACTCAACCAACTGCCTAGGCTGGAAGAGTGCCGTTTTGCGATCAATTAAACTGAACTCCCCAGCCAGTGGCTCCCGCGGGGCAGTTTGAGAGGTCAACCTTACTTGCATTGGGTCTTTTCTTGCCTTGGGTTCTTTATTCAGGCTCAGATTGTGTCTTGTCATGTTTAAAAGCCTGCAACCATTGTCGCTAGACTTTTAGACTTACCTCCATGGAGGACAGCTCGTTGTTTGGTTTCATGGAACTCTCTGATGAAGTGATCTCAGAAACCCATCTCCCCTGGTGTTTGTCTCTGAATCTGACTTATTCTCAGGAAGGTGGAGGAGGAGAGGCTCGCTCCATTCTCAACAGTCTTTTGATATAAAATTAGCTTAGCCCCTTTGATAATGATTAATTCACTTTGTTTCTTTTTAATTTAAAAGAATTTATATGTGTGAATGAATGAGTCCCTTTCCCTTCTATGTGCAGTTTTTGATCTGAGACGAATAAAAATGCAGAGGAAAGACAAGGTCAAGATCTGAGTGCAAGTTTAGGCTCTGATAACTTCAGAAATATAAACACCGCCAACTTTCAAACAACATCAATTGAAAATTTAATTATTTCAATTTTGTTTACACTTAATTAGTTTTTAAAATTTTGAATGATGCATTTTAAGTTTAATTTCTTTGTCAGTGATAGGCATCTTCAACCAGAGAGACTGAAGCAAAAAATTAAAGCTAAAAATACATTATTTACAATTCAGAAAAGAAATTTAAATAATTTAGTTCATTTAAGCCTCACCATGGCCCCATGAAGTCGGTACCATTTTTATCCCATTTTACAGATCAGTCACAGAGAGGTTAAGTAATTTGTCCAAAGTCACATAGGTAGTACAGTGGACGGGCCAGGATTCAGGTTCCAGAGTCCTTGCTGTACTGCTTCTCGAATTTTGAGAAGTTCCTAAGAGGTGTTTCACTCACAGTACCCTTCACTTGAGAAAGATAAGATTACGAAAATGCGTCTCTTTTTTGTTTCAGGTTGGGTTTCACTGTTGCTTGTGAGGGGTTAAGCTATAGCAGAGCACGTATCTAATCCTCGCTTCTGGACGTTCCAGGGCTGCCAGCGTATTGTGGAGGACTGGCAGAAAATCCTCATGGTGCGGTCGCTAGTGGTCAGCCCTCACGAGGACATGAGGACCTGGCTCAAGTATGCAAGCCTGTGTGGCAAGAGTGGCAGGCTGGTGAGTGTCCCCACCGTTGGGTAGGGTGGGAGTCTGAGGGGGTGCTCCTGGCCCAGTGCTGTGTATAACCCCAACCTCTTGTTTTGAAGGCTCTTGCTCATAAGACATTAGTGCTGCTCCTGGGAGTTGATCCATCTCGGCAACTTGACCACCCTCTGCCAACAGTTCACCCCCAGGTGACCTACGCCTACATGAAAAATATGTGGAAGAGCGCTCGCAAGGTCTGTGCTGGAATCCTGCAGGAGACCACATTTCTCCAGAATGCTCACCTAATCTGCTGCTCGCTGCCTCCTCCAGGCCCGAAAGGAAACAGCGCCCAAACCACCATGCCAGGGAGTTCCCTCCTGTCAGGAGGCTATTTGGCCTCATTTCAAAAAGTGAATCGTATTCAAGGAGGTGCACATACACCATTGATCAAACCAGCGAGTGCGATCACAGTTCTATTTACTAGCAGCTAGAATGTGCTAAAACATAGAAAAAGTTTCTGGGTTGTGTTGTTTTTCCCCCTAAGAGAAGTACCCAAAAAAACATGTTTGTGAAAACACAGACTGAAACTTTCGTAAGACCAACTTGGTTTTTCAGACTTCTCGTCTCCTCTCCTGTCGTCAGTTTGGGGTTCAGAAGCAGCAACACCCAGAGTGATGCTGAAACCAGTGGGGAAAGTCACCTTGAAGCCAATGTAGAATTCCTCTGACTTTATTTACAGACAGGTCCTTGGGAAATAGATGTGGCTTCTTTTTTGTTTTTATTTTTTAAAACAATCTCCCTGGACGATGGTGATGATTAACAAAAAGTAGGCCCTGGAGGCAAAATCAGTGCCTGCTTTGGCTCCCCCATCATCGTCCTCATGAAACAGAGGAGGGAGTCCCAGCTCTCCTCTCCCTGTTGTTGTCCCCACAGTGTCCCTGAGATGAGAAAGGAATGCAGAGCAGCCGCTGGAGCTGTGGCTGTGGAAGATGTGATAAAATCGCAGTGGAGTCTCGGCTGAAGGCTTACTTGGGAGATCCCTGGGCTCTGTCAGAAGCTGATTTCTTTTGTGGGTGCTGGATCCTGTGACTCTGAATGCCACCCAGAGTGGGAGCCACAGCCCTGCACCACGCACTGGGTCTTTGATTGGGGCATACTTCAAATATAATGGCCCAAGTGTCCTTCTCCAAATGTGCAGTTTGGGGTTTTTTCTTTTATTGTTGTTTGAGGGGGGGGTTGTTTTGTTTAGTCTCTGTGAGCCTCCCAGGCCAGAGCACTTCTGATTCAAAGCCTGACCTTCCTCCAGGCAAATGAGAAAAACAGAAGGTGCTGGATCTGAATATAGTCTGGTTTCCTTCCTATATGTAGCCTCCAAGTCTTTGAATGTCTTGCCGAAGGCAGGCGGAAGGAGGGTTTTGGCTAATATTTCAACCAAGGAGTGGCTTCTTTCAACATAGGACCACAGCCCAACTTCTCCACAGATTATGGCCTTTTCTTAGGAACCCAGATTCTGGAGGGAGACCATAAAACCACGTGGATTAAAGATTTAGAAATCTATTTAAAATTAGGTGCTTGAACTTCAAGCCCGGAGCTAGAGATGCCACATCTTCGTAAGAGCTCAGGAGCTACTCCAAGAAAACTGACTACTTAATAATAATTGTGCTATTGAACAAGTCACTTTACTTCTCTGAGCACTATGTTCTTCCTCCATCAATAAGGACTGTACTCTCTGCTTTGCCTGAGGCAGATGGAAATGGGGAAAAGCAGATCCCGTTCTGCAGGAAGACATCAGGCGATAGGTGTATGTCCACTGTTTTTCTAGACCAGACAGTTCACAGAATCTAGAGACAGGCTGGTTCCTTCTGTGAAATTTCACTAAGCCGAGAACATAGTTCTTGCCCACAAACCACGCAGGCAGTCAAGAGCCAGAATAGTCTGCCCAGCTTACACTCTGGGCCTGAGAGAAACCCCTTCCTCCAGGCGAGCGGTCCATCATCCGTAAGAGAGAAAGAATCATGTCTCCCCCTCCTCGCTTCCTGGGGATGGAGAGAAGAAGGAGTTTTTAACAGAACACTTTCAATTCCTTGGAAATAAGTTGCCTCCATGCCACAGAGTAGAAAGATACTAGCGTCTCCCATGCTGGGTAAACTGACTAAACCTAACATTGGGCTTCAAATCCAAACTAATGCCCAGCCTTCCCAGTTCTGGCAGTTTTCGCTTTGTTCTTGTGGAGTCTCCCGAAGAGAATTTAAACTCTCTCTGGACAGTCAGTGACACGGAACCTGTGGGCTGTGGAAAGCACCTGGCATCCGAGCTCCTAGTTCAGTTCTTACCATCTTACCTGATGTACACACTAACCACCCTGAGTTATCTTCCACCTTTTTCATGAGGGATCACTTAAGGACTCCCTCCCAATTCTTTTTTCTCTTCCTAATCAGATTTAAGTCTAGCCAGTGTAGTTCCCATAGAAGAAAAACTAAAGGAACACTTATCACTTCCCAGGTGTGAGATGCTGGTATAGCTCATTTTTCACAGCCACTGGTGAGGGGTGGAACTCTGAAGACAGATGTCTGAGGGACACAGGTGTCTTGGTAACTGTTAGAACATCTGTGTGTCTGCCCTGCCCTCGTGCGTGGATTAGCTGCCTGCTAAATCATTGTCACGTCATTCTGCCTCTGGGTTAAGCCCTCTCGATGCCAGGTAATTAATTAATTCCTTACATATTAAAAGTATCTGAGGTTGGTCCTGGTCCCCAAGCCAGGGAGTTTCAATTTTCCTTCAGGGCCATCATTACTGACATGTTTCTATTCAAAAAAACAAAAAGAAAAAGACTCTTACATGATTTACAGTAAGGAAATCATTCTGACATTTATTTGAAGTGTTGGGTTTTTTTCTCTCCTTTTCTGTAGCAAAGAACACATTCTCTTTTTCACATTTATCACGATGCTAGTATGTGTGGACATGGCAGGCTTATACAAATGGCTTGTAACTGACTCTCAGATCTCTGACTCTGTCTCTGCTCTTCCCTAGTTCCACTATCTGTTACCAACCCAGATACCTTCTGCTCACTTTGTATAAAATCACATAGTGTAAAGAGATGTAACTGCTGGAGGACGCTCTGCAGACTTTGCTCCTAAGCCACCCTATTCAACTAAATGTTTGCTTGGGTAGTGTCCCCGCCATGCCACTTTGATGTATGAGGGGCCTCACCCCATCTCTCTGTTCTATTTGGGTACTGAGGGTTCTGTCAGATTTTTAAAGATATTTTATTGAGATATAGTTGATTTACAATGTTGTATTTCTGCTGTACAGGAAAGTGATTCAGTTATACATATATATACATTCTTTTTCATATTCTTTTCCATTATGGTTTATCACGGGATCTATCACATTTTTTTAAACTGTAATTTTTGCTACGCTAGTGTCCAAGGTACCACAGTGTTTTAAACACATGCTAAAGTTTTACTAGCCTGAAACAATTCCCCATAAGCCTGATTTCCCCCAGGGCAATATATTGATAGTGAAGTAAGCAGTGGTTTGAGATTACTTCCTATGAATTGTTTTTTGGGGTAGTCAGGCGAGTAGTTTTTCTAAGGCTTATTAAGACTTGTAATTACAGTTGGCCAAGGAGAGCTAAGACTTGCGTTGAAAAAATATGAATCTTCTTGAAAAGCCCAGCCGTCTCTCAGCATCACACCCCGGTCCTCCATCCTGCGGGGTCCTCACCCTGTGTTCTAGGGTGTTCCGTCGGGAGAGGGTTGGCTTGGGTGCCTGTGAACAGCAGTTCCTGTCCCCTGAGGTTGGGCCCAGTGCCAAGTGGCTCCCTGTGCCTTTGTCCCGCTGCAGATCGACGCCTTCCAGCACATGCAGCACTTCGTTCAGACCGTGCAGCAGCAGGCCCAGCACGCCATCGCCACCGAGGACCAGCAGCACAAGCAGGAGCTGCACAAGCTTATGGCCCGGTGAGCTCCCCAAGGCCGGGCCCGCCGCATGCCAGCCCTGCCCCACCGGCAGCCTCTGCTGCAAGGGCCGTGTTCAAGGCTCCCGGAGCAGCCGCTCGCTTACATCTCTCACCGTCTCCAGCAGGGGTCCCAGGCAGCCATCGAATGACGCTACTCTAAAATCGCTGCCACTTACTTTCCCAGGATCCAGCAGCCCAGGAGCACCTGTGTGCCGTTCTCCTGGTGTCTGGCTTTAGAGTTTGATATGCTGCTACTGCCAGATATGCTGCTAATTTGATGTGTGACTTTAGATAAGTTACTTAACCTCTCTGTGCCTCGGTTTCCTCGTTACATAAAAAGGGGATAGTGAGAGTTCCTTTTTCCTAGGGTGGAATGAAATGGTGTGAGGATTAATGGAAAGAATACATCAGGCCTTTAGCACAGAACCTGGAATAGCTTAGCAATCAGTAAAAGGAAAAAGTAAGGGAGAAGCCATATAGCAATCAAAAGAAAAATTGCTCTCAACAGCTACCACCCACCATAATGAATGTGGGGGAGATAGGTCCATTCAGGCCTCTGTGTGCCAGGTACCTGGTTTATGCTAGCATTGAAAGACAGAGGGCAAGAAGAGACCATCCCTTGAAAAACTTGATCCCCAAAGCCTGTCTTTTCCCTTCCACGTGGCTAAGAATTTTGACAGTTCCCTCATGTTGCTTCCCGAGAGGAGGAATAAATATCAGGGAGGCTTTTGTGCTCCTGCGACGTAATTCATTGTTCTCCTTGGAAGGGCTCTTCCGAGGAGGGGGCAACCTGGGGGCTTGTTTCTCTGTTTTCAGATGTTTCCTGAAACTCGGGGAGTGGCAGCTGAACCTGCAGGGCATCAACGAGAGCACGATCCCCAAAGTCCTGCAGTATTATAGCGCCGCCACGGAGCACGACCGCAGCTGGTACAAGGTAACCAGAGACGGGAACCTCCCGCTGCCTCCTCCAGACGCCTGCCTGTGCACCCTAGTGGCTCGTGCTTTACAGCAAGGCCTTGGTGGCCTGGTCTGATACCGCGAATTGGCTTCTTTGAGTGCTGGGAGCCAGTTTGTTAGAGGCCCTTTCCACGTCTAATAGACTCTTTGACTTGAAAAAGACTTATTATACCGTGAGTGTGTGCATGGCTCTGGGGATGCTGTTGTCTTACAGACTCTTGACGGCTTGTTTTCCTAGAGCATCTGGACACATGGTTAGTCTCTGGAACTTGTATCTTCCCTTGGGTCATCTGTTCCTTCCCAGCTCCTTTCAGATTCCCATCCCTTTCTGCTCCTCATCTAAGAACTGAACTTTCTGTTTTTATTGGAAAGCTCCGGGTAACATCCTGTTATAGGAAATTTTTCAAGAAGATAAACAGGATTAGAAAATGTATAAAAGATGTGATTGACTGGGAGAGGACTGAGTCTTGGGCGTATACGTCTTTGGTGAGAGCACACATTCTCATGTTTTTCTCTCTTTTCTGAGGGGCCTCCTGGTAAGAGCTACATGGTGCGGCAGGTGTCCTCCATTTCTCTCTGGTGTCTCCTTAACCGGCTGATACTGTGTGAATTAATCCCTCTGGGATCCAAACCTGCATCTGGAGACCACAGAAACATCAACGAAATTCTTATGCTGCTTTAAGCATGCTTCAGTCTGATCTGAAAAATGCTCATTTTGTGAAAGCAGCAGTAATTATTCTCTCTAGGACAGCTTCAGTCTGAGGCTGGAAGAATATGTCCAGTGTACCCTTGGTTAGTTGGAACCTGACTAATTAGAACTGTGTCCTAACCAGATTACTTTTCTTCATTCAGCTTTTCAGAAGGAAACAAATCACAAGTAAAAAACTGGCTCCAGGACTTTTAGTTTTAGTTTCTTCCTAGCATGGGCCCTTTTGGGTCTATACTGTCTTGTACCATCAGTGGTGTATGTTAGTCCCATGTGCGTGCAGGACTCTTTATGTCTTGTTCAGCGGGACCCCCAGCTCATAGTACATATATAAGAGGTATTTGTCGAATAAACAAAAGTATGGGAAAACTGAACCTGGGTCATTGTAGGATTCTTACTCATCAAATAGAGGTTGATTATGATCAATCTACTCTGCTTAGCTGGGGAAATGGACACTTCCACGTTAAAGAAAGGTTTTTAGCAAAGGATGCAAAGGAATTTACTGATTATCCGGAAAGTCCAACTATGAGTAGATTTTTTTTTTTTTTTGGCTGTGATGGGTCTTTGTTGCTGGACGCAGGCTTTCTGTAGTTGAAGTGAGTGGGGGCCACTCTTCGTTGCGATGCGTGGGCTTCTCATTGCAGTGGCTTCTCTTGTTGCGGAGCACGGGCTCTAGAGCGCAGGCTCAGTAGTTGTGGCTCATGGACTCAGTAGTTGTGGCTCGCGGGCTCTAGAGCGCAGGCCCAGTAGTTGTGGCTCGCGGACTCAGTAGTTGTGGCTTGCGGGCTCTAGAGCGCAGGCTCAGTAGTTGTGGCGCACGGGCTTAGCTGCTCCGTGGCATGTGGGATCTTCCCGGACCAGGGCTCAAACCCGTGTCCCCTGCATTGGCAGAGTATTCTTAACCACTGCGCCACCAGGGAAGCCCAATGAGTGGATTATTTAATGTCCTCCTACCACTGCAAACTTACCAGGTCCCAAATCAAACTCTCCCTCATGCTCTGTACACCAGGCAATGCTATTCCATAGCGTCACTGCAGCTCAAAGCGTCAGAGGTGTGAATGGTTAGCACCAGAGGCTTCTTCTGGCAAGCAGTCGCTGAGCACTGGCTCTCTGACAGGCCCCGAGCCAGGTGCGAGGGACGAACGATGACCAAGAGTCACCCTCCGTGGTGGTCCTGTGCTCTCAGTGTGTCCCCTTCCCCACTGTACTCTGGCCTGGTTAAGACCTTCACCCTCACCCCCTGAACCTCTGCCCTCTTAAATAATCTGTTTTATATCTGCTGCCAAAGGAATGTTTGAAGCCCAGCTTTTAACTCAGCTTTAAAAACTCCATTTCCTACAAAATGAGATGGGACGCCCTTGGTCTCACATGCCAGCTGCTCCGTGGTCTGAGCCTGCCACTTTGCTGGGCTCCCCCTCACTGCTCTCCTGCGTGCGCCCTAAGCTTCAGTCACATCTGTCTGCTTGTTTCCTGTGAACTGTGCCGTGCTTGCCCAGCCTGCATCTCTGTCCCTGTTCCTCCTCTGCCAGGACGCCCTCCCTGCCGCCCTCTTGTGCCGTCCTTGCCCATCTAAGGCTGCTCAAGACCCACCGCAGTCTCTCCTCTGTGACGCCTTGCCCGCCCGTCCCTGGCATTCCCGTTGTCTGTCTCTTGTTGCCCCGGTCACGTTCTGCCTATTTTTAGGTTTTTGAGTAACCTACCCTACTAGATTAGCAGGTCCCTGAGGCAAGGCCCATAGCTTGTTCCTCCTCATGTGCCCCCCACCCCGCCCACGGCACTCACCACAGCCCCCGATACAGCAGGTGCACCGCAAAAGGAATGAATCGCATTGGATTTAGTAAAATGCCCCATTCCCCAGTGTTCCACGAAGTGAGGATTTGCTCTACTGACCACTAAGAAGAAAGGGCGGCCTGCACTCTTCCTCAGCTGTGGCCTCACGCCCCTCAAGGCCCTTGATGCCTGAGCTTCCTGCCCCTGCTGATGTCACAGCCCCGATGTCTGTCCTCTCGTCCCTGCCCGCAGGCCTGGCACGCGTGGGCTGTGATGAACTTCGAGGCTGTGCTCCACTACAAACATCAGAACCAAGCCCGCGATGAGAAGAAGAAACTGCGTCACGCCAGTGGGGCCAACATCACCAACGTGGCCACTGCCGCCACCACGGCGGCCACGGCCACTGCCACCAGCACCGAGGGTAGTAACAGCGAGAGCGAGGCTGAGAGCACTGAGAACAGCCCTACCCCATCTCCTCTGCAGAAGAAGGTCACTGAGGTACCCTTCCTTCCTCCCCCATCAAGGACGGACCCAGGCACCAGGCGCTCTGAGGGATGGAGGCTGATAGGAGCCTGAGGCCCTACTCTGAAGCTCTGGTTGAAGCCAGAAAACATGGTTTGCCATCGGCATTGTTTGAGACAGTACTTTTGTTTATATATTTGGGTTTGGGGAACTGACGTAGCCCCTGTGCTGAAGAATGAGGTCCTTGTCATGCTTCCCATGTGACTGAGCTCATTCTCCTAGTGCTCTGCACCGGTGTGAAGGCAGCCTACACATCTTCGGGCCCACTCTGAGCACAGAGCCCGGTAGAGTCCATCCCCTGTCTTTTTCTCTCCCCTTCCACCTCCTCTGAGGCTGTCGGTTCAGGGCCTGGGGCAGCTGACCAGCCCAGAGATCAGCATGTTCAGGGCCTTAGCCCCACCTCCTCTGCTCCTCCTCTCCTTCCTGTTTAGGAAGCCACTGTTAGCCCAGGATAGTAACAGTTACGGCACCATTGCCATTACAGAATGCTTGCTCTGTGCCAGGTGCTGATCTAAAGGCTTTCTGTGTATTAGCTGCTTTAATCCTCATAACCACTCTTTGAAGGGGATACTATTTAGTATGCTGTTATGCCCATTTTACAGATGAGAAAGCTGAGGCAAGAGTGTCACTAACATACGTGTGTTCCAACAGGATTTGTCCAAAACCCTCTTGATGTACACTGTCCCTGCTGTCCAGGGCTTCTTCCGATCCATCTCTTTATCACGAGGCAACAACCTCCAGGACACGCTCAGGTATCAGGGAAAGGAAGGGAAGCCCTGGTGGGCCATGTGGATGGCAGGTCACAGAAGTCACACATAAAGTCCTCTTTCCCTACCCACCCCGATGAGCACGTCCCAGAGTCGCAGCTGACCAGGCCCACCTGTGCGGGTGAAATCTGCAAAGAGGAGGGAGCAGTGGCCCAAGGACTGCCTGTGTGTGGCTTGTTACGTAGGAAGAAGAAACCCAGCTGTTTCTCCCAATATCGCTGAAATTCCTTCAGCTTTTGGAGGCAACTCTGAGAGGCCTAAACAAATGGCAACAGGCCAGCCAGTCCAGAGGCTCTAGGTGCCCAGCCCTCCTGCGTTTGGGGGTCTCCACCGGCTA
Organism: Neophocaena asiaeorientalis asiaeorientalis; assembly: GCF_003031525.2. Lineage (NCBI taxonomy): Eukaryota > Metazoa > Chordata > Mammalia > Artiodactyla > Phocoenidae > Neophocaena > Neophocaena asiaeorientalis. The sequence goes on from NW_020173679.1 coordinate 7,417,166, forward strand.
AGTGCCAGGTTTCCAAGTTGCTGCTGTGCTACAGGCAACTCTTTCTGCACGTGCAGAGCTCATCCATGGGCTCGTCTGTTAGTGTTATGAGCTGACGCCATGGTGGAATTAAATAATCATTCACTTGGAATAATCTTCCTGTGTTTGGCCGAGCACCGCTGGCCATCCCCACCCACCCACTCCCAAGCAGTCCCAAGACCGAACACATTGGAGAGCCACTGATTCGGAATTCTGCCATTTCTCTTCCCAAGAGTCTTGAAGATGAAAAAACAGACAAAAGCTGGTAAATTTAATTTTCTATGACTTTCATTTTTCTTTTCCAGAGTCCTCACCTTATGGTTTGATTATGGTCACTGGCCAGATGTAAACGAAGCCTTAGTGGAAGGGGTGAAAGCGATCCAGATTGACACTTGGTTACAGGTGAGGACACTTGGTTACAGGTGAGGCTACTTGGTTACAGGTGAGGACACTTGGTTACAGGTGAGGCTCCTTGGTTGTAGGTGAGGACGGTTGGTCATGGGTAAGGGTACTTGGTTACAGGTGAGGGTACTTGGTTACAGGTTGGGATACTTGGTTACAGGTGAGGTACTTGGTTACAGGTGAGGTACTTGGTTACAGGTGAGGACACTTGGTTACAGGTGAGGACACATGATTACAGGGGAGGACACTTGATTACAGGGGAGGACACTTGATTACAGGGGAGGACACTTAACCAAGTGGGGGATGGGTCAGATTTTGCTCCTCGTCTGTCTCCTCTTACAGTCACACACTGTTGAGAGTAGCAAGGAAGCATGTGCTGTACAGTGGTGAGGAAGTAGGGATCGACCCCAAGGTCAAGACTCCATATTTTCTTCAGTTCCTTTTAGAGAACTGAAGAGAATGAACCATTTCCAAGCCCAACAGCATCTACCAAACAAGTCATAAGAGCTGTTCGTGGCTCAGAAGAATAACTGGAGTTGTTTCCACATCTCATGCTGCACACTGTCTCTTTCTGAATATCAGGTTATACCTCAGCTCATTGCGAGAATTGATACGCCGAGGCCCTTGGTGGGACGTCTCATTCACCAGCTTCTCACAGACATTGGTCGGTACCACCCCCAGGTACGTGGAGACCCGGGGCAGTTTCTCATCTAACTGCTGACCTTCTGATTTGGTGGCCAGCCTTTCCTAAAGCTGCTCTAGAGATGCAAGTGCAACTGGGAGCTAAGCGTCCTGTCCTGCCCCCGGGAGGGCCTGCCTAGCTGGCAGGCTCTGGGATCCAGGGGCCTTCCAGGAAAGAAAGAACCCTTGCCAAGATCGTATAGCCCCTGCCTGGTAGACTCAGATGAGTGTCGGTATCATATTCTTGTCATCCTCCTTTCACACGAGTTTGGAAATGTTCCTTCTGTATTTGCTTCAGGCCCTCATCTACCCGCTGACGGTGGCTTCTAAGTCCACCACCACGGCCCGTCACAACGCGGCCAACAAGATTCTGAAGAACATGTGCGAGCACAGTAACACCTTGGTGCAACAGGCCATGATGGTGAGTCAGGGCCGGGGCAGATTTCACGGCCTCTGGTCACCGAGCAGAGGTCTTGAGTGAAATTGTCTTACTTCCTCATGACAGGGCTGTGTACTCCCTCTGGCTGCCAGATAGAGTACCTTCTGTTTCTCCGAGACAGGCCTTCCTGAGCTTAGCTTATCCTTGGTGCTTCCCTCCTTCCCCTTTCTGATCCAGGTGAGTGAGGAGCTGATCCGAGTGGCCATTCTCTGGCATGAGATGTGGCACGAAGGCCTGGAAGAGGCATCTCGCTTGTACTTTGGGGAGAGGAACGTGAAAGGCATGTTCGAGGTGCTGGAGCCCCTGCATGCTATGATGGAGCGGGGACCCCAGACTCTGAAGGAAACATCCTTCAACCAGGTATGGGATGAAAAAGCGTCAACTGACGGGACTCCAGAGCCTTTTGCAGACCCCTTTCCCTCTAACCTCTTTACTGACTTGAAGAAAATGTATTCTGATGGAGGGAGGTCATAGGATATAAAACACCAGAAATTTATTTGTCACTAAGTTACAAGAACTCTCCCAAAACTTTAATGGGAAAACTATGGGATTCCTCACGAGGCCATCTCGTCTGTCTTCCGAACTTACTTTACCTGAAAAGCCATTCTGAGGTTGGGACTTTGGGGCTGGAATACTGCCGAGCTTCCCTGCTGAGCTATCCAGGCCAGTGCCTTCTGGCCAGGGTGCGCTCCCGAGGAGTTCTGCTGTCTGCTTGGGGACTCAGCCTTGTGGCTTAGTCAACACAAATGACAACTTGCAAATTTCCCCTGCATTCCCTCTCAGGCGTATGGTCGAGATTTAATGGAGGCCCAAGAGTGGTGCAGGAAGTACATGAAATCAGGGAATGTCAAGGACCTCACCCAAGCCTGGGACCTCTATTACCACGTGTTCAGACGAATCTCAAAGCAGCTGCCTCAGGTAGGATCTTGAGGCTCCAGCAGGGTTAACGGTCATTATAGTCCTTTCCGTTTTATTGTCTGTGAACATTCTAACACTGACCCCCCAGCACCTGGTTCCACTTCTACCTGCAGACTTTGGGACAAGTCATCGCTATTAGCAACCCATTGAAAAATACTTACATGGCATTTAAATTTTCTCCCTGAGGCAGAAAACTAAACCCTGTGGTAATTATTCACAGCTCACATCCTTAGAGCTGCAATACGTGTCCCCAAAACTTCTGATGTGCCGGGACCTGGAATTGGCTGTGCCGGGAACATACGACCCCAACCAGCCGATCATTCGCATTCAGTCCATTGCACCATCTCTACAAGTCATCACATCCAAGCAGAGGCCCCGGAAGTTGACGCTTATGGGTAAGGACCGTCGTGCGGACCCGAGACTCGGGTAAGGACCCAAGTCTCCCTCCCACCCTGGCAGACCCCTCCCCTCTCTTGAAACGACTGCTTGCTGTCCACACGACTAATCTTTCTCCCATTTATTGAGAGCCGAGTAGGGAAAAGTGGGTTTCTCCTTTACTGCCTCCTCCCTGGGACCCCTCGTTGATTCATTCAGCTGTGCTTACTTAAGTGAAGCATAACACCGCGCCCCGCCCCCAGAACCGGTGGAAGGGAGCTGTGAAGGCCTGCGACGTGGGGGATGGGTGGGTGGGCAGCTGTCAGGGAGCTGATGAGGCAAGAAGGAGGCCCCGGATGCAAGCACGGCAGGTGACAGGCCACGTCGAAGGAAGGGCACCGGGCTCGAGTGTCCCTGTTCACTCTCACATTCTCTCTTTGTGGGAATTGCTGTGTAAAGTGAACAGACTGAAGTAGAACTCAGTTCAGACAGTGAGGTTCGTTACCTAGAGGGTGTGGTTTCGGGAGGCCTCAGTGCTCTGCTGACACTCTCAGCTCTCTTGCCTTTAACAGTGATTGTGTTTTTTAAACAGTGATTATTCACCGGGCAGCCGCAAGTGGTGGCCCACGGGTTATTGTCTCTCCGTGGGCCGGCCTTTTCTAATACTAAAACACGTGTTGGTCAGCTTTCAGCAGCGTCTAATTAAAGAGACTTTACCAAAGGACTGTTTTCGGAGGTGTGGCTGAGTTAAGAGAGCCGGTAGTGTGAAGTTAGTACTCACCCCTAACCTCCAGCATGAAGAGGGCACAGAGCCCGGCAAGGGCTGTAACCTGGAAAGAGAGGCCGTCCCCTAGAAGCCGTGGCTCAGACAGTGGGAGGGAGCTATTTCCAGAACCGTAGCCTGGCCAGTTGTCAGGGGCAAGTACCCTGACCTCTCCCTCTTCCTACCCTCTGACCTCCCGCCACTGCCCCCATTGGCCAAGCACACAGGGGAGCCCAGGGGATGTGGTCTCTAGGGGTCAGGCTTCTCGGGTCAGAGCAGGACAGAGAAGGACAGAAAGTGGGTTGGGGAGGGGACAGGTAGAGTGACCATCTTTGTGCAGACTTGTTCCTGACCCTTGAAGACAGAATATTTAAAAAATTTTACTTATGTTGATTTGAACATCTCATTGGCGGACCATTAACAGGAGGGCCATTCTTTTCATCCGTTCTAGGGAGTGTTTCTTCTCTTTGTAGGGACGGTATAATTGGGTAAGTTATGTGTCCACAGACTTGTGAATGCAGTGGTGGTCCACCAGCCAGTGGGATTGAGACCCTCTGATCCTCGCTGACTACTCCCCCCATTCTTTACAGGCAGCAACGGGCACGAGTTTGTCTTCCTCCTGAAGGGCCATGAAGATCTGCGGCAGGACGAGCGAGTGATGCAGCTCTTCGGCCTGGTCAACACCCTTCTGGCCAATGACCCAACATCTCTTCGGAAAAACCTCAGGTATTCAGGATGCCGTGAAAATGGCACTGATTTGAGAAATCTTCTAGTTATTTCTTAACATCTCTCCAGGTAGTCATGTATCTTTGCCAAATAAATAATTACATACCTGACAGGAAGTCATCAATAGCCAAGGTGTCAAAGAGAAAAATTCTCCAGGTTTTTAGAGTATTCTCATGGGAAATGCCTTTGATAACCTCCAGAGGATTCAGAAAGGAACACTTTGTGGCCTTTAGACTGGAGATTCCACAAATTCAGTGTGTTCTACCCTTACAGGATGACAGCCCTGCCAAGCCCTTCCTGTCCTCAGTCTTCTCTTACTCCTCTTTCTGTTAAGAACATAGATATGGGGCTTCCCTGGTGGCGCAGTGGTTGAGAGTCCACCTGCCAATGCAGGGGACACGGGTTCGTGCCCCGGTCCAGGAGGATCCCACATGCCGCGGAGCAGCTGGGCCCGGGAGCCATGGCCGCTGAGCCTGCCCATCCGAAGCCTGTGCTCCACAACGGGAGAGGCCACAGCAGTGAGAGGCCCGCGTCCCAAAAAAAAAAAAAAAAAAAAAAAAAAAGAACATAGATATTAAGTGGGGAGGTTATTTTAGGCTTAGTAATAATCACGGGATTGTTCCCCCAAAGGAGTGAGTTTGTTAGACAGCTTGGGAAGGCTGATGGTGCCTTCACACCATCAGCCCCCTGACTCTGTGTGATGCTTTATCCTTCACAAAACGTCCCTCATCACACACCCCACAATAGCCCTGTGCTGGCGGGTTCATTCAAACCAGTTTGCATGTGCCATGAGTGGATCAAAGTTCTACTCTGGGGCTTCCCCGGTGGCGCAGTGGTTGAGAGTCCGCCTGCCGATGCAGGGGACACGGGTTTGTGCCCCGGTCTGGGAAGATCCCACATGCCGCGGAGCGGCTGGGCCCGTGAGCCATGGCCGCTGAGCCTGCGTGTCTGGAGCCTGTGCTCCGCAACCAGAGATGCCACAACAGTGAGAGGCCCACGTACCGCAAAAAAAAAAAAAAAAAGTTCTACTCTGTTTTCTGCTCAATGACCCTGCTTCCCCATGGGTTTTAGCATCCAGAGATATGCTGTCATTCCCTTATCAACCAATTCGGGCCTTATCGGCTGGGTCCCCCACTGTGACACGCTGCACGCCCTCATCCGGGACTACAGGGAGAAAAAGAAGATCCTTCTCAACATCGAGCATCGCATCATGCTGCGGGTATGTGATGAGTCTGCCAGGCCCAAGCCTTCAGTGTCTCGGAGGCAAAACTCACCAGTCAGGGAATCTGTACAAAGCTGCTTTTCTCGTTCTTCTGTACGTGTCCATCACTGAAAAATCTGTTTGAGGGAATTAGCTGTTGACGAAGGATTAATGATGTGAGTCCTAAAGCAGATAACCTTCTCTAAGAAACAGAAGGACCCTAAAGCCCAGAAATTAGGTTTCCATCACCCTCCGTGAGACCGGACAGCATTATTTATCAGGCAACATGTATCTACTGAATACTAATAATGTATGCAGAGCACTGACTGGCCATATGGGGAAGTAATGCTTGGTAGGTGTGTGAGTGAGGAGAACGAGAATTGTTTGTTACCCCAAACCTTGAACCTTCCAGTGTTCTCGTTCATACCGGTAGGCTGGTACTGAGGCAAGACCCGTTTTACCCTTACGCCCTGGCACTTCCTGTGGTCATTGGGTTAGAGTGGCCACTGCTTTTCCTTGTCTCCCTTCTCCTTTTGGCGGTGGTGGGGAAATTAGAACCCAGCCCTGCCTGGCCACGGAGGCTTGTTTCTTCCTGGGTGTGCACTGCCTATCTCAGGCCACCCCTCACAGCCCTTGTGTCCTGGTGCAGATGGCTCCAGACTACGACCACCTGACTCTGATGCAGAAGGTCGAGGTGTTTGAGCACGCCGTCAACAACACAGCTGGGGACGACCTGGCCAGGCTGCTGTGGCTGAAGAGCCCCAGCTCCGAGGTACGGCACCCCACCCCACCCCACCCCACTCGTGCCACTGCCCTTTGGTGCACCCCCTCGGGTCAGGAATGGTTTTCTTGTTTGTTCCTGTGCACCTGGTGGACGAGTCTCTGTAATGATTAGCTGTGGATGATGGGCAGTCTTTTAGAGCAGAAATTGAATGGGCGAGCCATGCAGTCTAGCAGTAGTTAGTAGTTTAAAGTTTCAGCCATTGCTTTATGATAGTATTTTATTAAGGCTGTTAAATCTTTTTCATATGTATTATAAATTTCCTATTTATTTGGTTTTTCAATTTTGTTAACAGTATGTTTCTCAGTTTGAAATTTTTGTTTTGTTTTGGTTTTGATGTGCATTTTTAAATGTTAGAAGTTAATAGAATTTTAATCCTTTTCTTTAAAGTCTACCTTTGGCTTTATATTTAGAAAGTCTCCACCTCAAGATTACTTATCTTTTCTTCTACTAATTATAAGATTTGTGATGTGATATGATACTGCTGTATGATAAATATAAAAGATGTTAAGAGAGTAAATTACATAAGTTCTTATCACAAGGGAAAAAAAAGATTTGTGTTTACATTTAAATCCTTAACCCAAGTTGGAATTTAAAGTTAGGGCATAAATTTTATTTTTTTAAGACGATGAAGTAATATTTTAGTATTACCAAATCATCCATCCTTTCACCACTATTTAAAAGAGTCAATTTTTATTATATACTAAATTCTTACATGCCTTTGGATTTCTTTCTAGAATTTCTATTTCATTGATCTTTCTGCCTGTTTCTCCTCAAGTATCCCACTGTTAATACAAGTCTCTTCTCATTGGCTATTTACATATAATTTTTTTCCAGATAAATTTTGGGATCATTTTGTCAAGGTCCCTCAAAAACGTGCCAGTGAATTTTTATTGAAATTACATTCAGCGTATTGAATAATCTGGGAGGATAGTACACCTTTTCAATCTTAAGTGGATATCCTTAAATGGATATTTTCACTTACTCAAGTCTTTATACTTCTAAGCAAAGTTTAATTTATTTATTCATCTAAGTTCTGCACATTTCTAATTAAGTTTATTCTGAGCATAGTTTATCTTTGTAATCATGAATGTGATTTTGGTTCCCTTATACGTTCTAACTGCTTATTGATGGGCTATAAGCAAACAACTGATTGGGGTATAATTATGTTGAAACAAGTTAGTTTCCAGAGCCTTGGTTCACGTGTGCTCCTGTGTTCTAGGTGTGGTTTGATCGAAGAACCAATTACACCCGTTCTTTAGCAGTCATGTCCATGGTTGGGTATATTTTGGGCCTGGGTGATAGGTGAGTGAATTTGTTTCTTTGAGTCTTGCTTCTTGAATGGCTTCATTTTGTAGCCATTGTAGTTTTCTTGAATGGCTTCATTTTGTTTTCCAGTGAGATTTATGACCATTTGGTAAGTATTTGTATTTTGTACTTTAGGTGCTTTTTGGGGCATCAACCTTAGTCCCCTATTTATTGTCCATGCCAACAGAACAACACATCAAACTAAAGAGAAGAAAAACAATAGTTCAAGGGTACTACTTTCTCCATAGGTTGGTTTAATGTATTAAAACCCATATTAAATCCAGTTGATTTTATTGATTCAATAAACATTTATCAATCACTACCATGCTAAGATAAATAATTCTATTTCCTTAATTGAAACCAACCAAAGTAGATCCTTCTGATATTCCTACATGATAAATTTCATCCTAGTGTACTGACTGAAAAAGTAGTTTAGGAATGTTCAGAAATTCAAAACAAAAACAACTAGTATTCCGACGTCTACTGTTCTTCTCCTGAGATCATGTTTCATGCAATTATTTGAGAGTGAAAAAAATTTTATCCCACAGAAATAATAAATTCCTGTTTTTAAAAAACTCAGAGGGACTTCCCTGGTGGTCCACTGGTTAAGACTCCGTGCTCCCAATGCAGGGGGCACGGTTCAATCCGTGGTCAGGGAACTAAGATCCAAAAAAAACACTTAGTAAAACACCTGTTGAGTTGGATCAGGGGCTCAGGGAGATGAGACCCTATGATAGGCGCCGAGTAGCGAAGATAGAAGCTTGTCACCCTGAGATGCCAGCACTGCCAGAAACCATTTATCCTGTGACCAAGGACCTTGGGAGAGCAAATGGTCTCGGTATCGTGGGGCAGCTTGTGATTCACACAGATAAACTCTCATTTGAGCCCTAGGGCAGGGGTCGGCAAACCTTTTCTGTAAAGGGCCAGATAATAAATATTTTAGGCTTCGCTGGCCACACGGTCTCCGTCACAACTACTCATCTCTGCTGCTGTAGCATAAAAGCAGCCTGAAACAATATATAAACAAGTGAGCGTGGCTGTGCCCCAGTAAAACTTTACTTATAGAAGCTGGAGGGGTGCTGCTAGATTTTGCCTGAGTGCTGTAGTTAGCCAGCCCCTGGCCTAGAGTCTCACAGACTTAGGGATTTGTTCATCTGTGCTGCTCTCTTGACCTCCCCTGGTCTCTCTTCTGTTTCTCAAAGACACCCATCCAACCTGATGCTGGACCGGCTGAGCGGGAAGATCCTGCACATTGACTTTGGGGACTGCTTTGAGGTGAACACGCGTTCCAGAACACCACGTAACCTCACCTTCCTGGATGATCACTTTCCACCCTCCTCCAACCACTTAGGCAAACTTAAGCCCAAAATGCATTATCCTCACCCCTGCCTCTCCTACCAAGGTGATAGAAAATCAGTCTAATAAATGAAATCCATGCTCTTTGATACTTGCTGTAATTGGACTCAGAAAAAGGGGGATGGGGGCACGGTTCACAACCCTCCTTTGTTTGTTTGTTTTTTTCTTTTCGGCCGCTCCGCGCGGCAGGCATGTGGGATCTTGGTTTGCCGACCAGGGAATCAAACCCACGCCCCCTGCATTGGAAGGGCGGAGTCTTAACCACTGGACCCCCAGGGAAGTCCTTTTTAATTTTTTTTTTTAAGTTTCTTTTTTTTTTTTTTGATGTGGACGATTTTTAAAGTCTTTGTTACAGTATGCTTCTGTTGGTTTTTTTTTTTTGATGTTTTGGTTTTTTGGCCGCAAAGCATGTGGAATTTAGTTCCCTACCAGGGATCAAACCCGTACCCCCTGCACTGGAAGGCGAAGTCTTAACCAGGGAAGTCCCCACACACCCTCTTTAAGTGGAGAAATCCCTTATCCTCGACATGGCCTGCTGGTCAAAGGCCTGGGCGTGATGCACACTTGTCTTTTTCTTTTTTTCTCTCTTTTTCTCCCTCTTCCCTCTCTTTCTCTCTCCCCACCCTCCCTCTCCCCCTCTCCCCATTTCTCCCCCTCTCCCTCTCCCCCACCCTCTCTCTTTTATTTTTAGTTGTCTATTCGATCCCAGTGACAAGACCCGTCACTAAACTCAAGCTGCTTCCTTTCTGTGCTCTAATTGAAGTCGGTGCTGGTGATGCAAAGGAAAGCCACCTGCCTGCCCCTGGCTTCAGCTGAGGAAAAGTCTAACCAGTGGACTTGGTTTTTCCCTTTATTATCCTTAGGTTGCTATGACCAGAGAGAAATTCCCAGAGAAGATTCCATTTAGACTAACAAGAATGTTGACCAATGCTATGGAGGTGAGTGGATATTGATAATGAGCTGATTTGAAGTGGGACCGATACAGTTCCAACCCTCTCTGAGGACAGACTTGCTTCCTTGTTAGATCTCCAGTTCCCCAAACGCCCAGGTTATTCTGTAGTCGTTTCCTGGTATTTTCCATTGTGTTAGAAATGATCCGTCTTTGGAAGTCTTACCAACCTTTACTCCAGACCTTGTTTCATATGAATCACAGTCCTGACCTGACCCTTTGCTCTGAAGACATTCCCAGCCTGGCCCATCAGTAATGGGCTAAGTCGTCTTCCTGAGTGGAGGTGACACGCCTTCTTGACTGCCTGACTTTCGGTTGTAAGGCCTTCAGGGGCCAGTGTTGGTGACCTCTGTGGTGAATGGCTCTGGCCCATCTGCAGGTCACGGGCCTGGACGGCAACTACAGAATCACATGCCACACGGTGATGGAAGTGCTTCGGGAGCACAAGGACAGCGTCATGGCCGTGCTGGAAGCCTTCGTCTATGACCCCTTGCTGAATTGGAGGCTGATGGACAGTGAGTGTCTTAGCAAGTGCCTGGGAACTGGAGTCCGCACTCTCCCAAAGTGGGAGTATCTGACGCTTTCCCTTTCACGATCCTGTCCCCCTTCAAGCGCGGAGCCCAAGACACGTTACTAGGCTACCGCATTACATTTTCACAAAGCAGCTCTGGTGGCTGGAAATGAATTTCAAGTATTTTTATTAACTAAGACAGAAAACTCCACTCATCAGTTTAGATACTAATTGAAACCTTTTTCAGGGTAATTTAAGTACTCTAATGATTTTTGTTTAGGTTTCATGTTGAGTAGCAGATGGAATTTTGACAGGAGATGCAAGCAGTTGTGGTATCTCAGCAGTATCTCAGTCTATTCTTTTCTCCTACCTCCTTAGAAGGTGTTTACTAATAAGAGGCGTCTTTTCCACTGTGCTTGTCATACTTTCACCTTGTTGTCTGGTTTACATTGTCTGAATCCAGCTCAACCATATAAAGTGTCCCTCAGGATGGGATACCTGTGCTAACAGCTACCCGTTTTCTCCCGAGCAATACGTCTTTGGTTCTTCTCTCTTAGGGGTTATAGCTTTTGGGAAAATTATATTTTTATGATTATAAGAAAATATATCAATCAAGTTTTTTTCAAGTCAAAATTTGAAGCACTTTTTAATCCTCCCTTTATTTCTTTTCCTAGCAAATACCAAAGGCAACAAGCGATCACGAACGAGGACAGATTCCTACTCTGCTGGCCAGTCAGTAGGTGGGCGCATCCCCTGAAGGGTTGCAGATTCTGTCCTTTTCTGTCCATAGTGTTTCTAGAAGAGGGTGAGCTTTGTCACTGCCTTTAGGAAGCATGACTTAAAGTAGTAAGCACCTAACGTGTGTTTTATTTAATGCCTCTCAGGAAGGAGTGGGTAGCTAAAGCTCAGAGATTTTGATCAAACTATCCAATCTTAATCTATCTGTAAAAACATAATTAAAAGTATGTCTGGGGCTTCCCTGGTGGCGCAGTGGTTGAGAGTCCGCCTGCCGATGCAAGGGACACGGGTTCGTGCCCCGGTCCGGGAGGATCCCACATGCTGCAGAGCAGCTGGGCCCGTGAGTCGTGGCCGCTGAGCCTGCGCGTCCGGAGCCTGTGCTCCGCAGTGGGAGAGGCCACAGCAGTGAGAGGCCCGCGTACTGCAGAAAAAAAAAGAAAAGAAAAAGAAAAAAAAAGTATGTCTGAATATTAGCCTGTATTTAGCCTGCCCTTTAATGGTGCCTGGGTTGTGATAATTACTAGCTATAATACCTTAATCCTAAAGCTTTGTTAATAGCTCAGAAATAGGACGATGGAAGCAGCAGAAATGTACTCACACTGCTGCCTGAGGAGCTGGGAAACCACATGAAACATTGTTTCCAAGAATGTGTCCATGGAACAGGGTTCTAAGAAGATAATGTCCTTCCAAGAGCCAGAACAGGGTCAGCTTATTAAATGCTCTGACACGTCTCAAAGTAAAGCTGTTTAACTTTGTTTACCCTTGCCCTTTGCTCCCTACCCTGAGCCCAACCCTTTGACCTCCACATCTAACAACATCCTATACGGTCATCCTTTAGGAAGTATTGTCAGGGTGTATAACAGTAAAATATTCTCTACAAATACTTACGGAACATTTGCAACTAGTTACTTAGCTAAGCCAAAGTGTTTAGAGGTGCAAAAAGAATGTGAGATACCAGGAATGCCCTGAAGAAGCACACAGTCCCGTTATGGAATTGACCAGAGTATATATGAAATAATAAAGAACAGTGCACTGCACAGGTAGCACATAATTTGGTTGCTAACAGAGGGATGGTGGGCCTTAGAAAGGAGGTGTCACTCTGAACTGCAGTGGTTTAGGGAGATCGTGGGCTGGTGCGATTTAAGCTGAGCCTTACTGGATGGATGGAATCTGGATGTGTAAAAAGGAAGAGAGTGTTCTCGGCAGGAAATTGAGATCCTGGATTGGTATCATCTATGAATAGCTTGGACTCTACACTGGATACCATAAATACCTGAATCACCCACGGTGTCTGGGCGGCCTCATACAGATGACTGGCCTCACCCAAATTACGTGATACTTACTGGTTTAACTCTCAGGATCCACCTCCTTAATACATTATTGCAGAGGGGAATCAGGACAGCCTGTTCTGGTGGCACCAGGTGCTGGTGGACCTGGTTGTTTTTATGTGGCTTAAAAGTTAAGTTCCAGGGACTTCCCTGGTGGCACAGTGGTGAAGAATCTGCCTGCCAATGCAGGGGACACGGATTCAAGCCCTGGTCTGGGAAGATCCCACATGCCGCGGAGCAGCTAAGCCCGTGCGCCACAACTACTGAGCCTGTGCTCTAGAGCCCGTGAGCCACAACTGCTGAGCCCGTGTGCCCCAACTACCGAAGCCTGCACGCCTAGAGCCCGTGCTTCTCAACAAGAGAAGCCACTGCAGTGAGAAGCCCTCACACCGCAACGAAGAGTAGCCCCCGCTCGCCGCAACTAGAGAAAGCCCGTGTGTAGCAACGAAGACCCAACACAGCCATAAATAAATACATTTATTTATTTTTTTAAAATGAAGTTCCAGGGACTCAATAAAAGTATTATTATTACTAGCTTCAGTTTGAAGGCCTGTGATGTCCAAGGACAATGTGTAAATAACTTCATAGTTCTGATTCTAGACTGCTCTCCTGAAGGCCACAGTCATTGGAGGGTGACCCTAAAGCTTGTGGACTTTTTCTCCCCAGAATTGATGTATAAATTCCTCCAAGGAATAACGTTTCAGTCATGTGTGTGACCCCTTGAAAGCTAGTTTTCTTTATGTTATTACCAGTTTCTGTCCAACCAGATTTTGTTACCGGATCTTTGACTCGTGATCCTATTCTGTATGTCAGAACATTTTATTAATGCTGTATGTTTGCAGATTCATGCTTTGCAGATTAAAAAAAATTTTTTTTTTGGCTGCACCATGCAGCTTGTGGGATCTCAGGTCCCTGACCAGGGATTGAACCCAGGCCACAGCAGTGAAGGCACCGAATCCTAAACACTAGACCACCCGGAAACTCACTAAAAACTTTTAAATACATAAAGAGTAACATAACACTTCCTCTCTCCTTTCCCCTCTGAGATAGGTAGGGCAGGTGTTAAAGGGAATATAGTACATGAAGAATTAGAGCTAATACCTTGAAACAATGGCTTCTTGGTGTTTGAATCTTCTGCTAACTGATTTTTTTCCTCCTAGAAATTTTGGATGGTGTGGAACTTGGGGAACCAGCCCATAAGAAAACAGGGACCACAGTGCCAGAATCTATTCATTCTTTCAGTAAGTCCAACCTCTGAGGAATCACACCAGTGACTAGCTCATTAAGAAAATAGCAGCTGTGTGCACCATGATGAGGGTCAGTAAGAGGAAGCAACAAAACTGCCTTTGAGCAGAAAAGAGCCTGTGAATTTCTCATTATATTCTGAGGACAAAGCTAGACAAAGAAGAAGAATTACCCAACATTTACAAAGCGAATATTTGAGAAAACAGGGGCATCCATTGAACCTGTTGTGATGATCCAATCTTACTGTTATTTCTACTTTTGTGTATTCCAGTTGGAGACGGTTTGGTGAAACCAGAGGCCCTAAATAAGAAAGCTATTCAGATTATTAACAGAGTTCGAGATAAGCTCACTGGTGAGTGTGTGTATGTGTTTACTTGAGAGGGACATAAAATCTCCTTTAGTGGGCGGTTGGCCCAGTTCCCAGTGGTGCTGGTGCCTAAACTTTGACCCTGTACTGCTAACTGGAGTGTCTCTGAGGCCATTGGTTAAGGGCCCTCTCCGATTCTCTAATGACCAGTAAACTTTCTTTAAGTAATGTTGCTAACCTTGTTTTAACAGTGAAGTTTAACAGTAAAGTTCTGTTGGGTCCAGAGTCAGCCAAATTCAGGCAAAACTTTTTTTATTATAATGGCTTGATATCAGGGCAAATCTGGCCACTTGATTCGTTGCCCATCTGTGCTCAGGTAGCTGTTACGGAGTGGAGAACATGGAAGGGGAGAAACACATACTTTTGAACAGGAGACATGTCACATTAACCAGATGGTGTGACTTGGGGGTGGGAGGCGGGGAGGCAAAAGACCCCTCAGAAGGCGGTGAGGACGAACTGAGACATGGGAGGCCCAGCACTGAGCGTAGGGCCTGGCACATAAGCTTTGTCGTCAAGGCACATTGGTTTATTGAGCACCCACAAGTGCTAGATGCTGAAGAAACGGTGTCGGTAAAAACAGGCAGCTTCCCTGCCTTCGTGGGGCTTAGAATCTAAAGAGGAATACTGTTATGAGTGGAAGAGAGAGACTGGGGCTATGATGCCAGTAACAGGGAATTTAAGTTCAGGAGTTCAGGAAAAGCTTTCCTCAGCAAACTACCCATGAGCTTAAAATCTGAAAGAGGAGTTGATCAGGGCAGATTGTTCCAGGTAAAGGAGGGAGTATAGCAAGAAAAAAGGTCCGAAAGCCTGCCAGTCTTAACTGCCCCGGAGAAAGGTGGGAGGAGCACAATGCAAAGTGTTTTGACTCTGGGTAGGCCAGGGCCAGATCATATAGGACCTTATATTTTTATCCTATGTCTTATGGGCAGTGGGAAACCACTGAAAGGTTTTAAGGGGTTGGGGGGCCTGGGCAGGTTTGCATTGTGACATCCTGCCTGCTCTGGCTACGGGTGGAGCAGGGGCTCAGGGGAGGAAGCAGTTGCCACAGTCATGCAGGCTGGACAGTTGATTAGACAAGGGTGGCAGCGGAGGTGGATTCAAGAGCCATCTAGAAGGTTAAAGCCAGAGGATCGATGATGGGGCATGAGGGGTGGGGCGGGATCAAGTGTGGCTCCAAGTCTCTGGTGACCTTCTGGGAGTTGTGATGAGCCCGACAGCCAGACTAAAGCAATCGAAGAGAATGTGAAGTGAGAGAGAAGCGAGGGAGTGGAGACAAATTTGAAAACTCTTGAGAAGTTTGGTTGTGCAGGGAGGAGAGAGGATGAAGCTGGAGAAGGAGCAGTTGGAGAGGCTGTTTTTTCCTTCAGTAGGAGAGGAATGCGTTTACAAAAAAAGTGAGAACATGAGGGGGAGAGTTTGCAGATAAGAGTGAGAGGCAGGAGAGTCGATGTAAGGCTCCTAAGAAAGCAGCAGGCAGTGGAGCAAAGTGCAGGTGATCTCGGCCTTAAATGGGGGGAGGGACAGCTCAGTGGGGTAACGGGAAGGAGGGAGAGGAAGCCAGCACCTTGAACGCTGCCCGACACACTGTGCATTTAGCGAGTCCGTTAAATCGCAGAGGGGGAGATGAGGGCGCTGGTGAGGGCGAGGAGCCAGAGGAGAGGCTGGGACGTTCAGGGAGAGCAGAGGACTTGGAGTGGCGCTTGCGGAGATGGGAAGGCGCGCTGCCAGAGAAGCAGCACAGGCCGGCCAGGCAGTGCTCAGTGCCTGAGTGAGGTGGGAGAGTATGAATGTGTGATGAAAGCACCCAGCGGGAGGAAAGACTCGAAGGGTAGGCTAGAAGGATCGAAAAGAACCGGGTTCCTCGGCCACTTGCCCAACTCAGGGATGACTATGGACTAGAAGGAGGAGTCTTCATAATCCCATCGGCCAGATCTTCGCCACTCTTGAACTCAGCCGACCGTAGGACTTTACCCTCCAGAACTGAGTGTGTATTAAGAGGAGACTGGTGTTATCCAAGTCACGTGGAGGAGAATTTAAAATCCAACTATTGTCTAGCCTTTATATTCATGTATGAGGAGGAACTGATTTGGGCTGCGGGG
The DNA here is from genome assembly GCF_003031525.2 of Neophocaena asiaeorientalis asiaeorientalis. Taxonomy (NCBI): domain Eukaryota; kingdom Metazoa; phylum Chordata; class Mammalia; order Artiodactyla; family Phocoenidae; genus Neophocaena; species Neophocaena asiaeorientalis. The sequence goes on from NW_020173679.1 coordinate 7,433,371, forward strand.
ACAGTTAAGCCAAACGGGGCCAGGAGGAATAACCGGGTGCAGACTGGATGCTTTTGTTTCTCACGTCCTAGGTCGGGACTTCTCTCACGATGAAACGTTGGATGTCCCAACACAAGTTGAGCTGCTCATCAAACAAGCAACATCCCATGAAAACCTCTGCCAGTGCTACATCGGCTGGTGAGTGGCCTGTCAAAGCACCTCTGTTCAGAGAAGGAATCAGGACC
>NW_020173679.1:7433711-7440045 GCF_003031525.2 Neophocaena asiaeorientalis asiaeorientalis
TGTTTCAAATCTCTTTTAAAAAAAGTTTGTATTCTCTGTTTGTGCTCATTGTTCCAAAAAGGAGAAAATGGAGAAATGCGGATGTGTATTTGGAAGGCAAACACCAAAATAAATTAAAATTACATTTTATATTGGTTTAGAAGAATAGGTGAGGCCCCCTTATTTGGGGTGGGCGGGTTCTTTTGGGATTTTTGCTGTCGATTCAGAGATACGGGAAGGGTAGGAGAAGAAACCAAAGCAGAGACAGAGAGAAGGAGATGAAAAGGCAAATTTATCATCCAGGATTGTAACCCCAAGACCACTCTGGGGTCTGCTTTGATTAATCGCCCGAGGCACGCTTGAAGGTAGAAACTTGAGAGAGAGGGTGGCGGGGAGGCGTCCTTCTGGGACCACGGCAGGCGTCAGCCCTGGACTGGAAATTATGAGCGTGTCCTGCACAATTAGGTGTGAAAGATCTCAGGGAACGTCCCAGGGGTTGTCAGACCTTGCTCTTTCCATTTTCAATGTATCCACGTAAAGCTTTGAAGAAGCCCAAATTATTAAAATACTCCTTTTCTCTCTGTCTTCTTAGGTGTCCTTTCTGGTAACTAGAGGCCCAGACATGCCCACAGCATTTCTCTTGAGGCTTTTGTACTTGGTATATGCTTCCACTGAACTGAAGCCATGGTGAGAAAGTGCAGCTCTGTTAACTATTTTGAAGTGTAAATGAGAAGAACCACTGTACATTCGAAGTTGGCCTGAACCAACTTTCTAGCTGCTGTTGAAGAATATATTGTCAGAAACACAAGGCTTGATTTGGTTCCCAGGACAGTAAACGCAGTCATACTACAGAAATCAAGCCATTGATTTTGGGGAACAGAAGATTCCATAACTTTAGAAATACGGGTTTTGACTTAACTCACAGAAGAACTCATAAGCGTTTGCTGACAGAAGAATGGCCTAGTCGATCCTCTCGACATGGACACAGCAAACTCAGCGCAGTCATGAAGCCTCAGGTCCTGGAGGACACGGATTAGGGTTCTGAACTGTAAGGAAGCAGGAGAAGTTGACTTGGTCACCTTCGCCCATCTCATTACCTCACTGGTCCATGGACGGCAGCAACAGCCTTTGCACGATGGGTCAAAATGGGTGGGAAAGGTCTGTCTTCTGCCTCACCCGTGATGCTGCACCGTACCCACTTCAAGACTGGAGCCACTCGGAGGGGAGTTTCTTCAGAGCGCCGGGCGGCCTCGGCTGAGCAGATACACGGAACGGATCACAGAGCAGTAGGAGGCCCACCATGGCCTCCCCCAGCATGGTTCTGGGATGTTTTCAGTGAGGTCTGAACGCTCTGTGTTGAGAGCAAGGCCTTGGAATACAGGAATGCTGTCATGGAGGTGCTGACACAGAGGGGGATGGTCTAGTACGTGTTGGGAATTAGGAGCAAAAGAAATATTAAACTAAATGCACAAAAATATAAAGTGTAGCCATGTCTAGACACCATGTTGTATCTGAATAATTTTTGTGCCAATAAATGACATCAGAATTTTAAAAACATGTATATGAGTGGCTTTTTATTCCTACTTATTAGTCAGTTCATAAAGGAAGCAGTTACTTCTTCAACATTCATTAACACTGAGTACTGGGACTGTGCAGGACAAGGGTCTACGTGACGTGGTCTCCATGCTTGGCTTGTTCACGGCCAGACGAGGTGGAGCCAGCATCTCAGGAGCGGACTGATAAAGCCACCGGGCTGCGTGGTGAGGAGAGCCACGTGCAGGGCGCTAGCCTGGGGTGGGGTCACTGATTTCCACTGGGCGAACCAGGAAAGCCTCACAGAAAGGGGGGACACTTGCCAAGGGTCTTAAAGGAGGAGTGGGAGTTTGTCAGATGAAGCAAGTGAGGACGTTCTCAGCAGAAAAGTATGAAAGCACAATACTATGCAGGAATGGCAACTGTTAACTTGAACCATGCTAGACTGTAGATATTCGGCCATTTTTATATGTGAAACAGCAGTTTCACACACTTGGACCTCATGGTTCAGCATGTCTGGCTCGGTGGTCAGTGGGAAATAAAAGGAATAATAGGAAAAAGAATAATAGGAACTAAAAGGAGGCTAGAAAGTAGAACCAGGCCAGACTGGCCTGCCTCGCAGTTCAGCAGCAAGGAGTTTGAACCTGATGCTGTGGACAATAGGGAGGGAACCACGTGAAGTTTTAAATCAGAGAAATAGAACCTGAGTAGTGTTTTTAAGAGAAACGGGTATCAAACAGGTGGAAAGAAAATTAAAAGCTAGTAAGGCCTAGTAAAACTTGGAATAATGGAGAGGAGGGAACTTGAATATGGAACTGGCAAGTACTAGATACAGATTCCTCTGAAGAGAAAGCATGCCCACAGAGTTCTTCCAAATTCCTGTGGGCCACAGCTACCCAGTAAGAAATACTGAATCATAAAAGCTATTTAAGGAACTTGTAAAATGGACCTAGAGATTATCATACTAAGTGAAGTAAGTCAGAAAGACAAATACCATATGATATTACTTATATGTGGAATCTAAAGTACAACACAGGGACTTCCCTGGTGGTCCAGTGGGTAAGACTCCAAGCTCCCAATGCAAGGGGCCCGGGTTCCATCCCTGGTCGGGGAATTAGATCCCACATGTGTGCCGCAACTGAGTCCGCACGCCGCAATGAAGATCCCAAGTGCCACAACTAAGACCCGGCACAGCCAAAATTAAATAAATATTTAAAAAATAAAATACAATACAAACGAACATATCTACAAAACTGACACAGACTCACAGACTCACTCTGTTCATAGAGAAAAGACTTGTTTGCCAAGGGGGAGGAGAGGTGGGAGAGGGAAGGTTGGGAGTTTGGGATTAACAGATGCAAAGTATTATATATAGAATGGATAAACAACAAGGTCCTACTGTATAGCACAGGGAACTATACTCAATAACCTGTGATAAACCATAATGGAAAAGTATTAAAAAGAATATATATATGCATAGCTAAAGCACTGCTGTACAGCAGAAATTAACACATTGTAAATCAACTATACTTCAATAAAATTTTTTTTTTAATTTGTGATAGGGGGAGCAAGAGAATTATAGGGCCAGGAACCATATCTTGTGGGAATTCACATCCCCAAAATCTGCCAGAAGATCAGGCCCACAGTAGTGCTCCATGAACATTTGTTGGAGGACTCCTCTATTAAAAACAAAGATGGAATTCCCTGGTGGGCCAGTGGTTAGGACTCCGCCCTTCCACTGCAGGGGACACGGGTTCAATCCCTGATCGGGGAATTAAGATCCTGCATGCCACATCGAGGCCAAAAACAAACAAAAGATGGATTTAAATCTCAACAGTGATAAAACAGTTTTAACCCTCACAGCTAGAAAGTCTCATACCTTCAGATTTTCTGTAACTATCCTAAACTATGTATCAACTATTTTGCTCCTGAAAATATGATCAGATTCCATACGAAATAACTATCAATGACTACAGCGATACCATTCACAAAAGATAGAGGCCATGGGAAATAACGGACTCAGGAAAATGGTGGCCATCAGTTGTAAGGACATATTCTTTAGGGCATGAGAGTCCTTGGGATTAAGATGTTTGGTGAATCCAATGGGTTTTTTTGTTGTGTTTTGTTTTTTCTTTTTGGCCACACAACCTGCAGGATCTTAGTTCCCCGACCAGGGGTTGAACCCATGCCCCCTGCAGTGGAGGGGCAGAGTCCTAATCGCTGGACTGCCAGGGAATCCCTCCAATGGGTTTTAAGTTATACCTAAGCAAAACCTCTGACTTTGTTGAAATGAGTTACCAGAGGAAGGTGAGGTGCTAACGGAGGCCTTAAAAGACAGTCTAATTCCCTTATCAATCCAGGATAGTTTCATGTAAGATGTGTGAAGGGAGGGCCTTAAATCTCTTGGAGCTAGGTAAAGCAGTAAGAGTCAAGGCTGTGGTATCAAATTACCTAGTTTCAAATCTCAACTCCATCTCATCCTATCTGTGTGACTTTGGATAAATTACTTAATCTCTGTGTTTGTTTCCTCCATTGAAAATGTGGATCTACCCCAGAAGGTTGTTTTGAGGATGACCTAATCCATGTAAAGCACTCAGCACAGCCTAGGTTGAACCATATGAACTAAGTGCTCAAAATATTAGTTGTAAAAATGAACTAGGCTAGCCTAGGCCTTTGTTCGGCCAGGGTACCTGTGTACCTGAGGTACACAAATGGGGGGCAGGGAGAATGAAAAACAAGCATTCTGTTAATAAGATATTCTGATTAACAGCTAACATGGGAATTCCCTGCAGTCAAGTGGTTAGGACTCCAGCGCTTTCACTGCTGGGGCCCGGGTTCAGTCCCTGGTTGGGGAACTAAGATCCTAACAGCCGTGAGGGGCAGCCAAAAAAAAAGATAACAGCTAACATTTACTAAGCCAAACAAATTGTATCAAGGGTGTGCCACTCCTGATCTTAGGAAAGAGGACACACCATACCGGGTTTCCCAAATCCACCCCTGAGTTGCCCAATACTGCCAACCTCCTAACAAGAGCTCTTCCAGGCATTCATGTAAGAAATGTTTGAGTTCACACTAAGTGCCTTAAGACGTGGATGGGGAGGAACCTTTGATTGGAGGCGTTCCAGAGAACTGGAGGTAACTACAGTAGGAACATATAGACGCCTTTTCCAATAGTTTACCTATAAAGGGCAAGAGGAATGTTACAGTGGCTGGAAGGCAGTGTGGGGTGGAGTGTTGTTTTCTAGCTTGTCTTTTATTTGGGAGAGATGCCAGAATACTTGTAGTTTGTTAGGGATGAACCAGCAGCGAGGGAAAAGATAGATGACGCCAGAGAGGGGATAACTGCAGGAGTCAAATCAAGTGAGTGAGGGGGGCACGGAACCAGAGCCTGGGAGGAGCAGGCTTTAAATATAAGAATAATTGGGTCCTCCAGGTCTTACCGTAAGTCACTGGGTTGCTGTCATGAAATAATACGAGGTTAAAGAAAAACGTCAAATTCCCTGGGTGGCGTACTCAGCTGATACCGCCCCAACTCAAGCACAGCCTTCGCACATGCGCAGTGCGTGCACGTCGCGTTGGCTGAGGCACTCTCGCGAGAAAAGCCGTGCAAGCCAGAAAAATGGCGCTTCCCAGTCCCCGAGAGTCTAAGGCCCAGTCGGCGACAAGCGATACCAAGTCTGACGGGGAGATGGTGCTGCCCGGCTTCCCCGATGCAGACAGCTTCGTGAAGGTGAGTTCGTGAGGCCTCGGGGGCACAGGGAGCCGCCCGCGGCTGACCGGAAGCAGGCGCGGACCCTCTCGGAGGCCGCCCACGCGGCCGCGTGCATGCTGCAGCGGAGCCTCGGGCGGGGGTCTAGGGGCCGCTCCCCGCTCCGGGCACAGTTTTCATCCTCCGGGGATGGGGCCTCGCACGCTGACACCCGGGGACGCCACACTCCCCAGGGTCCTTGATCTCCCGTTTGAGCCCATGCAGTCCCGAGTATGGAGAACCGTCTCCGCCTCGTGGGAAGGGCTTTCTGGTCACCCTGATGTCCCCAGCCTTCGCGACCCCGACCCCGCCCAGGTCTGAGCCACCCGACCAACTCTCCAGAGAGACTTGGCTGCTTTACGCCTCCCGCGGCCGGGATGGCCCTTCTTCCCTCTCCTGAGGGCCAATCCTACATAATCCCAAACCCTGGGTTTAATGTCACCTGTTACAGCTGCCACCGAGTGTCCCTCCTGGAAGTGCCATTGAACATTTATCAATGCCTCCTCGAAGGAACATAGAGTTCATTTAGATTATTTGTCTATTGGTGCTTAAATATGAACAAACAAACCTGGGATTAAACACCTCATGCATAGCTCTTCCAAGACCATGAAACTAAAATAGTTTGTAAGTTAGCACTACAGATCCTCCAAAACTCCACTCACATTATATCTAATTTATCATTAGCAGATGTTGTTATTAATTCATTTATTTGGTTCTGAATAGTTCCTGGGCCACTAGCCATGGTCCTGATTGGGTGGCTCAGTGCTACCATGTACCCCACCATGATTCAAGTTCCCATCTTTCTCTCTCTCTCTTTTTTTTTCTTGGAAAACATTTATTACACAACTCACAGTAATGTCAGTTGGCCTTGATATGACCAACTGTCATTTACCTATGACAGCCACTTAAGGTTTTTTCTCATTATCACACAACAGTTAAAATAGAGACCTACTTGGCACTAACTGAGCCATAAACACTAGTCCAGTTGTGGATAGTAGCCATTCTAAATTGCTCATCCAAAAGATCTAGAATATTCTTATACTGTCTTTTTTTTTTTTTTTTTTTTTTTTCACC
>NW_020173679.1:7440066-7463721 GCF_003031525.2 Neophocaena asiaeorientalis asiaeorientalis
AGTTGTGGCTTGTGGGCTCTAGAGCGCAGGCTCAGTAGTTGTGGCACACAGGCTTAGTTGCTCCACGGCATGTGGGATCTTCCCGGACCAGGGCTTGAACCCGTGTCCCCTGCATCGGCAGGCAGATGCTTAACCACTGCGCCACCAAGGGAAGTCCCCCTTATGCCTATTTTTCAAAGGCGGAAACTAAGGTTCAAATAAATAAAATAACTTGCCCAAGGTCACAGTCAATAGGTAGTAGAGCCAAGACTCAAACCCAGGCTGTTTTGAATATTAGTCATATTATATATGTATTTGTTCTTTCTCTCCCTACTCTCCCAAGAATGTAAGCTCCAAAACGTGGTTTCATGTTCACTGTTGTATCATAAGGGCTTGGTGTAAAATCGGCAGTAAATGAATATTTGTTGGATGCATGAAGGTCTTCATCGTCTAGCACAATTCATTATATATAGTAGATCTTGAAAAAAAAATGAGTTGCTGAATGAATGGTGATCCGTGTCTAAAACGTGCTTGTTTTTCTGGTTTTTGACAGTTTGCTCTTGGGGCAGTGGTGGCAGTCACCAAGGCATCTGGGGGCCTACCACAGTTTGGTGATGAGTATGATTTTTACCGAAGTTTTCCTGGCTTCCAGGCATTTTGTGAAACACAGGGAGACAGGTTGCTTCAGTGGTAAGTACTGTATATTGGTTTCTCATGTTGAAAGAAAAGACTATAAAGAAGTAGATGATTTTTTCTGAAATTTGTTTTTTTCTTACCATAATTTTCTGTGCTTTAGAGCTATAAAATGTAAAAATGAGACAGTGGGAAATATTAATTAGGGGAATGTTACTTGGTAAATTTTGAGTTTTACTTTTAAAATATATATATTGACTATTGCAGCTATAGACAATGACTCTTTTTTAATTAATATGGGACTTGAAAACCTAGATCCAAGATTCTCTCACACAACTTGGAAAGTCACAAGTATTAGCTTTCTTTTTCTTTTTTTTTAATCTATTTTCTTTTTTAGTAATAGCTTTCTAATAAGTGTATTAGGACAGGCATTACACAAACATTGATTTTGTTTAACTGTTGCATGACAGAATTAGAGAATCTGTTTTAGATTTCATGTTAAAACGATGAATGCAGAGTATATTATTTACATAGTGTTATATATATATATTTTTAGAATTTAAAGGAAGCTTTGGGATAGTTTCTTCCACCCCCTCAAATAATAGATGAGAAAAATAAGTCTTAGTGAGATTCAGTGAGTTGCCCAGTGCCATACAACTAGCAGTGTTTTTTGCTAAAGGGTGCAGGTTTTATTAGTTTGATCAAAAAGTATTGGGAATAGTCTAAGCCAAGCCTTGGGAGCTTTCTCCTAGATTGTAAACAAATGAATAAAAGTATACAAGCTGATTTTGGTTTTCCTGTCCTTTCTAGCATGAGTAGGGTAATGCAGTACCATGGATGTCGCAGCAACATTAAGGATCAGAATAAAGTGACTGAGCTGGAGGACAAGTTTGATTTGCTAGTTGATGCCAATGATGTTATTCTGGAAAGAGTGGTGAGTATTTCACATTACTCTTAAGGTTACTAACAGATGAAGAGCTTTCGTATTATTAAATATGAAAAGAAACCCAAGCACCTTAGGAAATGAAAAGAAAGGAAGTTTAGCATTTCTGGCCTGTAATGACATTCCCTCCCTCTGCTAGTTGGCTTCTTTTTCCCAAAAATAACACAGTTGTCTTCAGATATATCACTTCAGAGTATCACTGCCCCGGGGGAAGGCTGTTTTTAAAGTGCTATATTAGTAATCTACCTTCCAGATTTGCGAATCCCATTTTGTTGCAAGAGAAGAGGCCTCTGGATACAGATCCCAAACAAAATTTAGTCTATTTTTAGTATTATCCACAGTCTGCTAAACACCCTGACTTGCATAATTGGAGGGAGATGTGAATCATTTGATCTAGCTGACTGTCTACTTACACCTAATACTACAGCATAACATTCTTTACAGAAATACACACAGATTGTCCAAAACACATCTAACTCTCAGCCATGTGACAGTCCTGCAGATATTTAAATCATGCTCTCCTGTCCCTTGAAGTCATCTCTTCCATGGTCTAAATGCCCACAGGTCTTTCAGTGGTTTCTCATTCTTTATGATTTCAAGTCCTGGCATTTAACAGCTGGGTGCACCTCTGTTAATGGTGCCCAAACTGAGATTCCACATCTTTATAAAGTAGATCAGGACACACTTCATTCTTACTCTAAATACCGTACCTCTATGTTTAATACAGTCTAGGGTCTTTTAAATTATTTTAGTGGGCCACATCATACTGTTGAATCACTTTTGAATTTTCAGCCCAATTCAGAACTGTAAAGAGACTTGATCAAGGGTAGGGAGTGCCTGACAACAGCCCTGTCGTTGAGCAAATAATGCTTCATTTATTTGCGATTGATGACTCTCTAATCACCTCTCCTACAGTGATCCACCCTTATAAGTGTGTACTCTCGCACATAATTCTCTGAATGTATTTCGTAAAAATTTTAGGTAATTAGCTCTGTTAACCCTGAAAGGAAGATACTAAATTAATATCTCTTTTACTCTTAGGGCATTTTACTGGATGAAGCATCAGGTGTGAATAAGAATCAACAACCTGTCCTCCCTGCAGGATTGCAGGTCCCTAAAACCATAGTGTCCAGCTGGAACCGGAAGGTGAGGGCTGCTTTTCAGGTGAACTAGAGCTTTCAGTGTCAGCTTTGCAGTAGGGCCCTTGCCCATTCTGATTTGCATTTCTGTTTTAACTTATTGGACACAGAACTGGCCACTGCCTAAGTTGTTCTCATAAATAGACACAACCTAATTACACCCTCTCGTCTAACCTCCCAGTCTCACACACACATACATGCTTAAATGAGTGGTCTTTGGAAGGCATAAATTGGAATTTAGTTTTCTAATTCATCACGTTGCCGTGTTATAAAGTATTTATATTTGTTGATCATAGGCAGGAGAATATAGCAAAAAAACAAAATGTGAAACATTCCGGCTGCTTCATGCAAAAAACATCATCCGGCCTCAGCTTAAATTCCGAGAGAAGATTGACAATTCCAACACGCCATTTCTTCCTAAAATCTTCATCAAGCCCAATGCTCAGAAACCCCTCCCTCAGGGTAAGTAGTGCCAGCTCTGCCCAACAAAAACGAATCAAGGGGAAAAGGTATCCCTCCCACCTTCCTTTCTTCAAATTCAGAGGGAGCCAGTTAACCCTCCATAACTAGACAAGATGTGAATGTGTCTTTGTCGCTGCTTGGGTCTCCAGCACTCTCTAAAGAAAGGCGGGAGCGCCCACAGGACCGACCAGAGGACTTGGATGTCCCCCCTGCCCTGGCAGATTTCATCCACCAGCAGAGAACCCAGCAGGTGGAGCAGGACATGTAAGTGTTTGCCTGTCTGAACGTCCTGCCGTGGCCCTCATACTCGTGCCGCGTTTTCACTCTGTGTCACTTCTGTAACGTGTGAATGAGAACAGAATCTGAGGAGTCCTTATCCTGGCGTGCATCTTATCGATTAAACCTCCTGCTTGTGTTCGCAGAGGGCCTCGCACAAGCACCGTCTCACGTAGCCCTCACGCAGTCCTGAGAGCTGCCAGTTGCTCTTGTCCCCATTGGACAGATGAGAAAACAAAATTAGGGATGCTAACTTCCCACATAACTAGAACTTTAAGCCCAAGTTTTCTTAAAATTGTCCTTCCTTTGTACCACTCTGCCTTTCTTGTTAGGTGTGGATGCAAACAAGAAGGCAATGTTCACCAATAAATTCAGTACAGAAAAGACATTTCTCACTGGCAGGATAAGCATCTTGGAAAAACTTTGCTTAAAACAGACAAGAGGACCTTGATTTCAGTTCAAAGAAAAACGGTGATGAAAACTTCGTCAGTGTTGGTCTTTTTCTCACACGCAGCCAGAGTGTCTGAGCGTTTGCGCCTCAGCCCCAGCTCTGCACTGTGAGGCCACTAGCTGAGTGCTAGAGAAATAAAGGTAATGAAAGGCAGCCCTGCCCTCAAGGAACTGAGAGACTTAGGATTTTTATGCAAGTATCTGATAGAGGAACTGAAAAAAATACATCATTTGGTATATGACCAACTGAGGTATTGACCACTCTCTCTCACCTCACAGATTCGTTATTCCAAACCATAAGGAGTTACATATTTCACCTTTCTGTATCATCCACAACAGCAGACATACAGTGTTTGGCAAATTAGTGCTCAAATCTGTATAAATGAATCGATTTTCAATTATCATACTTTAAGGGTGAACAAGTTTCACCCAGTTTTTTTTTTTTGATGCACTTAATCGTTGTTGAAACAGTGATGCTTTTAAAAATATTTTCACAATGGTCTTTTCTTGTTTGTTTTTACGAATTGGATTAAAGCAGTTGTTCTTCCTTGAATCATGGAATTAATCAAAAAGATTTTTCTTTTTGTTTTCTTGATTCAGGTTTGCACATCCTTATCAGTACGAACTAGATCACTTCACTCCACCAGACTCAGTCCTTCAAAAGCCAGAGCCTCAGGTAAGTGCCCAACCTTAGCTGATGGATGGTACCCAAGTAGCCCAGGAAGAATCAAATACATAGATTACTGGATGTAATTTTGGCTTTCCTTAAATATTTTTAAAGTAGAAGGTTATGACTTTGGATTATTTCGTGAACTCTTAATTTTGGTACTTTCATGAAAGATGATTCTTAACAGTCTTCTCTTTCTGCCCATACTTCTGTAATGCAGTTATACAGACCTGTAGGAGAGACACCCTGCCACTTCGTGTCCTCGCTGGATGAACTAGTGGAACTCAATGAAAAGCTCCTGAAGTGTCAAGAATTTGCTGTAGACTTGGAGGTAACTCGTTAATGACCTGGAATGAAATTTTTACATTTCCTGTGAGTTGACCTACTCACGAAATACAGAATTAATACTAATTTAAATCTACTTTTTGGTAAAAATTAATTATATTACTCTGCTTTATAACTGACTTCAAAATCAGTAAAGGTAAGCCTGGTAAAATCTTTTTTCTCCTGTTCTCCCTTCTTACTGTGTGTTTTAGCACCACTCTTACCGGAGCTTCCTAGGGCTCACCTGCCTGATGCAGATTTCCACCCGGACAGAAGACTTCATCGTTGACACCCTGGAGCTTCGCAGTGACATGTACATTCTCAATGAGAGCCTCACAGACCCGGCTATTGTTAAGGTCAGCCAGCCTTTTCCCACTCTTGCACGTGAGTGCAAGATTTAGGTGCTTTTCAGTTTACTGTTTTCATCATTTCAACGTAGACCCAATAAAGTTGAGAGAAATAACAGTAACTTCACACTAGGGTACCACATGCTAAACTGCTTTTGTTTCTAAACCCCTGTTAGAAGAGCTAAGGCTTAGCTCGTTACCACCCAGAAAAATGTTAAATCACTTTGATGAGTACTGCAGTGAGCCCATGCTCTCAAGATTGTTTGGACTTAAGGACTACCCTTGAAGTTAGCAGAGCAGGTTTCTTAGAATCACCAGCTGTTAGCAGTTACAAGTATGCAATTAGGAGTGTAGAAGGCTGTGGCCCAAATTAAAAGAGGCATTTAAAACTGAACCCATCTTAATCTTTATCCTGGCTTCTAATTCCAGTGTTCTAATAACCTAGGGGCAGAGTTCATTTCAGAGTATAAGTGGCCTTGTGCCACTGTACTGCCTGACTACGGTTTTGTTTTCAGGTCTTCCACGGTGCCGATTCAGACATAGAATGGCTACAGAAGGACTTTGGGTTGTACGTGGTGAACATGTTTGATACCCATCAGGCAGCACGCCTTCTTAACCTGGGCAGGCACTCCCTCGACCATCTGCTGAAGCTCTACTGCAACGTGGAATCAAACAAGCAGTATCAGCTGGCCGATTGGAGAATACGGTTAGTTTGTTCTTGACCAGGAAATGGGGATGGCGGAGGAAGGCCTCGGCGTTCATTAACTCCCACTCCTGGAGACCTTTGTGCAGGCTGTAACACCATTTGAATCTTCAGTTGAATGTCCTTGGGCTTTTCTCCAGTTGTTTTTGTTGCATAAGGACAACTGGAAGTTTTAGAATAACAATGAAGTTTATGTTGGGCTGATTATGTTACATAGAGGGGAATGTTAGTAAATTTCAGTTTAGTTCTGTAATGTGAAGAATTTTAAAATTTTTAAATGGATTGGTTAAAAAAATGCTTCCTATTTGAAAAAGCTGGGAATTACTATCTTAGGTAAACAAATAGTGTGTTATGCTTCATGGAAATAGTAGTTGAAAGAGCCACACCATGTCAGCATTTGTCAATGCCAGTCTCTTGTTTGTAACTCACATCTCCCAGGTAGGGATGCTTGTGTATGTGTGAGATGGTCTCCCATAGGTGTGAGAGGATCCTAAGGTACAGCGCTGACTTAGCTTATAGTCAGTGTTTACTATAGTCAAAGGCTGTAACAGAGTCTTGGCCATACTTTGTGGGATTCTTGCTCACCTTGGTCATTTTCAGATGGCCGGCTTCCTCTCTGAGGTTGCAACTGTTGTATGGAGAAGCACCAAGCTTTTCTCCACTTCTCCACTTCCATGCCAGAATTTCTAAAGAGAATCTAGTGAAGTCCAAATGTAAGATGAAAATGATAAAATCTAAAAACCATTACCTATTATTTAACCCATGCCACGTGCCATACACTGGGCTAAGATTCAAACTCAGGACAGCAGGGCCCTTATTTTTAACCACATCCTTGCCCTGCCGCCCTTTCTACCCAGCTGTGAAAAGAGTGGCTTGTCATATGAAGACGCAGGAGATGCTGGTAGAACTGTAGTATTGGCCGGGAGAGAATCTTTGATATCAGAAGGAACCAAAAATGTCTTAGCTCCAGCAGCGTAGACAAGTTGAATTGCCGTCCAGGGGGAAAGGTGTGAAACGATGTTCTCTGTTGCACCTCTAGACCTCTGCCTGAGGAAATGCTCAACTATGCCCGAGACGACACTCATTACTTGCTTTACATCTATGATAAGATGAGGCTGGAGCTGTGGGAGCGTGGCAACGAGCAGCCCACGCAGCTGCAGGTGGAGTGGCAGCGGAGCCGTGACATCTGCCTCAAGGTAAAGCCCGACACCCAGGTTCTGCTCAGGTCCCACTTGTTCTTTGCTTTGCATTCATGAAAAGAGCCCAGTGTCTTGAAGAGCCCAGGGCACAATATTGATTCCCACTGATCTTGAATATTCGATAATATTTTGCAGAAATTCATCAAACCTATCTTCACGGATGAATCTTACCTGGAACTGTATAGAAAGCAAAAGAAACATCTCAACACACAGCAACTAACGGCCTTTCAGCTGCTGTTTGCCTGGAGGGATAAAACAGCTCGCAGGGAAGATGAAAGTTATGGGTAAGAGACTACAGATTCTTTTAATCTTGCCAGGTCTGGTAACAAGGAAATAATGGACTTTTTTTCCTTTTTGCTATGAAAGTTGGTTGTTTTCCCAGCGTTATAGCATATAGTGGAACTTGTTGGCTGAATTTAATGTGATCCTGTTGTGTGTTTTATTCCAGATATGTCCTGCCAAACCATATGATGCTAAAGATAGCTGAGGAACTGCCCAAGTGAGTGAGACCTGATTAATATGCTCGCGGACTCTCTCAGTAGAGAAGAGTTGTCCTTCACAGTCCAGCTTCCCCGATTGTTATTGCCTCGAGGCTGTTTACTCAGAGAAGGCTAGTGCTCAAGGAAGTTAGCACCAAGGAATGCAGAGTCTCTGCCCTTGGGCTGCCATTTAGGCAGTAAAACTTCTGAACTGGAACTGTTTCAGTGGATATGCCTTATACTGAGTCCCATGTAAGTCTCTGAGCCTATAGCGTCCACTTACAAGGAAGGAAAATGTCTGTACCTTCCTCCAAATCAAGCTATCTTATGATTTTAGACGTTTTATGATGTTAATTGAAGTATAAGCAGAGAATCAAAGTTCATAATCTTCTATCACCTCCTTGCAGAATCGCAGTACAGCAGAGCTGCGGCCCTTTTTCCAAGCTCTCCCGGTTAGCAGGAGGCAGCTGTAAGAGGCTTTCTGCTCAAGGCTCAGTGCAGCAGGGAGCACGTCTAGGAGCAGCTGGCTGGGCTGCCTGGACGTGACGGTGTTTCCTTGGTGTCCACCTGAGCTTTCCGTGCTCTGGCTTTATCTGGTTATTGTCCTTTCCTGGAGCCTTTGAGGGCTGTGTTCCTAGGCGATGAGTTGAGTGTGTTCTCGCTTGCCTTCAGGGAACCTCAGGGCATCATAGCCTGCTGTAACCCTGTGCCACCTCTTGTACGGCAGCAGATCAATGAAATGCATCTTTTAATTCAGCAGGCGCGAGAGATGCCCCTGCTCAAGGTAAGAAAGCTTTTCTGCTAAACGTTCCCAACCCAGCAGGTTCTCATCCCTGTCTGCCAGTGTCTTACTCCTTATGGTGTCCCATGGACTTGAGCTGGTCTCCATTCTGAAAAAATCCTGAAGACGTAATAGGATTTAGGAAATCCAGTGGGTGTATCTTTATGATAATCAAAAGCTAAAACTCGTCCTTTTTTTCATGACCTTATCTTTGATCATCCAACGAGTCAGTGATGTCTGATGATGTCTAATGGGCTGGTTAGCTGTTGTTCAGAGGCAGTTAACCCGGCGGGATAAAATGCAGTGGGGATCTCAGCACAGGGAGCTCGTTTTGGAAAACGGGCAGTGGTCCGGAGTGAAGTGATAGTGCCCTGATGAGTGTGTTGGTCACAGAAATGGAAAGCAAAGGACGGGTACAAGAACTACCTTCAGAAGAAAAGATTGATGGGACTTAATAACAGATGGAGACAACAGCTGCCATCTCTTTTTTTCATTTTTTTGGCTGTACCGTGTGGCTTGTGGGATCTTAGCTCCCAGACTGGGGATCAAACCTGGGCCCTCAGCAGTAAGAGTGCCGAGTCCTAACCATGGGACCGCCAGGGAATTCCCTGCCATTTTTTTTTTTTTTTGCAGTACACGGGCCTCTCACTGTTGTGGCCTCTCCCGTTGTGGAGCACAGGCTATGGACACACAGGCTCAGCGGCCATGGCTCACAGGCCTAGCCACTCCGTGGCATGTGGGATCTTCCCGAACCGGGGCACAAACCTGTGTCCCCGGCATTGGCAGGTGGACTCTCAACCACTGTGCCACCAGGGAAGCCCTTCCCTGCCATTTCTTTTGGAGCACGATGCTAAGTGCTTTAGAGGTATTCCCCGACTGGCAAGTGGATTTGAAAATAACGGAGATGGGAGTCAAGGACAGTTCACTCCACATATAAAGCCGAGGTGATGGGAAACATGAGAACCTTGGATAGAAGAGGGGAATTCGGAAAGAGCTAACTGTGAAGGAGATGCTAAAGTTTAGGAAAACTTAGATGAAAGCAGGGTCCCCAGCCCATAATCCAGATCCATACATCTACGTCTATGTGCGACGCATGGGCACGCACACACCAGCACGCCTCTGCTCTTGTGTGGATAATGCAAGATGTCAGGTAAATTTGCATATTTTTTTGGTTCTTTTTTGTTTTTGTTTTTGTTTTTGTTTTTTTGTTTTCGCGGTACACGTGCCTCTCACTGCTGTGGCCTCTCCCGTTGCGGAGCACAGGATCCGCACGCACAGGCTCAGCGGCCATGGCTCACGGGCCCAGCCGCTCCGCGGCATGTGGGATCCTCCCGGACCGGGGCACGAACCCTCGTCCCCTGCATCAGCAGGCGGACTCTCAACCACTGTGTCACCAGGGAAGCCCTGCATGTTTTGATTTGTGTTTTATTGGGACAGTTTTTCATGTTTTGTCTAAGTAGTGTCAGTATGTGGTAAATCATGTTTACAATTTTTTGAAAGATTATTGATTCCAGAAGACTTAAAATCAGCCCCTTTGAAAAGGTGAAAAAGAAGAGAATCTGAGGATAAACACATTTACTGTCTTCAGGTTAAAATTTCTTTCTTGGCTCTATACTTTTTCCAAGTAAAGAGAGAAACGCTGGTGACAAGAGAAGAATCTCTATCAAGCTCTTTGGAATCCTTCCACATTGTGCCTTGTTATGATAAAAGGTTTTATTCTTTCATCCAACAAATAATTATTGAGCACTAAGTAATTATAGTGCCAGGCACTGGAAGGGATGAAGGGATGAGAGAAAATCTCTGGGCTCTTGAGAAAAACACCGTCTAGTGAACGGACCCTTCTGCGCTGAGGGGGAAAAAAATGTGTGTATCATCAAATTTAGGGAACTTTTCTCAAATTCTCTTTGTTTTTACTTTTCAGTCTGAAGTTGCAGCTGGAGTGAGGAAGGACGGGCCACCGCCCAACCCTGAGGTACCGGGATGTGTTTATTGTTGCTTCTTTGGGGGAGATATCAGTCAAAGCCAGCGCAGACCCAACCTCCCTGACAGACACCAGGGCCTGACACCTCGGGCAGAAGGCTGCCCCCTGCTTGCAGGTTGTTCGTGTCAGCCTGGTGCTTTCTTTTTGTTGCAGAGATTGGAGAATGCTCTCTTCGGCCCCCACGACTGCTCCCACGCCCCGTCAGACGGCTGTCCTCTCATTGCAACCAATGGTAATGAAGAGCCCTCTGGAATATCCTGGACAGCTGGGGCTGCCTGGTGTGCCATCCCACAGGCTTCGACCGTGCTGACTTCCCTCCCTGTAGGGCCTGTGCCGGTGCAGAAGCAGGAGGGCCTCCCCACTGCCCGAGAAGAAGAGGAGGCCCTGCCGGACTCTGGATGCCTTATCGCTACCGCTGTCATCACGTTATTTAACGTGAGTAACATCTTCGGGGAGGGGAGACAGACCGGGGGGATGTACTGGGTTTATCACACAGGCCGTCTGCCTGCAGTGTCGTGGCCACCTCTGAGCCGAACACCAGAAGTAGAAGCCAGCAGTGGTGGGAGTGGGCGTGGAGGCCATCAGCCAGATGGTGTTTGCTGCCCTGACGAGGAGGTCTGTGAGAGGTGGCAGAGGATTCTCTGTGCGCTCTGCGTGAGGAGATCCTCAAGGGAGGGTTGACATCTTGATACTCACCAACGGCCCCCCAGGGAAGCGGGTGTGGGCTCCAGGGACGCATAAGCAGGGACTTTTCCCGAACATCCACGGTCAAGGGACAGTTCACCCTGATTCCCAGAAGGGATGGAGTGATGTCTCCGATGAAGAGTGTGTGCTGTGTATACCTTCCTGACAGCCGCCAGCACCACCTATATGTGCTTTGGATGAAAAAGAGAAGATTTAAAGAGCCTTTCTCCAGTCTGGCTCGTTAGAGGAAGTGAGCTGCAGGGAATCAGGCACTAGGAAGTGGGTAGGAGCTTGTTCCCCATCCCAGAGAGAGGCTGAGTCCTGGTAGGTAGTGACTCCATCCAGTGTGGAGTCCCAGTGTGGCCTGCCTGAGCCCAGCCATGTTCCTGGAATCGGGCTGGGATGCGACAGAGCTTATCCCGGTCTATCCCACCCAGCACGCTTCTCCTTTCCGCCAGTGACTTGAGCTGCAGGTTCTTTGCACAAGGAAGACCAAGGTGCATTTGTTGGTCAGGATGGACAGATACTGAAATGACCAGGGACAAAAGGAAGACGCACAGATAAAATTCTGAGTACAGCAAGCAGTAGATGTGGTAGAAAGGAAAAACTCTAATTTCTAGAAAGAAGGAACTGAGAAAGAGAAGCAAGAATACTGTCTATATGGAAAAAGACAAGTGTCAAGCTTAGCAGATGTTCAGATGGTGAAGAAGCTGGTGGTCCAGTAGGTTACGGGATCACCGTTCACAGCTATTCCACCACACTCGGATGCTGGGCCAAAGCCAGGGAGGTGAAGTACCGCCTGCAAGATGTACCACCCGGGAGTGAGCTTTCCTTTTCACTTAATTACATACATTTAGTCTTGCTTCATGTGAGAAGAAGTCTAGGAGCTTTAGTTGACCGCGCAGAATTCATTGAGCCACAAAGTGATTAGGCAGCTAAAGATGTGAGCGTGAACTTGCGGCTGTGTGGACGTGTAAGTGCTGTGCCTGGTCTAAAGGATGCTGGATCCCCTCGTGCCCTGTGTGGCAGGGAGCCTAACTACAGAAAAAGCCAAAGGATAGCACATGCTGATGAACCCAGGTGGAAGCAACATTCTGTTACATAATTTCATTGGTTACCTATAAAGGTGTATGATTTTAAATTTCAGGTGATTTCAGGTTACAACCCCACATTTTAGAGCCAGCCAGACCTGGGTTTAAATCCTTGTTCTGCACCTATTAGCTGCAAGGCTCTGGAAGACTTTCTTAACTTCTCCCAGCCTCACTTTCCTCATCTGTAAGATGGTGAGAATAATGCCACATAGCTCATAGGTTGTAAGGACATGGTGAGAATTCACTGATTCAATAGATATGTATTAAACACCCTACTGTGTGCTATTACAGGTTATCACAGTGCCTTATACATAGGGGAGGCTTTAAAAAAATAGTCGTTAATATTGTAAATCAACTATACTTAAATTTTAAAAATTTAAATTAAAAGTTTGTTTTTTGGGTTTTTCTTTGGGTTTTTTGGGGGGCTGTTTCTGTTTTTTGTTTGGTTTTGTTTTCATTTTCATTTTTTTTGCTTTGTTTTTGTTTTTGTTTTTTTTGCAGCTTACTCTTAGTTCCCCAACCAGGAATTGAACCTGGGCCACTGCAGTGAAAGCACCAAGTCCTAACCACTGGACTGCCAGGGAACTCCCAAAAAAGTTTTAAATAAAATAATAAATTTAAGTTATTCCCTGGTGGTCCAGTAGTTAGGGCTCCGTGCTTCCACTGCAGGGGCCACGGGTTTGATCCCTCATTGAGGAACTAAAATCCCCGTATGCGGCATGGCGTGAACGAATGAATGAATGTCAACCGTTAGTATCATTACTGTTGCTGTTGTTCCTCTTGCTTGTATCTTAATGTCACAGAATGATTACACGAGTGATCATTTTCTGTCCCTGCAGGAACCTAGTGCTGAGGAAAATGGAAAGGGTCCATTAACAGTTGCACAGAAAAAAGCCCAGAACATAATGGAGTCCTTTGAAAATCCATTTCGGATGGTAAGTAATGGTTGTGTATGTTAAGGGCTGACGGAAGAGGCAGAGCTTTCTGTAGCTGTAGGTGCCTTTTGCCTGGAAAAGAAGCTGAGAGTGTTCAGAGACTGGAAGCCTCAAAACTGTGAAGTCATCCCCGGCGGTGGGTTGAGACCTGGGGTCAGGTCTTTTGAGACAAAGCCAAAAAGAAGACCCCACTTGAGGGCCAGGCAGCTGCGGCCAGGCTGATGCTTTGCACTGAGGCCTCCTAAGATGGAACCAGCAAGAAAACTCCCATCTCAGCGCCACCGACCTCTGGGTCCGGATTCCATTTCTCAGCGGTTAACGTGACTGTGTCTCCATCTCTCCAGTTTCTGCCTTCACTAGAATCCCGGGCTCACGTTTCTCAGACAGCAAAGTTCGATCCATCTTCGAAAATCTATGAAGTAAGTGGATTTGTCACCCTTCTAAGAGTGACTTTCTAAGAAAAGGGGACTTCTTAATTTCTTAAACCAGGTTTCTGTTTTAAACAAGCCCATCTGTGAACCTCCCTGAAAGTGAATGCAAGAAGCACTTCATATATAAGCATTGTTTCCAGAGAGAGCAGCCAGACTTTAATCAGATTTTCGAAAGCATTGGGGGACTTTTTAAGAAACAGATCTTTGGTTTTTGTTTTTTTAAATTGAAGTTTAATTTACTTGGTGTAAAGTACACAGATATGAAATGTACAGCTTGATGCGTTTTTATATATGAATATTACTTTAAGGTTCTTAAAGGTGACAGCTTAAATTTTAAAACACTCTGTCGTATATCGTGTGGTTTGTCTTTAGCAGCATTATGAGTAAGAATGAGAGCACATCTTCCCTGGGTCCCCATGAGACGTTCCTGGGAGCCCGCATGTTAATTGTCTGTTAAAAGCCCTCTTCCTCCCTGCAGAGAGTAGCGCTCTGGTCAGATAGGTGGCCTGCCTCCCTCTGCTCCCAGCACCACTCTTTCTTTAGGCAAGAGAATCAGGCCGACACCCTGATGGGCCTCCACCCTGTCACTGGTGGTTAGCCTGCTGCTGTTAGACGGGGAGTCAGGCAGGGTTTCCCCCACTGGTTGTAGTACACTCGGCAGCCATCCGTCCCTCACCGTGCTTGCTGGTTCCTGTCACCTAGATGCGTTCTAAGGCCGCAGGTACAGGTGGTGTCATAAAGAAGCACATCAGACTTGCAGGAGTCCTGCCTTGAATCCCATCTCCGCCATTTATTAACCATGCCCCTTGGACAAGTTATGTAGCTTCTCCGAGACTGTTTCCTGTCCATAAAGCAGGGGTGATGTTAATGCCACTGTCCCGGGATCACAGAAGGGACTGAATGAGAGGGTGGATATGTGAGCATCCAGCCCCGTGCCTGGGATACAGCTGTACTTTGTCCTTCTTAATAAGTAGCTTATAAATAAAGCCAGCCTGAGGCTTTATTTTGTGTGTCATTAGATACGGAACTTATAACCTGGAGTGTATATAGCTACTAGGATAGCATGCTCTGCATCACCTCATTGAAAAAATAAAGCATTCCTAGGTGGCTGAGTTTGGAGTTTTTTTGTTTTGTTTGTTTTCATTATAGATCAGCAACCGTTGGAAGCTGGCAAGCCAGGTACAGGTACAAACAGAATCTAAAGGAACCGCCAAGAAGAAGGCGGCTGAGCACACAGGTAGCGCAGCATCTGCTTCTCAGAAACTCAGCGCATTCGTTAGAGAATAGCCCTTGCACGTCGTTCTGTCGATTTAACCGTACAGCAAAGCAGACCCAGCCCTGCCCTCCGCAGCCTCCGCCCTGCTGAGGGATGGCGGACAGTCAGCCGGTAGATGTGTGAGCTGTCAGGGCAGCGGGTACTTGCTCAGAGAGCGAGGTAGGAAGTGCTGGGGGATGGGCCTGAGGGGGCGCCGGGCTACTCCCCTACGGCAGTCAGTGAAGCAGTCAGTGAACGTGGCGTTGCGCAGAGACCTGCAGCGATCGGGGGGAGGGTACCGGACCGGAGGCCCAGCGAGGCCAAGGCCACAGCTCGCTGTGCTGCTCAGCGTGGCCAGGAGGCCCCGGGGATGAGGAAGGCGGGGAGGAGGGGAGGGCAGAGAGCAGGAGCCCGTTGTCAGGCCTTTAATTCCAAGTGAGTTGGGAGCCTTGCAGGGTTCTGAGCAGAAGAGGGACATGCGCTGAATTAGGCTGTGGAGGCCTCCCCCTGGAAGCCGCGCAGAGGGCAGGGTAGGGAGTCCGGTCAGGAGGCAGGGCCGGAATGCAGGTGCAAGGGGATGCTGGCGTGGACGAGCTGGGGACAGAGCAGGTGGTGAGAAGTCAGAGCCTGGGTGTGGCCCGTAGTGAAGCCGACAGCGTGGGGTGAGGACTCAAGGGTGGTCCGTGGACTCGAGAGGTTTCGTCCTGAGGAGTGCCTGAGGAGGTGGGGCTGCCGTCGACAGTGAGGCTGAAGAGGGAGCCGGTTTGAGGCGGACGAGGTTTTGGTTCTGGTGCTTCACATGTTACAGTTGAGATCCCGACACAGCACCCTCCGAGGTGTCCCGTAGGCCAGTGCATGAGGGGCAGGTGTGGGTGTGGACTGAGACGGCGGGTGATGAGAAGAGCATCTGGGTGGGCCCGAGCCCCACGGCAGCCACCCTGTGGGGATTTGGGGAGGTGGGGTGGGACCAGCAAAGGGGGCTGAGGGGCAGGGAGGGCGCACGCAGCTGGGGCGACCGCTGTGGGCAGAGGAGGGCGGAGGCTGCACAGAGACGGTTCTCTCTCTTGCAGCTGCCCGGGACCAGGCCAAGGAGGAGTGCAGAGCAGCAGCGGAGCAGGCTGTGTCCGTCCGCCAGCAGGCTGCCGTACGTGCTGGCTTTTCTGCGTTTTCTGGTTGTGGTCAGGATTTTTCTCAAACATCAGGAGGGCTTACCCTCAGCTTTGGATTAAATGCTTGCTTCTTCCCAGTTCATGCTGGCTTGTCAAGTAGTGCTGCCTCGTGCCCCTTGAGAAAGTTGACGTTGTCATCCCTCGTCGATGTTCCTCCCTCCGCATTTGGGATAAACGTGCCCCTCACCTGTAGAAGTAGACAGGGCTTCAAGCCCGCACTGTGTCCCACTCCTCCTGGGAGCTGTTTCACTCCCCGGCACCCAAACATTCTAGAATGTTCAGCCCCGGCCTTTCGAAGTGGCCCGATGTCATTCTCCCTCTGGGAGCTCGTCTCGGTCCACCTGGCGGCAGCCGCGCCCAGACTGCCCGCCGGCGCTCCTCTCCCCATCACCGAATCAGTCGTTATAGCCCAGGAGGCGGTGGGTCCCTCGCGATGTGCTCTCTGCGGGGCACGCGGGGCGTGCTGCTCTCTTACGGGTCTGTTCAATCCACAGCTAGAGAACGCTGCCAAGAAGAGGGAACGAACAACAAGTGACCCAGGGACGACAGAACAGAAACAAGACAAGAAACGACTCAAAATTTCCAAGAAGCTAAAAGACCCAGATCCACCAGAAAAAGATTTTACCCCATATGACTACAGCAAGTCGGATTTCAAGGCTTTTGCTGGTGAGGCCAGAACTGGTGCCCTGCAAGGACTACCTGCCATGTCACATGGGGTAAAGAAACAGCGGGCCTTCGGCGGAGCTTAAGCTCTGCCTGACACCTGGCACGAAGTAGGAGTTGTGAGGGCAAGACAAGTGGTGACCGGACAGAAACCCACCTCCCTCAGCCCCTGGGACTGACTTACAGGAGCCGCTCTGGTGGTTCAGCACGATGGTGTCTGTTCTAATCGTGGCTTCATCCTTCTTCACAAGAGCTTGTGTTTACACACACACACACACACACACACACACACACACACGAGATTTGGTTTGTTGAGAAAACCTGATGCCCAGGAGATGAAGCTCTGTGCTTCCTGAGCGGGTGAGAGTCTGTCTACTTTGAAGGGGCTGAGGCTGGCATTCCTGACTACAGAGCAGCCTCCTTGGCGACACAGCAGTCTTTTCTGCAGGAAAGTCACCTCTGGTCCCAGTTTACCGACAGTGGCTTCATCCTGCACAGAAACCAGATAGATTTCCTTGATGTAAAGTGGCCAGTGCTTTAGCCACCTGCCCCTGACCTAAGAATAGACCTGTGAGAAATGAGCCTTGTCTCCAGGCTGCCCTTAGCTACTGGGAACATGATCTGTGAAGTTACATCAGCCAGAAGTTTCTCTCGGTAAAGGGTAGTGGACTGACAGCCCACACTGCCTGAATGTGCCCCCGGCCTGGTAGTAAGTCTGTTGTGTGTATTCACTCACTCACACGATCACCGGCGTCTCTTCTCTTACCTTTCAGGAGACAGCAAATCCACACCTTCTTCCCAGTTTGACCCAAATAAGCAGCCACCGTCTGGCAAGGTAAGTAATAGACTGAGAACCCCAGCATGCTCCAGGTGCGTGTTTGTTGACCTCTTCCACTGCTTGGAAGACAGGTCCAGCTAGGAATCCTTTTTGCATATCTTTTCCCTCACCTCATTTCTTCCCAAGTACAGACAATACCCGTCAACTATTCTAGCAAGAAAAAAATGTTTTAAAGAGTCTATAGAAGTGGGTGTGTGGTTTTGAAGGGTGTTACTCTGTTTGCTGCCATGGGAATTACAGCCACAGGCCGAAACCCTCCCTGTGGCTGCTGGCACAGGCCTGCCTTTGCCCCCCCAATCCACCGTGGGCGTTGCTTCCAGTCAGAGCTGAGGGTGGCTGGACGTCTGGCATGGGGTGCGGGGGGGTGGGCGAGGCCCACGTGGAGCCCTCCCGTTTCTTCAGTAGCTCATCTGTATGGCCTCGCCTTCAGAAACACCCAGAAATGTCCAGTTGCAAGAAAACCAAAGTCACACCAGTGGCGCTGGAGTCCTTGATGGGCCATCTGAGCTCAGGGGTGTTTTCCTGTGCGTCTTGCAGTCATGGTTGTCACTCAGCTTCAATGGCTTCTTTTCAGAAATGCACTGCAGCCAAAAAAATTAAACAATCGATGGGAAACAAAAGCATGTCTTTTCCAACTGGAAAGTCAGACAGGTACGTGCCAGGTGGCCGGTGTGGCCCGGGAAACCCGGTGAGCATCTCCGAGGCCTTAGGTGGAAAGACTTTCAGAGGGTCTCTCCCAACCCGATCCCGCCCTTTGTCATTTGGAAGACTAGCTGGGAAAGGAGAGGTGATCGCTGGATGCCAGTCACAGCCACGGCCTCCCCGGGCTCCAGTCACCCTCAGCACTCTCCCGGTACCATACGGTTTCCCAGGGGCACCTCAGAGCAAATAGGTCTGAAGTTTGCCTAGATCAGCTTGTTTCTGAGGGATGAGAAAAACAGTCCGTAAGCAAATGTGGGTTGTCATTGTTCAGGAATATTTTAGTTAGAGGCGTGAAACCCTGATCCTTGAGGCAGACCCTGAGGTCAGAGGACTCGCCCCCAGGCTGTGGCCGTAACGGAGGGACCTGCCTGTAGATCTCGGTCAGCTCGGCCGTTCCGGCCCCGCTCTTGTCTGCTGGAGTTTCGGGGCACATTGCTGCCCTGCTCAGTCCTCGCAACCCCCAAACAGTCCGTTTTCCCTCCGTTCTGCATGATTAAGGTTCACAACATTTTATAAACTGGCTGAGAGCCGACGTTCAGCCAAACTGGAAGAAGTAACTCTCGTTTTCGTGCTGTCTCTACAGAGGTTTCAGGCACAATTGGCCAAAGAGATAGTGTTGGAAGAGACCCTTGGGATTCTCCCATGGACTGGAAGCACCAAATGGTGGTGCTGGTTTTGTACAGACTCATTTTTAAACCATTAAAAATAATTCTTACTGGAAGAAAGCTGGTTCCTGACTTTTCTTTTGCGGCCACCACGGCTCTGGCAGGAGAGAGCAGATCTCATCTTGTCCAGATCACCATCGTCAGTGGCCTGGGGTAAGTGTGCCCTTGGGGTGTGGTTTCTGGAGAAATCCAGAACCACCTCCAGGGGGGAATGCAGGAGGCTGTCCTGTGACTCAGGAAAGGGAGGCTTGGAGCACAGCGCTCACCCGACTGTCCATCCCGAGAGTTCTCCCTTGTTCACACACCTTCAGATCACACGAATGAAGCCAGATGGTGGAAAGTACATTCGGGAGGGACCGGTGGGTGCCTAGAACCAGCGGGGCTTCACAAGGGCCTGGTCTCTTCTCTGCTTCTTTCTCTCTCTCTTTTCTTTTTACACTTTTTTTCCCAATTATAAAAGTAATAACAGGGCTTCCCTGGTAGCGCAGTGGTTGAGAGTCCGCCTGCCGATGCAGGGGACACAGGTTCGTGCCTCGGTCCAGGAAGATCCCACATGCCGCGCAGCGGCTGGGCCCATGAGCCATGGCTGCTGAGCCTGCACGTCCAGAGCTTGTGCTCCACAACGGGAGAGGCCACAACAGTGAGAGGCCCGCGTACCACAAAAAAATAATAATAATTAAAAGTAATAACATGTTTATTGTAGGAAATGAGGAAGACAGATAAATGCCAAGAGAAAAATTAAATCATCTTTAATTCTACCACACAGAGATAACTTTTAACATTTTGATAGAAAGGCTTTTTACCATGTATATCTTTTTTTCTTTAATAAATGCATTTACTTTTGGCTGTGTTGGGTCTTCATTGCTGTGCACGGGCTTTCTCTAGCTGCAGCAAGCGGGAGCTACTCTTCTTTGTGGTTCATGGGCTTCTCATTGCGGTGGCTTCTCTTGTTGCAGATCATGGGCTCTAGGCACGCAGACTTCAGTAGTTGTGGTGTGCAGGCTCAGTAGTTGTGGTGCATGGGCTCAGTAGTTGTGGCGTGCGGGCTCTAGAGCACAGGCTCAGTAGTTGTGGTGCATGGGCTTAGCTGCTCCGCAGCATGTGGGATCTTCCCGGACCAGGGCTGGAACCTGTGTCCCCTGCATTGGCAGGCGGATTCTTAACCACTGTGCCACCAGGGAAGTCCACCATGTATATCTGTAACTTACAAACGGCTTTATATTTCTATAGTCTTTCACCTTTTTTTTTTTAATATTTATTTATTTATTATTTATTTATTTGGTTGTGCCGGGTCTTAGTTGCAGCAGGAGGGCTCCTTAGCTGTGGCATGCATGCGGGATCTAGTTCCCTGACCAGGGATCAAACCCGGGCCTCCTGCATTGGGAGCACAGAGTCTTCTCCACTGCGCCACCAGGGAAGCCCCTATAGTTTTTCACCTTTAAAGTTTATATTATGAGACTTTTCTCATTCTAAAATTCATTTTAGAATTATTAAACATTTTTAATTATTATTAAACACTTTAATTATTAAACATTTAGATTTCTATCTTTGTAATATTTTTAAGGCAACACTGAACTTCTTGTATAAATTTGTGACCCCAGTCTGATTATTTCTTCAGAATTCCGTTTGATTTTAATCCTGAGATGGGCTATCAAATAAAGAAAGCACAGAATGATACCGTTATTTTGGGGTTTTTTTTTTTTTTACAAATAACGGTTTGTAAAATATTTTACAAATATTTAAGCAAGGAACCTATTTTCTTGGAAGTTTTTCCCACGAGTTATTGAGAGGGCTGACTGCGTGTGAGCCCTACAGGGCTGCCAGGCCAGACATGGCTGTGCCACAGAGCAGTGCCCCCAGGACAGCCAGGGTCTGTACAAGGTAGGGCTGGAGCGGTTGAAGCCGACAGAAAAGCCAAACGATCGGTGCTTGCGCAAAAAGATGTTTCTCCTCTGTCTCTTCTGTAAATACAGTCAGCCCAGAGCTGGTGCGGCGACTGCTGGTCCTGACTCCGGCTGCTGTCTTGTTGCTCTACCGTCCTCAAGTCAAACACAGGGCTGCCACCTCGTGGGCCTGGTAACTGCCCCAGTGCCACCACTATCTCCTCATTCTGTTTAACTGGAAGGAGGGGAGATCAGCAAACGTCCACTTCCCATTGGCCAGAACTTAGCCACATGACCACAGCTAAGGATACTAGGAAAGTTGTTATTTCAGTGCCCAGCTGAAAATCCTGGGTATTATCATCGTATAGTCAGAATTTGGAAAGAATGGACATTGATACACAGTGAGCTGTCTGCCAAAAAATGGCAGAGTCTCAGGTAAGAAAAACAGACAGATGCGGGGTCGGGGGGGGCGGTTCCCTGGTGGCCCAGTGGTTAGGATTCTGGGCTTTCACTGCCGTGGCCTGGCTTCAATCCCTGATTGGAGAACAGATCCCACAAGCCATGTATCACGGCCAAAAAAAGATAGATGGGAATGTGTTTAAGCAAGAAATTGTATTCTACTCAGGACAGCCTGAGGAGGCTTCCTGAAAGAAATTGTATTCTACTCAGGACAGCCTGAGGAGGCTTCCTGAGGAGGGTCGCACTTGGAAGACGAAGGGAAGAAGTGCAGAGAACCTTGTAGCCAGTGCTACGGAGTGGGCCTCTGATGGAGACCGGCTGGAAGCTGGTTAGAAAAGCAGATCCCCAGGCTCCACCCCAGACCAGCCCTATCAGGATGGAGGGCTGGGCCCGGACACCCAGTCTGAACTCTCCAGATGGTTCTTTTATGCATGCTTAAGTTTGAGGACCACGTGCTATAAGCAAGGCAGTGGGCCCCAGACCGCGTTTAGTGGGCTTACCACTGGTCAGAGGTGAAATGAATAACGGAGACAATGTATTAAGTTTCTCACAGAGGTAAAATGATTCCTTGTCCTGTATATGGAAGCTTTCCTTGCTCGTTTTGTCTCTGGTTTTGTTTTTTAATAAGATGGAGACCATAGACCGTAGGAGTAGAGGTCTTTTTTAAGTGTCTCGTCTTGCAAAAGAAAAACTTGGCAACCGATGTCAGTACCCAAATGTGTGTTTGAAATTTGGCCCATGGAACCCCAGAGTCCAGGACCACTGAGCCATGGGATAGAGCCAAGAGCCTTGGGGGTTTGGAGAACAGCTGTAGTTCCGTTTCCCTGAAGCATCAAGTCATGGGGAGATTGCTCGGATCCCCAAGGACCAGGAAGGATGTGCCAGTGTATGGAGGGGCGCATGTCAGTCGGGAACTGCTCAGTGATTCTGAACCCTCAGCGATTCTGAACCGTGGAGGCTGTGACGGGACCTGTGCTCTGGGAAGATGATCTGGCAGGGCCGGGTGGGCTTGGAGGTAGAGAATTTATGAGTAGAAGGGCTCTTTGCTCCAGGAGGTACACTGCTGTTTGTGGTCCTTAGGAAGCTTGCCATAAGCATTTTCAACCAAGTAACACCACGTACTGGCCAAATTCCCACTCATAACCACAGCTGGCTGAACTCGATGCTTAAAAAAAATGACTCCAAGCGCTAATCAATGACAGAAACGCATTCCTGCTCTGTGGCAGCCCCACTGCCTTGGACGGTGGCTGTTCACCTACCTCTTGTCCTCTTATAAACTATCTACCCTTTAAGAGGTTGGGACAGTTGACCCACTGGAGAGTAAGGCTTTACAACTGAATTGTAAATGCATACTGGTCTGAATTTGGAGAAACGTTTCATATGATACCTTGGTTTTTTCCATCCTGATTTTCCCTATCAGTTGTAGATTTAACTGGGCTGTATAACAATGGCTACTAATGGCAAAACCACAGTTCTTCCTCCTTGTGATCTGAAGTTGGGTGACATTTCTGGGCTCTATGTCCTGTACATGTGGGGAACTTTTTGCTTGAAATGTATTCAGGGCCGTTTTCTTTGAACTTGGAGGGTCTGAGCTACTGCTATACATACCAGCCTAGAGGTCCTGTTTGCTGTTGGCGCTTGAAGCCGAGACCACAGCTTTACCTCCTCTACAGGAGGGGCCAAGGGTGTAGTTTATTGTCCTCACTTCAGGATGCACGTGCTGGAGCAGCTCTGTTCCACTTGGGGGAGGGATGGGATAGACTTGATCTTCCACTGCCCCACCCCCACCCCACGCAGTGCCCCAGGAATGCCAGGGCCCCCATCTGGGCTCAGCTGTGCAGTGCCTGGAAGAAAGCCAAGGCAGCTGACTCCACCGGGTGCCTGGACCCACATCCTGGCCTCCCACGTCCACTCAGCCTGTTACTCAGTGCTGCCAGCTACAGGCACCGTCCCTAGTCTCATGGAGCTTACAGTCTGGCTCAGGGTACACCGAAGTGAGCAGGCTGTCACAGCTCAGAGGCATAGACGTCTTGATGTGCAGGCTGTGATGTCAACACCATGAGCCAAGTACACGGCTGAACCCAATCAAGCCTGTAGCAGCTGATGGATTGGTTGATGATCTCATCTGCTGGGTGATCCTGACCCTGGGTCGGGTAACAGTTCCGTGGGAGCCACCTCCTAGCAATTCTTTTACTGCCTTGGCTCACTTCCCCTTTAAAAGGAGTTTAACCCAACCAAGGCTCATTGCTGTAAGGCTTGAGGCTTGCACTAACTGATAAACACCAGTGTGTTTTTCACCTGCGGTTAAGGACACAGGCTTCCCAACTCCAAGCAGAGGTTGCAAAACATGACTCAAAAAACATCCCTGTCATAATGTCACCAGTAGCTTATACCAATTTCATCTCCCTTCCCCGGCATTAGAAGAACGACGCATGTAGAGCAATTAGCATTTAATATTTGGTAATTAGCATGCTTAATGTGATTCAGAGAAGTTCCTTGACATTTTCATAAAAACAG
>NW_020173679.1:7463751-7464386 GCF_003031525.2 Neophocaena asiaeorientalis asiaeorientalis
GGGGCCAGTCTTTTCTGGTGCTGAATATGCATGTGTTGGCCTCTTTCGGGACACTGCTGGTAAATTTAGAAACTCGTTAAGAACTCTTTCTCATTCAGCAGCCATACGCTTATGGTTCACGGAATCTAAGGGGAAACGGCTAAATCGAGCTTAAGTCGTGGGGCTGTGATGGTCCTTCTCAAGTAAATAAAACCCTCGTTGTGCCCCCGACAAACCACACACACTGTTGAAGTCCAACAGGGAGTCAAATTCAGGGACGCGGTGAGAGATACATTCTACTCCGTCGCTCCAGCGCCAACAACGTAACTCTTCGCCGGACAATGTAGCCGCCCACTCCGGAGTCTCCAGCCCGAGGGTTCAAGCCGGCGGTCCGCACGTCCCGGCGCTCGGACACTCCGCGCCGAGCCCGAGATGTCAGCTCAGGTTTCCCCTCCGGAGTCGGGTACCCCTCGCTCCCTCTCCTCGCCCGTCGGTTTCTCCCCTAACCCGGCCCCACGTGGCCCCGGGAAGCAGGCCGCACTACCCTGCTGCCGCCGACTGACAGCCGGCCGCAGCCACCGGGCGCCGCGCTCCAGCGAGGCAGCCAATGAGCGCGCTCGGAGTGCCGGCGGGGCGGGACCGCCGGGCCGCCGAGC
>NW_020173679.1:7464396-7475176 GCF_003031525.2 Neophocaena asiaeorientalis asiaeorientalis
TCTGCAGGTGGAGCAGCTGCTACACCATCGACGCTCGCAGTACCAGGATATCCTCGTCTTTCGCAGGTACCCCCGCCCGCCCGGCCCCGCGCCCCGGAGCCCTGGCGACGGCTCTCAGCCCAGACCGCCGGCTGCCAGCTGCCCAACCCCACGCAGCCCGCCGGGACTCCTGCCCCGGTCTCGGCCCAGCCCGCCCCTCTTCCTGCCGGACCGCTGTCTTGCGCCCTTTACCTCCGGATGCCCCCGGCCGTCTGTGCCCGCTCCTGTCCCTGCAGAACTGTCAGAAGTTCTCGTAACTAGGCCCGTCACTTCCCTCAGTCCCCTCCCCACCCTGCATCCCGTCTCGCTGGGCTGGGGGGCCGGCGTTGCGGGCGGTCCTTTTCAGCGGGGAGGGAGCCGGAGTCTGCGCTGACCCGACGCGCCGAGCTCCACGTGTCAGTCTCGGACACGTCAGAGCCGGGACCCCGAGTCCAGCCTCCACCTAGCGGGCCTGCCCGCCGATCCTCGCCACGTGTCACCCCTTAGGACTCACCCCTGGAGCCCCTCTGCAGGTTGGGGGAGATTTTTCTCACCCAGGGCGAGTCGGGGCACGTTGCCCCTTTCCCGGGGAACCCAGATTCCTGACTGTCACTCCCACCCGCAGTAAGAGCTACGGTAACGTGCTGGTGTTGGACGGTGTCATCCAGTGCACAGAGAGGGACGAGTTCTCCTACCAGGAGATGATTGCCAACCTGCCTCTCTACAGCCACCCCAACCCACGCAAGGTACTCCCATCCCACCCACATCCAGCCGTGAGGCCAGTGATAGGTCCCACAGAACAGTGCTGGGGGCCCCAGCTGCGCTCAGTGCTCAGCTCAGGTGCTTCCCAAACAGCTGTCAGAGAAAGTGCTAGCAAGGACGAGGGGGCTAGTGGGGAGAGCCACCCATTTTACAAGGACTGGGGGCTGACAGCCTGGCTGAGGCCTGGAGCTTGAGGAGGAGCTGCGCTGGAGGGAGTTTCCAGGAACGGGGGACACATCGTGCCAGGTTCCTAGGGCAGGAGAGCTTTTCTAGTAGAAAGTGAAGTAACGAGGCTTGTGGAACAGAGGTGCGGAGAAATTGTTCCAGGTGGTTCTGTCTGCTCAGCGCAGTTTGGGGGGCAGGGAGGCCAGCCACTGAGTCCTGCTGGAGCCTGTTTGGTGGGGCTGGTGCCCAGGGCCCCGCTCCTGGCTGACTCTTCCCCTGGCAGGTGCTGATCATCGGGGGCGGGGATGGGGGTGTCCTGCGGGAGGTGGTCAAGCATTCCTCCGTGGAGTCGGTGGTCCAGTGCGAGATTGACGAGGTGAGTGCGCAGAGCTGGGCGGGGTTTGGATTCAAGTCCCAGTGCTCCCTGAATTGGCTGTTTACCCTTGGGCAAGTGGCTTAACGTTTCTCGGCCTTGTTTCTTGGTCTCAAGAACACATTGGAGGGTTCAGTAGGAAAAGCAGATAGGAAAGCACCTGGCACAGAGTAGGTGTGCCACTGGTGCCAGTTCTTCGTAAGCCTAAGAGCTGATGCTTCATAGAAGTCCCAGGGAACTCCAGCCACTAGCGCACCTGCCCTTTACAGCAGTGTGCTTCAGTGAGCATCTAGGTTCCGGGTTCAGTCCCTGCCTCCTTGGAGCTGATATTCTAGTTAGGAGGCGGTATCAAAGGGTTATCTGATAAAGGAATGTGAGGTGGGTCCCTAGGGTGTGGGTTGATGCTGAGGTCTGAATGAGAAGCAGCTGGCCACATGGAGACAGGGAAAGGCTCTCCCGGTGGAGGCTGGAATTCTAACCCTCTGAAATAGCAAGATAGCCACTCAGCTGCGGTGGCTGTGTCTGGGGAGAGGGAGTAGGGGTGGTGGAGGTGTGGGCCGAGCTGCAGGCGGGAGCTAGCCCTCCGAGAAGTTTTGGGGAGGTACCAGACTGCTCTCTGTTTTACAGATGTGGAAACTGGGGTTCCACAAAGGGAGTGGCTCGTCCAAGGTGACCGGGCTCTGAGAGGGGGTCCCACTCAACTCTGTCTGCCTCCAGGGCCCGCAACCCCCGTGGCCCAACCTGTTCCCTCCTGTCTCCTCCCCAGGATGTCATTCAAGTCTCTAAGAAGTTCCTGCCGGGCATGGCCATTGGCTACTCTAGCTCAAAGCTGACCCTACACGTGGGTGACGGTTTTGAGTTCATGAAGCAGAACCAGGACGCCTTCGACGTCATCATCACTGACTCCTCAGACCCCATGGGTAAGCAATGGATGGCCTGGGGCCTCTGGCAGCCACCAGAGGGAAGGCCAGCCTCCCGCTCTGTGTCCCAAGTCTGAGTTGTGGAGTAGAGGACACAGGGGGCCCCAGAATTAGTGCAGCTCTTTTCCCTTCTGAGTTGTCACCTCCCCACTCAAACATGGCTCAGCAGAATAGGGGGACTGGGCGACTGCATAAAGTTCACAAGTTGGTTGAGAACCTGGAAGAGAGTGGGGCTCTGGGCTTGGGCCACTGAGGCCCTAGTTTCCTCTTCAGCCTCCTCTCTGCTCCTGACAGGCCAGCATCAGGGTGTGCGGGGTATCTAGCCTTAAACCAAAGCTCAGGGTGGAGATTCCCCTGATGCGATGCCTATGAGCATCCCCCCAGGAATGGGATTAAAATGTGGAGCCCCCTCATACTGGGGTACTGGATCCCTGCCCCTCTCAAAAGCACCTTCTTCGTAGTTGGTTTCTGAACTCCACAGACCTGGCTTCAGTTCTCAGCTCTGCCCCTGGGCAGCTGTGAGGGTCTGTGTGGTCAGGTGACAGTGGCCCTTGCCGCCTCCAGAGCCAGGCTCAGGCAGTCTCAGCCGGAGCGTTCCTTGTCCCTTATCCCCTGCTCCCCTCAGGCCCTGCTGAGAGTCTGTTCAAGGAGTCCTACTACCAGCTCATGAAGACCGCCCTCAAGGAGGACGGCATTCTCTGCTGTCAGGGTGAGCGACCAGATCGGCTTCATGCTGTGCAGCAAAAACCCAGTGAGCTGTGGGCTGTCCTGGGGGCGGGAGCGGGGCGGGTGGGCACGGAAAGCGCTCCCCTGAGACGCCCCCCCCTTGTCCCCAGAGCACCAACTTCCGGGAGCCCGTGCAACAGCTGACGCAGAAGCAGGTGGAAGAGATGCAGCTGAAATACTACAACTCCGACGTGCACCAGGCAGCCTTCGTCCTGCCCGAGTTTGCCCGGAAGGTGAGCTACCTGCGGGGCAGGGAGACCCAGGGCTCCCTGAAGGGCCCCTTTGACCCCCTCACAATCCAGCACCCTCCTGACTAGGCCTCGTGTCCCACCAGGCTCTGAATGATGTGCACTGAGCCCACATGCCGCTGCCCATGCTGCCCAGGACCTTGGCCAGGGAGCCTCCGGGGCACCTGGGCCGCACCAGCCCTGGACAAGACCCCCGCTGGCTCGCCCACCAACCGAGTGTTACAGGCCCCAGAACGCTGCCCGGCCGGCCCTGCTGGGCAGACTGTCTGTCTTCCTGTGTGTGGAGTTCAGCCTCCAAGCCTATACCAGCTGTGTACAGCAACCACCAACCTTCTGTCGCCCCTCACTCACCAAACACGTGTATTTATAACAAAATGCTGAATTGTGTGTCCCTGGACTTCAAACTGGCCCAGGCAGGGGCTGCATCAGCCATTAATGGGTTCCCCTGTGTGCCAGACCCTGAGCTGGCCCCGCTGTCTGGCCTTCAATTGTCTGCCGTGGGAGTAGGCAGGCCTGCCTCCTTGTGTAACCGTGGACCAGCCCCTTGAGCCCCGTGGTGCCCAGGGATGCAGCAGTCATCAAACTGGACCCAAGTCTGTCCTGAGAAGCTTTAGCCATTCCTTCACCAAGCCCTGCACAAGGCTGGTGGTGATAGGCCCATGGGGCCCGGGCTGGGGGTTGTCAAAGTCAAGGGCTTTGCTTTGTCTTGGGGCTGCCCGGCAGGGTCCTCAGAAGACTCTGGGCCAGGTCCCATCCTGGGGTGGGTGCGGATGTGACCCCAGAGGCAGCTTTGAGGAGCGTGACTGGGGTCCGGTTCCCTGGGCCTGCGAGTCAGGGGCCTTGACTCGGCTCAGATTACAGACCTGGGTTCAGATCCGGCCTGCCCCCCTCGCAAGCCTGCCCTCTGATAAGTTCCTAGAAGCTTCCCCCAAGTGTTGAAAGGTTGAGAAAGCAGGTGTGGGCGGCTCCACAAGGACTCTGTGGGCATGTGCCTGTCCCCTCTCCAAGGTGCTGAACCGGCAGGCACCTCGGTCCTGCTGGCTGCGGGGACTGAGGGTCTGGAGGTGGGACAGGAGCCACCACAACTGGATGCGGGCTGGGGCAGGGGGCCTCCAGCCCCCTCCTAACTCGGGGGATTGGCCCCTGCTCCTTGCAAAAGCCGGCATCACCTCCCCCGCCCGACACCTGCCCTCGGCAGGGACGTGGTCAGGGAATGTGTTAACCTGGGAGACTGCGGCTGGCAGGTTGGGGGCCAGCGCGGGTGTGGGAACCCTGGCCGTGGTTCAAGGATACTCCCAACCCCGCTCCTACCCTGGGCACCCACCTTGGAGGCCCCACTCGGCAGGAGCTAAGACTGCAGTCATAATAGGGGTGGGAACAGGGGTCCAGCTGTGCCACCAACTCCTCGAGTGGCCTCAGGCCAGTCACCCACCCCCTCTGGGCTTCCCGTGCTCCACCCTCACGAAGCCCCTGGTCTGTGAGCATGTTTTGGGGTTCATCCCTGGTCAGCAAGTCTGATCCCAAGCTAACCTCCCCATTCCAACCCCCCGGTCTTCCCCCTCCCGCGGAGGCCCGGCGGAGTCAGGACTTGGCTGGGCTGCAAGAAAGTACCAGGCAAAGGAGGACTGGTGATGGCCAGCTATGGAGGACTGTCCTGTCACCAGCTTGAATTCCTTTAACCTTGACAAGGAAGGCAGGAAGGAAGATACTGTTAACTCCACACAAGATGAGGTGACATGCCTGAGGCCTTACCAGGCAGCTGGTCTCCCAGGAGCCACTCCGCTCCGTGGGCCTCTGCAGCTCAGCTGGAGCACCCTGGGGCTCCCAGCAGGGGCAGCTGCCTGGACCTCCACTCTCAGTGGCCCTCCTCCCCGTGGCTCATCTTACTGACCAGGCTCCAGGAAGGTCCATCGTGAGGATGACCCAGGGAATGAAGGTGGGCAGGGAAGGGGGGTGGTCCCAGCGCTGGGGGCACTGGACCTGGGTCACAGTAACTCTGTGACTTGAGCTACGCACCACTCCTGACTCGGTCACCCTGTCTGTAAAATGAGAGCAGTGGTCCTCAGCTGTTACAGGGCTTCACTAAGGAGCACGTGTCACGTCGTTCTCACTGAGCTGGTGGAAATCAGGATTTCTTCTCAGGGCAGAGGAAGAAGAGAGGGCCCAGGTTGCAGAAGTAGCTGCAAGAATGCCTGACCTGGACTAGAAGGTGTCTGCAGTGTCAGTCCCTCCACTTCCCCAACTTTTAGTGGCATCTGCGTGCATGTGCCCACCTGGAAAGGGTGGGCGTTGAGGACTGAACCCCACAGCTGGGTGGATGTGATTTGAACACAGACTGATCCACAGAAGCAGAAGCAAAAGCAGGCATTCGGTGGCGGTGTGACCTGAGTCCTCCAAAGTTCCAGAAATCTGGAAGAGGGCCGTGAACAGGCCCAGTCTGTGGCACGGAGAATAAAATCAATCCTATCTAGAGTTCTGAAATTCAGGTATTAAAATCAGCCCTGCCCACAGATGTAGAGAACAAACGTATGTACACCAAGGGGGGAAAGTGGCTGGGAGCAGGGGGGATGAGTTGGGAGATTGGGATTGACATATATACACTAATATGTATGAAATGGATAACTAATAAGAACCTGCTGTATAAAAAAATAAAGTTAAAAAAAAAATTAGCCCTGCTCCCCCCCCCCCCGCCCCGCCCCCGGTTTAAGGATACAAGTAGTTCCCATGCGGATTGTTAGGAGAGAAAGTGCAGCCCTGCTGTACCTGCTTTTCCCCCTGGAGGCAGCCACGTTTACCTCTTCCAGCTGAGCATTTTGCTCATGCCTCTAAACAATATGCTTGTATTACTACTTCTCGATTTGTCAGTTTCAGTCATAATTGTTGATTTTCCACTGGGGAACGTGAGGATTTAGCTCTTTGCTTCCCTGCCCCACCACACTCTCAAGCATTAACCGATAACCTTGGTTGGCTCCGCAATCAGTGTTTGCACCGTTACAACTTAGGCAAATGCCGTTCTCAGCTGAGACTCAGAGAAAACGATAACGTTTTATCTCTGGCACAGCTTCTTGTTTTTCCTGGAGGGTTTTTGCATTCGCTTAATTTTCAATAAATTTATCACTAATTTAGCCCCAAACTTTTACCAAATCGCTAAAGCTCTTAAGACGTTTGGATTCGAAACACTTCCTGAGGTTCTGGTCAATATGCTAATCAGTTTTGGTTTTTTTTTCTTATTGTGAGATTCTAAGTATTTTACCTATAGCCTCATTATAATTATAATTCATGATTATATTTATTGGAATGTTCAGTAATAAGAAACTAATATACATACCATGCATTTATTATGAGTTGTACCATAATGTATATAACACTTTCATTTAGGAAAAACAATTACTGGAAAAAAATTTTTTTGGAGGATCTTTGGACTCTACCGGTATCTTATCATTTTCATCTTTCTGAAGAATCTGTTCCAAGCCTCCTGACTACCCCAAGTGGGATACCCTGTCGGGACTCTTGTCTCTTGGACCCCATATCTTCCTGTTTCTTGGTTTACTCCCTCGTTTTGGTGAAGCATATCCTAGAGGAGCCTTCTGAGAAAGGGGACAAGGGATGAAAGTTTTAAATAACCTGACATGCATGAATCTCTTGATTCCATCTTCATGCTTAATTGATGGGTACAGAATTTGGTTGAGTATAGAAATATGTTGGAAATTCTCTTCCTTCAACATTTTGAGATTTGCTGTTTTCCATTGTTATCATCTATTCCTGTGTTTAAAATTAGCCCAAAATGTAGCAGATTGAAACAATAACAATAAACATGTCTTTTCTGTGGGTCAGGAATTTGGGAGTGACTTAGCTGGTCGGTTCGGTTTAGAGTCATTCATGAAGTTGCAGTAAAGCTGTCGCTAGAGCTGGAGGGTCAGCTTCCAAGATGACTCAGTCACATGACTAGCAGATTACGCTGACAGATGTTAGGAGGCCTCAGTTCCTCCCCATGTGGACCTCTCCACAGGGACACTGAGTGTCCTCACACATGGCGGCTGGCTTCCCCCAGAGCGAGTGATCAGAGAGAGAGCCAGGTGGACGCTGCGATGTCTTGTATGCCTAGCCACACATTACACACCATCATTCCAGTCATGCCCTATCCATAAGCCCTCCTCAGTGTGGGAGAGGACTACACATGAGGGCGTGAATACCCCAATATGGGACTCACTGGACGCTGACTCCTAGTTTCCAGTGTTATTTCGATAGCTCCAAAATCATTCTTTTCATGATCCTTTGTAAGCGATCTGCTCTGTTTTCACTCTCCTCCCCTCTCTCTCTGTCTCTCAAAGTTTGTAGAACATAATTTTTCTCTCTGATGTTTTGCAAATATCAGGCGTAAAGTTCTATTTTCATCTGTTGTTCTGGGCACTTGGAGGACATTTTCAATCGGTAAACTCGCATTCTTTTCAGTTCTGGGAAATCTCCTTGCATTATTTTGTTTATAATTTCCTCTGTTTTCTTTGTTGTCTTTTTCTAGAATTCCTGTTATTTAGTCTTTGACATACTGTATAGGACTTTACTGCTTTTTCATTTCTTTTTGACTCTATTTTTCTGGAAGATTTCTTCAATCTTATCTTCCAAACATCTTGTTGAGTTTTTTGTTTCTGTCATATTTTTATTTCCCCAAGCTGTTTTTTGTTCTCTGAATACTCTTGTTAAATAGCATATGGTTCTTGCTTCTTGTTCTAGCCTCTCTTTTTGCTTTGAAGATATTAATTATCGCTTCATTTTAGTTTTGGACATTTTCTTCTCACTGCTTCTTACTGTTTTGTTGTTGGTTGGTTGAGGTTTTTGGTCTTTCTCCCTCACGTGTGAGGTTTTCCTCAGTAACCCTTGAATGTTCTGCTCATGTGTAAGACTGGGGACTAAAAAGCTAATTGGAAGCTCTGAGTGCATGATGGGGGCTTGTCAGCTGACTTTCACTGTGGGTGAGGCGGCTGAGCCATTTGCTTGTAGAACCTTAAGTCAGTGTCTTTAGGTCTTTCCTCCTGAACTCGTCAACACTTCCCAGGAAAAAGAGAGAAGCCTGGTGGCTGCCAGGTTCTAGGAGTCGAGTCAGAGGAAGGCTGGTCTGTCTGCTTAGTGCCCCTGTTTTCTGTCTGCCCCTCCCATGCTCAGCTGGGCCTGAGACTCTCCATATACTCCCTCCAAGAATAAGTCTCCGCGTTTCTGCTGAGGTCGGGGGATGGGAAATAGGGATTGGCAAGATTCTTACATGCGTCCAGAAGGACCTGGTGCCACCAATTCCTGATTCCACTGCCAACTTAGAGTTGCTTCCTGGAGAGCTGTTTCCACCTGTCCATCTGTTTCCCCAGCTTCCTAAATGTTGATGCTGCCTCCTCTCCCACATTCCCCATCGTCGTGGGCTCGTGTTTTTAAGACTTTTCTCTTCTCTCTTATCGTAGCGTTTCAGGAGGCAAAGGTAGGTGTGTGTGTGTGCGTGCCTCCCCCATCTCCGCCTAGAAGCCATCGCTGCCGAGGTCATTGTCACAGAGACCCTGGGCGACCTCGGAAGTCACACACGGCGGGGGAACCACAGAGGTTCAGGGTGAGGGACAGAGCCAGGATTTGTCCCCGGAGCTGGCTGTCATCCAGGTTCAGCCCCCTGGCTCCTGGAGCATCCTGTCCTGCCTGCCCGGAAGTCTGGGCAGGCAGGAGTCATGGGGTCTGTTCCCAGAATGCCAGGGGCAGGGCGGCTGGGGGTAGGGCCGGCCGTTGGACAAACAGATCAAAGGTGAGGCACCCCGGGGCTCCAGACCGGGCCTGGCCGAGTGCACCATGAGGTGGGTGGAAGCCCCCAGGGTCTCCCCAGCGGGGGTGAGGGGTGAGACTGGGCCTCACCGCCCCTCCCCTGCGCTGTCTTCAGGCTGCTGGTCACACTGGGTCTGCTGTGGGGCTCGGCAGCCACCACGTCCTCGGGCCCGCAGTGGCCCAAGCCCGTGTTCGGGCGCCTGGCATCTCCTGGCTTCCCAGGCACGTATGCCAACAACCATGAGCAGCGCTGGGCCCTGACGGCGCCCCCCGGCTACCGCCTGCGCCTCTACTTCACTCACTTCCAGCTGGAGCCCTCCTACCTCTGCGAGTACGACTTCGTCAAGGTGCCGGCAGGGCGGGCTGGGGCACGGGGACCCCCGGGGGCGGGGGCTGGCCTCGGAGCGCGGGAGGGAGGGCCGGGAGGCCCGGGGTCTCGCCTTCCCCCCCGTGACCCGCAACCCCACAGCTGAGCGCCGGGACCACGGTGCTGGCCACGCTGTGCGGGTCAGAGAGCACGGACACGGAGCGGGCGCCCGGCAACGCCACCTTCTACTCGCCGGGCTCCAGCCTCGACGTCACCTTCCGCTCCGACTACTCCAACGAGAAGCCGTTCGCGGGCTTCGAGGCCTTCTACTCAGCAGAGGGTGAGCTGAGAGAAGGCCGGTTGGTGCGGGGGGACTGTCTTGGGCCAGACCAGCCCTCCCTTCCGCCCGCCTCCCTGAGGCTGGACTCCTGCCAGACCAGCAGGAGGGCGTCCCCACCTGGTCTGACATCATCATCACAGTGCAAATATCAGCAACAGCCAGGACCTCTGCTCTAGGCTGAGCCCCTTTCTGTGCCAGGTGCTGAGCCCGGACGTCCTCGCGGGCCCTGTGATGCGAGGACCAAGTGAGCCTGTTCACAGGTGGAAACGGGTGCCACTGGCCTGAGCGCGGCCTCTGCCTCTGGGCTTCGAGTCTGGCACTTGCTTTCAGATTCTGGCTCCTGCAGGGACTTGCTGTTGGCCTCGGGCAAGTGGCTCAACCTCTCTGTGCTCATCCTGAGACTCTGCAAGAATTTGGTGAAACCCATATAGAGGCCCACCCACTGGGTTCCCGTGCTGGTCGCTCCTTTCACTAGCCTAGTCACCACGAGCAGGACCATTAAACCGTCATTGGTTTAAAAAAGATGGTATTTAGGTCTCCCTCCAAGTGCTGCAGGGAGGTCGCAGTGACCCTGGG
The DNA here is from genome assembly GCF_003031525.2 of Neophocaena asiaeorientalis asiaeorientalis. Lineage (NCBI taxonomy): Eukaryota > Metazoa > Chordata > Mammalia > Artiodactyla > Phocoenidae > Neophocaena > Neophocaena asiaeorientalis. The sequence goes on from NW_020173679.1 coordinate 7,474,625, forward strand.
CCTCTAGCGCTCAGCTGGGCATGAGACACCTGCAGACAAGAGGAGGCTCCTCTCAGGTCAGGCCATGTTACTGGAGGGGCCCTAAACCTGAGCCTAGGCCTCAGCGATGTCCCATCTCCTTCCCCGCTGACTGCCTGCCGGCCCCTCCCCCAGACATCGACGAGTGCCAGGTGCCCCCAGGAGAGGCCCCCACCTGCGAGCACCACTGCCACAATCACCTGGGTGGCTTCTACTGCTCCTGCCGTATGGGGTATGTTCTCCACAGGAACAAGCACACTTGCTCAGGTGAGCTGCAGCTGGAGGGGGACCCTGTGCCCAGCCCGCCCCCACCCTGCCCCAAGACACAGCTGGCTTCTCAAGGCCATAGCTGCTCTACCCGGGCGACTGGAGAGCCCACTGGCCTTGGTCCACTAGACACTTCTCCTGGGTGACGGCTCCTTTTCAGATCTTCTGTCCCCTCTCACCATCCATCCATCTACCCATCCATCCATCTACCCATCCATCCATCTTCCCATCCATCCACCCACACACCCACCCTCCCACCCATCCACC
>NW_020173679.1:7475202-7515136 GCF_003031525.2 Neophocaena asiaeorientalis asiaeorientalis
AGCGCTCATCCATCCACGTTCTCCAGCTCCTCACCTGCCTCCACCCTGTCCTTGGCTCACTCTCACTCCTCCTCAGCTCATTCACTTGGTGAGCTTGTGGTCGCCCCTCACTGTGTACCTGGCCAATCAGGACTCATCCTCCTTGGGGGACTTCAGGATGAAGGAGTGGGGGCCCTAGGCCTGCCTCACACAAGCTTCCCTCCATGAAACTTCAGCTCAAAGCTGCCGGTTCAGCCCCCAGCAGGCCAACCCCTTTGGCCTCCACGGCCCGGACTCCCCTCTGCGCCCCTGCTGGGGGCCTGGACAGAAAACCAGCTGGCGCTCTGGGAGCGAGCAGCCCCCACCCTTGGTGCTGAGCCCGCTCCCCTGCTCAGTGCCCTTCCCTGTGTCTCTCCCCGTCTCTGTTCTCTCTTCCAGAGAGGAGCCTGTAGCCTGCCCTCCGGCTCCGGCTCTGGTCTGGCTGGGGCAAGACCGCTGCAGCCTGCAGCCCCCATTGACCCCGCCCACGGACCTAACAATAAACTCGGCTCCACCTCCACCTGCTGCGTGTCTCTGGGGGGGGAAGGGTGAGGGGAGGACAGCAGTGTGCACTCTGGACCCCCTTCCTTCCCACCCTCACCTTAGCCCGACGGGCCCTAGTTGGTGGGAGCCGCCTCTATGGGGCCACAGGCTCCTTTGCCAGAGGGGCTTGCTCTGTCCTCACCCTCATTTTGATGAGGCCCAGAGAGGGGCAGGGGGCTCGCACAGGGGAACCGAGCTCTTGCTACTCCCCCGCCAGGAACCCAAGGACTGAGCTCAGAGCATCCTGGGGTCCATCTCCTGTTCAGAGGATACCTCAGGTCCTGGGTGTGCTGGGCTGCGGGAGTCTGACCCTGAGCAGAGAGGCCCAAGGAGGTATCGATTCACTGATGGGCAGTCTGGTTGGTCCCCCACATCCAGGGGTGACTCCCTCTGTCCCATGGGGAGCAGCCACGTGGAAGAAGAAAGGCAGTGCTGGGACTCCTCACTTCCTGGAATGCCTGTGTCCCCACCTCTGCCACCTGGGGGATGCGGGGTTAGAACCCTCCTACGAGTGATGCCAACAGACATTCCCTCTGCAAAGGCAGAATCAGCTGTTTCAACGGGGAAAGTGGGTACCACACTCACTTATGATCAGTGTGGACTTGAACTGCCCTCAATTGCCCCCCAGGGCAGAGCCTAGACCCAGGGAAGGTGGGCAAGGGGAGGCCTTCCTGAGTGTTCCTGGAGGGGACCCAGGGGAGACTCCTCTCCTGCCACCTCCCCACACCAAATTCCTGGGAACAGGAAAGTCCCCTTCACTTCTGGTGCCCCTTTCCCCCAGGCAGGCCCTGACATGGCTCCCTCCCCGCACCCCTGGAACTGTGACTCTGGCCCAGGGTTCCCCACACCAGGAGCCTCAGCTTAGGGCCTCCATCCTCCCTGGGGTTGTGAGTGGGGCCCCTGCAGAATGTACCTCCGAGGGTCACTTGTTTCAGCTAAATCCTGGAAGCCAGAGAGACCCCTCCCTAAATTGTCCCTTCAGCCACTGGGTGGGGCGTTCAGTCTCAGGAGATGCCTCTGGGGCTGGCGTGTGACAGTGGACACCTGGCTCACCCCGCCTGTCCTCTCCCCTCTCCCCAGCCCTGTGCTCAGGCCAGGTCTTCACCGCCCGGTCTGGGGTGCTCAGCAGCCCTGGATACCCTCAGCCGTACCCCAAACTCTCCAGCTGCACCTACAGCATCCGCCTGGAGGAGGGGTTCCGTGTCACCCTGGACTTCGTGGAGTCCTTTGACGTGGAGATGCACCCTGAGACCCAGTGCCCCTACGACTCCCTGAAGGTCTGGTTCCCCTGGCCGCTGCCTCCCCCTGGCCCGGCAGGTCCTGAGGTGACAGGGGCCTCTCCACTTTCAGATTCAAACAGACAAGGAGGAATATGGCCCATTTTGTGGGAAGACGTTGCCCCGCAGGATTGAAACCAAGAGCAACACTGTGACCATCACCTTTGCCACCGATCAGTCGGGGGACCACACGGGCTGGAAGATCCACTACAACAGCACAGGTGAGGGCAGGTGGGGCTCCGATTCGGCAGGGAGCTCTTCCAGAAGCATCAAGGAGCCACATAGGATGGAACTCTTCCTGGCCGGGCCTGGGAAGTTAGGGGAGGGAAAAGTTTTCCTTAACCCTCTTAGTGTCCCTGGCTGGGTCTGAAAAGCAACCTGACAGGTTAACAGGGAAAAAAAGCATACATGTTTATGTCATGTACATTTTATGTGGTACAGGAGCCTCTGTAAGGAAATAAAGACGCAGAGAGACAGCTGGACCTGTGGACTTTTGTGCTAGGTTTGCTGTGGAGTATGGTAGGCTGAGGAATATGAAGAAAGGGTGGAAAACGGGGTGGGGAACTTAGCCAGGCCTGTTAGTATTGTTCTTGGCATCCTTTTGTCTTTGGTGATAAGGCTTCCCTCTGGGTGTAGGGCAGACACCTCTCACATGAGGGTCTTATGACCTGCTTCAGGGAAGAAGGGCGAGGGGCGGGGAATCAGAGTGACCTTCCTGCTTCTGCCATTTTCTCAAACTCCCAGCTTAAAATCATCAACATGCCAAGGTGCCGTATTTTGAGGTAGTGTGTCCTGAACTCCATCAGAAGACAGGCCAGGTTTGAGTGGGGTCGTCTGTGAGGCAGGGGTCCCCTATGGGAAGTGCCACCCCCCCATTCATCCACCCACTCGCTCACCGCTCCATCCAACCATCCCTCCTTCTACCCATTTACCCATCCAAACAGCCATCCTTCTCTCCTTCCCTACCTCTCACCCTCCCCTCTTCCATTCACCCAGCCATCCAACCATCCTTCCTTCCATCTGTAGGGGAGGAAATAATAATTTTCCCTCTGCGCTTCCAAATTCTTGGCTGGGAACAAGAGACATTAACGAGAGAAAAAGAAACACGTTTATGAACATGGATATCTCGTGCATACGTGGGAGATAACCCAGGGGAAAATGAGTCTCAGAGGCAGCTTAGAATTCAGGCTTAAACATCTTCAGCTAAAGACAAAAGAGAGAAAGCGTACAGGGGAGTCCAGTTATGAGGAGGTGACCAGGAAAAGCATGGTAAGCAAGAGTAAGATTCGTTATGCAGATTAAAGACTGTCTTCTTTTTATTGCTTTTGAAATTTAATTTTAGTAAAAAAAATTTTTCTGTCTTTTCCTTTGTTAAGAGTTTCTAGTGATTTAGTCATCCTACTCCTGGTACAGAGTTCGAGACACTCTTACGAATGGAGATTTCCTCTGTAAACGTAAATTTCCCTTAGAAAAGGGTACTTTCTATTCTGCTTTCAGAGTCTCTCCTGTGTCTGCTGTTTCATAAGATAATCAGCTCAAAATACAGTTGGCTTCCCACACCCGTGGATGTAGAGCCCGTGGATACAGATGGCTGACACTCTGCCTTTTTATTTTCTTTTGGCCCAGAAGCTTGTGGGATGATGTTAGTTTTCCGACCAGGGATTGAACCCATGCCCTCGGCAGTGAAAGCGCTGAGTCCTAACCACTGGACCGCCAGGGCGTTCCCTCTGCCATTTTGTATAAGGGACTTGAGCAACCGCAGATTTTGGTATCCACGGGGCTCCTGGAACCAATGCCCCACAGACATCGTGGGACAGCTCTAATCCTTATGCCAAGTCATGTTCATGCCACCCCTCACACACATCCATCTGTCCATCCTTCCCTCCTTCCATCCATCCATCTTATGGATGTGCACCGGGCCCTGTGTGGGGAATACGTAATACTTCTGCTGTCAGTCCAGTCTAGTCACAGCAACATGACCACAGCCCTGTGACAAGCACAGCCGAGCACCAGACACAGTGAGAGTCCAGAGGAGGGACCTGGCCCAGGCAGGGGCCGGGTGCTAACAAAAGGGGCCCGGGACACGAAACATACGAGATTGGATTGAAAGGACAGGTAGGTATTAGAGGAAGGTGGAAGGGTGTTCCAAGTGCAAGGGAAGTGTATGTGCAAAAGCCCAGAGGCTCCAGCTTTCTTGGTGTGAGCCGTAAGAGGGTGTGATGGGGTAGGCCGAGATGGGGGCTCCCGCCTGACATGGAGGGTTTGGACAGGGAGTCTGCACTCCGCCTCTCAGACCCTCCTCCACCACCTCTTCCTCGTGACAGACCCTCAAACGTAGACGGTAGTTCTTGGTGCCACCTCCTGAGACACGAGTCCAAGCCCCCCACCTTCCGGGCACTGACCTCTGGATGTGTCTGTCCCTCTCACCACTCTCAGCCAACAGGTCTTTCAGGATGTTTTTGGAAAGACAGAGTAACTGAGCTGGAGAAGCTCCAAAGCAAAACACCCAAAGCCCTGAGCTGTGCTCAGAGCACAGGCTGGGTGTCAGACTGCCCGGGTTGGCGTCCCGGCTGTAACGCATCCTGTTTCCTGGCCATGTGACATTGAACCTCTTAACATAACTTTTCTGAGACTTAATGTCCCAATTATCCAATGAAGGACAAATCTCCTTGGAAAGGTGGGGATTAGTGGGCTAACACAGAAGACACCGAGTGAGCATGGAGGAGGTGTTGAGTAATTTTAAAAATGAGATTGAATGAGGAAAGATATTAACCTTTGGGCCAGCTCTGTGGGAAAGGGTGAGAGACGGGTCAGTAGGGAAGAGACTAGCACTTTGGGAACATTTCATTTGCCTCTTGTTCATATTTAAAAAGCCTTTTGTTTTCCTGTGGGTCGAAGTAATAAAACGGAAGCACTGCTTTCAGAGTGAGTCAGAGGGAAGAGTCAGGCTTGCCAGGCTGGTGGGTGAGAAGGGGCCAGGACAGAGCCTGGAGGTGTGTGTGAAGGGAAATGCCAGCAGGGCCCTGGCCTGGGTATGAGGTGGCCTCGGGAAGCCCTGGGCCCCGACAGGGCCACCTGGAACATCCCTGGAGATTGGTTCCAAGAGGGGAGACCCTGGGGCCTGCCTGGGACTGAGAGTCACTGCAGGACACAGGGGTCAGCTGCTGGACGAAGCAGGGGACTGGGCAAATGACCTGCATGGGCTGAGGGGTGGCCTTGGGGGATGGGCAGCCATGGGGGACTGGCTGAAGGCTTGGGGTGACAACAGGCCAGGGTTTGGGGGCCAAAGTGGAAGCCAGCCGTGAGCCCCGTGGGTATGTGCTCACAAGGGACGTACGAGGCTTCCTGAGTGCCTCTCTGAGCCACAGGGGCTGCTGTGAGGATTCGCTGGCTGCAACCCCCTGTTGCCCAGCACTTATTAGCAAAGCGATTTCCTCTGTGCTTCACATTTGGTCCTCGCAACAGCCCTAGAAGCCGAGCAAACGTTCTCATCACTCTCAGCTTACAGATGAGGAAACTGAGGCTTTCCTGTGATTTTAACCCATGCTGTCCAGCTCTTTCCCCCCCCCAAGTTACACACTCCCCCGGTTTTCAGCAGTGTGTGTGAGGCCCCTGGCATGGAGCAGATGCTCCCTTTGCCGTGACCTTGCTCCCTTACCACGTGCCTGGCTTTCTTTTCATCACTTTGGCTGAAGCCCAGGCCAGGAGACAAATCTTAATTTGTACGCTAGGCAGCCGAGAGTTTAATCTTGCCTTTGGTTTTAAATCTTAAGAACTCTACCCCACTGTGGCAAGCTCTCTTTACACGTTGTTTCATTTATAAACCAGGAACTTCTAATTGCTAAATTCAGACTTGCTGCTATAGAGCCAGCTAAACCCCCGACATCTGGTTTCCTTGCACAGCTCAGCCCTGCCCTGACCCGACGGCACCACCTAACGGCCACATCTCCCCTGTGCAGGCCACATACATCATGAAGGACCGCTTCTTTGTCTTCTGCGAGTCGGGCTACGAACTTCTGCAAGTAAGTTAATACAAAGCTGTTTAAGTGCACCACAATCATGACGGTTTTTTTTTTTTTTTTTTTTTTAGGCTGTCCGGGAGCCTCTCACTGTCGTGGCCTCTCCCGTTGCGGAGCACAGGCTCCGGATGCGCAGGCTCAGCGGCCATGGCTCACGGGCCCAGCCGCTCCGCGGCATGTGGGATCCTCCCCGACCGGGGCACGAACCCGCGTCCCCTGCATCGGCAGGCGGACTCGCAACCACTGCGCCACCAGGGAAGCCCCTCATGACGGTTTTTGAATGAATACATATTTATATCAGCAAATATGTGGAAGGAAAATGGGGAAACAGCTGTTGTCAGCATGGTGGTTTACTTTGCCTATGATTAAACAATAAAATTCAAAGAAATGATACATTTGCTAAGAGAAACGGCTACAGAGAATTTTCTATTCTTAGGAACTCCGCTTTTTAAAATTTTTTTAAAATTTATTATTTTTGGCTGCGTTGGGTCTTTGTTGCTGTGCATGGGCTTTCTCTAGTTGCGGCGAGGGGGGCGCTACTCTTTGTTGTTTCGGTGGCTTCTCTTGTTGTAGAGCACGGGCACCAGGTGCGCGGGATCCAGTAGTTGTGGCATGCAGGCTCAGTAGTTATGGCTCGTGGGCTCTAGAGCACAGGCTCAGTAGCTGTGGCCCACGGGCCCAGTTGCTCCGCGGCATGTGGGATCTTCCCCGACCAGGGCTCGAACCCGTGTCCCCTGCACTGGCAGGCGGATTCTCAACCACTGCGCCACCAGGGAAACCCAGAACTCCGCTTTTTAAAAAAGCTTTTTCTTTTTTTTTTTTTTGGAAAGCTGGCGATTAAAATGAACACCTTTTCTCTGTTCACACACATTACAGCAGCTCTTGGTAAAGCAGCTGAAATGTTTGTCATGTGCTCTGTGTTATCACCTTGCATTAAATCAAGTTCCTCCTGGTCAAATGACCTTTACATGAAACAACTCCTGGGCCCACAAAAAAATTAAATGGCCCTTGGAAACAGTATATTCTGCAAAGTTATAAACAGTGACCACTGTTAAGGGAGAAGGAGGATAATTTCAAAAAATGCTTAGTGAGTTGCTTTAGGGGCACAGGTTAGAGATTCACATGTCCTCTTTATGTTCTTCAAAATGTCACTGAATCCCAGTGGTAAAAAGCAGTAACACTGAAAAGATAGCTGGTTATGCAACCAGTCCTGTGGAGGGACAACTGCCCCCGACCCCAAAAAAGTGAGACACTTTGTTCAACTTGTAAACTTCTCGGCGGGCTCTTTCCACAGCAACTTGGACCCAAGCCTGTTCAGTTTCTGAGGAAAAAAGAAGTCATCCTGCTCTCCTTCGAAGCATAAAGCTTCAGTCAAAGCCACCTTCTTTCATTTTAAAGTCTGGTTTTAGAAAAATATTTAAGTCAGTCAAAAATGTCCCGCTAAATATTAGCAACGGAAAGTGATTGAGGACACACATGCGAAGCTTCTGGAAATATTGATATTTTAAATAACTTTCCTCCAGTTAATAGCCACAGGCTAGAAAAATCCAGACACATTCACTCCATGTCTGATCAGGCTGATCTTCCCCAAACTTTTGACTGTCACCCTTTGGCACTTTACATAAAGAAATGGTGGAACACCAGCAGGAACTTGTGAGAAATCTGACGTATTCTTGGATTAAGTGGAAAGCAGAAAATATAAACTGCTGCAGAGGTCAACATCTTTAAAACTGAGATACACACATAGGTGACATCACCAACAAGTACACACATGTATCAAGGCAGTTGGGCTGCGTGTCCAGTCATGTGGGTGCATCACCCCCTTGGGAGCATCTCTTGAAACACTCGAAGAAGAACTATCGTGGGAGCAGAGCTTTGGGGAGTGGTTTCATGATATAAACAAGGAAATTAATATTTTCTCAATTCCTCTTTAGGGTTATTGGCCCCTGAAATCATTTGTTGCAGTCTGTCAGACAGATGGATCTTGGGACCAACCGATGCCGGAGTGCAGCAGTACGTATGTGTGACCACAACACCTGTATAGCTGCTTCTGCTACTACTGCTGCTTCTGGTCTTTTTTAAAAATGATTTATCAGGGCTTGAATTCCAAATTTGCTTCTCATCCTCAGTCTCTCAGAGCACTTTTAAGAGGTTAAAACAGGACCAAGCTACTAGGAAAAGTATTTGCTTCAGAAAAGTATGGTATTTAAAAATATTTTTCTAAGTATAAAATACTCATAAAAGATGGGAAATAGAGAAAATTACAAACATTATAATATTCATAATCCCGCCGTATCAGAGCATAATCACTCGTTATTTTGGTGCACAGCCCTCCAATTACATATATCACACATGTAAACATGTATAGGCTACTGTTTGTAGGGGCATATACGCATCAAACTGGGATAACGGTGTTCACTACCATTTTGTGAACTAAGAATCACATACCTTATTTTTAATATTTTTAAAATTATGATACGTGTTAAATGGAAAAACCATATAAATTCACAAAAATATACAGTGAAAGCCTCTCTTGCCCAAATCCTCAAACTACCTGTAAGACACTGGGGTCCATTCCTTCATACTCTTTATTTCCTATACTATTTATACTAACATAGCTCACTATTACTTACTTTTGAACTAAATCTGACTGCAATGTACTCTTCCCCCCAACATTGTTGGGTTATCTTTCCACAACAATCCAATCACTCATAGAGCTGCTCCTTCTTTTTAATGACTGCATAGTATTGAATCAGAGGACCTATGCTTTTTATTTCATGTGATTTCTATTGTTTCCAGTTTTTTACTATTACATACGCTGCCATAGTTAACACCTCTGGACGTATACTTTCACATATTTTTAAAAAATAATTGTTTTTGGCTGCATTGGGTCTTCGTTGTTTTGCGCAGGCTTCCTCTAGTTGCACTGAGCAGGGGCTACTCGCCGCCGCGGCACGCTGTCCCCTCACTGCAGTGGCCTCTCCCGTTGCAAAGCACAGGCTCCAGGCGTGTAGGCCTCAGTAGTTGTGGCACGTGGGCTCAGTAGTTGTGGCTCGCATTCTCCAGAGTGCAGGCCCAGTAGTTGTGGCACACGGGCCTACTTGCTCCGTGGCATGTGGGATCCTCCCGGACTAGGGCTCAAACCTGCGTCCCCTGCATTGGCAGGTGGACTCCTAACCACTGCGCCAGCAGGGAAGTCCCTACTTTGACGTATTTTTTTGCAAGGGTTTCTACAAAATTCCTAGGGGAATATTATTTCAAAATTTATATTCCCGTGAGACTACCAATTCTTTACTACCAATTCTTCTAGTTTAAAAACCAGTAAAGAGCCGGCACCGAAGGACTGTTGGACTAAGGTATGGGTTTGAGCTCTGATTCTGCCACTTTTCACTGGGTAGTTACGGGCATCTCATCTGTGGAGAATTAAGGCAACGTAGACAATGCACTTGACACAAAGCCAGACACACTGCTATTAAGTTGCTAAAAACGATTTATCTTTTAAAATCCACAGAAATACATCAACAATTTTTAGATGTCTGTGCACAAAACTTTGACTTTTAGACTGGTATCACTTTGTCTCACAAATTGGTTATGCCACATTAGTAATGTCCTAACAGTTGTGAATTCTAACCCAAACTCAAGGTATTATGACTTCCAGGTCTTCTAAAAAGGTCAATTTAGGAAAAGGATCATAAGACCAAATTCTTCGGTCTTTGTATTGTTCTATTTTTAAGGCTAACCAAATTGTACCATTTAACATCAAACCAGACTGTATAGGCATATGCAGGCTGTGCTGTTTTCTTTCTTTTGTGAGTGCTAAGGAAGTCCAAGTAGTTTCAAATTCCCTTCCTTTAGGGAAGGCATCATACAACTCGTTGCCTAGGGCCTTCATTTCAACCTAGCCATTTAGTTAGGAAGAGATGAGAGTGATGCTTTAAAATCACACTAAGGTGATTCTCTCCATTTTCAGAGATGAAATGATGTCCATCTTGAATATGACTTCAAGTTATAACAACACACAGCACAACCACCTATCAGTCTCCACATCGTTTTAATGTTAGGATTCAAAGTACAAACTGACTTCCCTCTCCTGTGTTTATTAGTTGTTGACTGTGGCCCTCCTGATGACCTACCCAGTGGCCAAGTGGACTATATAACGGGTGCCGAGGTGACCATATATAAAGCTGTGGTTCAATATCGCTGTAATGAGTTCTACACAATGAGAACAGATGATGGTAAGCAAACTGTTCAAAGTTGGGGGTGGGTGATATTTGGAACCTAAGCCCTCATGATCTGAAAATAAACTTATCCAACATTTTTGGCTAAGGCTAGACAAAAGATTAAAAGGCACTTCTTCCACCTGCGAAGTGAAATATAGCTGAAGTGACTTTAATGTCAATTTGCAAGAATCTGAAAACAGATCTTATCTAGTAAATGACTACTACAAACACACAATATATTCCAAATGGTTTAATTTAACAAGTCAAAACCTTATCATTAAGCACTTAAGATCTTGATACATATTCAAGTTACACATCTAAAAGGTTTCCACTTTGCAAGCATACATGGAATGCAGAGACCTCCTGTTTATGAAATCATGTAAAATGGTTATTCAGACACCTCTATTTCCCCCTGATGCTCAAGAATCTACATTTTTCAAGGGGGGTATTCAAGCAAATGACAACCACCTTTTCACATGCAGTTAAACATTTTTGCTCTTTCAATGATTTGCAGGTAAATATGTGTGTGAGGCTGATGGATTCTGGACGAGCTCCAAAGGAGAAAAATCACCCCCCGTCTGTGAGCCTGGTAATGGATACATTTATACACAAGATTCATAACTGATGGAAAGTAGAACTGGGTAGCAGACAGTAAGTAGTGCTTCAGCTGTGTAGGCAGAAATGTAACTTCAGCACTTGGCTCTTACACCAACTTATTATTTCCAAATAGTATGTTCTCATTACCCCTTCCATATGGAGAGGTTGTTGGTGCTGACTGTATCAGTCATTTGATTATTTTTGACCTTTATAACTAGGCAAGCATAAAAAATTAAATGATTTTTAAAATTATCTTGAACCATTTATACATTTATAAACATGATTTCTTCTCTTTAAAAATGCTATTAAAACCCAAAGCTAATAACCTCATTATTTCCCTAAGCAATTGTTTTCAATGACATCTAGTTTTTAAACATTAATGCAATTTGCCTTTTAACAGTACTTAAAAAAAAAGTTTTACCAGAATCTGCTCTGAAGATATAGTTGAGTGCTTAAAAAAAAAATCAGAAAGGTAATAATATACTCATCACCCCTGTGTTATTTGACTTAGTCTTTTTAAAAAACCTGCATCTTAGCTGACAACAATGTTTGTAAGCTTTAATAAGAGCATTCTGCCATAACAGGAAACATATTTGCTACATTTATGAGCATATTTAGTTAGCAATACATAATAAAGTTTAGTGTTTGGAAGAAACAACTAGACCCAAAATAATTTCTGAACCTGAAGGTTCCTGGCTACAACTGCAACATTCTAATTTTTAAAAACATTTTAATGTACAAAGGTGAAAGTAATTCTGTAAATCCTATGATAGTGACCTTAGTTTCTGCTTTCCCAGAACTACATGGTAAATACCCCATTTTACAAGTAGGAAAACAGAAGCAATGAAAAGGTTATTTTTCATTTCCTACGCACATCAGCTCAGACAATTCCTGTTTGCCCTATTAAATATTTTCCCAATTGCGAGACCAAATTATTTTACCAAAACAAATCAGTTTCTAAAAGTTAATTTTCACTCACCTCATTTTCTGCGGAGCTAAAAAATACCAAATGGTTTTATCAGGTCTTTGAATAGTGTTTTAAGGTCTCACTTGCCTGTATAGGTGGACACCCACCAAATTATGTGATGCAATTTTTGGTTGACATTACATATACACAACTCCAAAGTGGTAATAATTGGAGAAAAAACACCATCGGGTTTCTATAAAGGCTCTATACATCTTTTTTCCCACAGTTTGTGGAATATCCACCCGTACCACAGAAGGTCGTATATATGGAGGACAAAATGCAAAGCTTGGCGATTTTCCTTGGCAAGCCCTGTTATTAGGTAAAACTATAGCAGCAGGTGCACTTCTATATGACAACTGGATCCTAACAGCTGCTCATGCTGTATATGAGCAAAGAGAAGACGCCTCCTCCCTAGACATTAGAATGGGTGTCCTGAAGAGACTGTCACCTCATTATACACAAGCCCGGGCCGAGGCCATTTTTATACATGAACGTTACACTCATAATGCTGGTTACGATAACGACATAGCATTGATTAAACTGAAGAACAAAGTTGTATTAAATAGCAACATCATGCCTGTTTGTTTGCCAAGAAAAGAAGCTGAATGCTTCATGAGAACCAATGATATTGGAACTGCATCTGGATGGGGATTAACCCAGAGGGGTTTTCTTGCCAGAAATCTAATGTTTGTTGACATACCAGTTGTTGACCATCAAAACTGTACTGCGGCATATGCAAAGAAGTCCTATCCGGGGGGAAGGGTAACTGACAACATGCTTTGTGCTGGTTTAGAAAGTGGGGGCAAGGACAGCTGTAAAGGCGACAGTGGCGGGGCATTAGTGTTTCTACATAATGAGACACAGAAATGGTTTGTGGGAGGAATAGTGTCCTGGGGTTCCATCAATTGTGGGGAAGCAGATCAGTATGGGGTCTACACAAAAGTCATTAACTATATTCCCTGGATCAAGAACATAATTAATAGTTTTTAACTTGTGTGTCTCCAGTGAGTACATGATTCTTTGTTCTAAAAAATACCTGTAAAAGACCTCGGCAGCAAACTGACCTGAGAAACATTAACACGACAGTTGCTGTTCCACCTCAAAACCAAACCAAACTACAGGTAAGGTGTGCCTTTCAGGCACTTCTCCACTTGCCACTTTTCTACCACTTACTCTCTGATTGAAGGGGACATAAACCATTGTAGTGATATTCACCGTTGCCAATCCAACAGAAACTCACTGGTTAAATTTGGACTGACTTACAAAAGTCCAGTGTCTTTTTGTACTGGCCATTTGCATTTCTGGAAATTGCCTGTTCATGTTCTTTAACTGTTTTTCTCCAGTTTTTGTACTTGTTCTTACTGTTCTCTGAGAGCGTTACATATTATAGCAGTATTGGTTCAGGAATTACTTTGAATCATGTTTTTCTTGGGTAGATAAATTGGAAATATCAATACTTTGGCCTAGGTATAGACTGATTTCCATGTTAAAAGCGATGCTATAATTTTTCACTTCTCAAACTGGCAGAAAAGAAGAGCATGGAACAGCACCAGTTCACACTGTCAAAGGCGACGAATTTTCTGAAGGACAATTTGGCAAATCTATTTCACAAGTCTTAAAAGCATGCACAGTCTTTGACCTGGTAATTCCAATGCTAAGATTTTAATTTAGCTGTGAGGATGTTCCTAGCACTTGGAAATAACCTAAATATTTTTTATTTTCAAATTCAGAAGACAGTTGAATCAAATGTGGCATTTCCATGAGATGAAATACAACATTAAAAATAAGTGGCGGTATTATTGATAAATCAATCTGTAGTGTTTTTTTCCTTCTTACCACGAACGTGGAATACTTGGGCACATTTAAAAATAGATTACAGATCGTACAACAGCTAAGTACAGAACTTAAATACACAGTTAAGGGTTACTCTCCTAGTATTCAACAACAAAAAATTATTCTAATTATCACATACATCTTCTGAATTACTAAGTACTCAACATCTTTTTCCTAAGGACAGCATTTAAGCTCTGACTTAACCTTAAAAATCTCATTTCACTTAGTTGGCCATTCCTCCCTAAAAAGCTTTAGTACTTAACATTTAACAAACTTTTTCATTCTAGCCAAACAGTTACCATTATATGTAGAAATTCATTGTGAGTTTTGACTAACTTCTCTTGTGCATATGAAGTGCAACTTCTTGAGACTCACTTTTTAAAGGTAACTTTCCAGCATCTTTGTCACGTTAAAAAAAAAAAAAAAAAAAAAAAAAAATCTGTTTTTCCAGTAAGACTCCAGACACTAAACTGTGGTGGCAACGAAAATTTTTATTCAACTGGTTCAAAAAATTTTTTAGAATGAATGCATTTAGATGATCAAATAGACTTTAAAAACAAATCTCTGCCAAATAGTTTACTTCTAAACTTCATTTTTTTTTCTTTAGGGTAGAATTAAATACCCATAGCTACGTAGTACCATAAACATGTTAACAGAAGGCTAGTCAACATTGAAAGCCTTCTAAGACTGGTAACTAGATTTACACAAGTGTAAATAAGGGATCAAAACCATGCCATTGACAAAGATAACTTACCCCTGGGCTCCTTGAAGGCTTGTCAGTTTAGTCTTTGGAGGTCCCCGAATACCATTTTAAGTGTTACCATGTTACTGCTGCTGAGTAACAGTGCAAGTGCTAAAATGCAAAATTCAGATGGTACAGGATTTGGAAATCATGCAATTTAGATGCAGAAAAAAAAAAATTAAAACAACGCAAGATCCTTTTACAGATGAAACTGAATAAAACAATGTGGCGACCATAAGTCTAAAGGACGACTTCATTTTTAAGTTTAAAACATGTAACTTGCAAAATGACAAACCTATTTATCATAATCTAATTAGATAAGGGCATCAAGTAAATTATCAGCACAAAAACTTACATTCTTCCATTAGAAAAGGAGCTCAACTCTCATAGAAGTTAGTTACATTTTAAGTACAACAGAGAATATATTATTGCTTTTACATACTTAACAATGCATCGTGAGAGTCTAATCTGAGTTTTATAAGCGATTTTATTCAACATTACTCTATTTCCCCACCTTTGGAAGACAAAGCCCATTTCACTTAACACTTCCACAGACAGACAACCCACCCTGCTAGTTCTTAAAGCTATCAGGCTTCCTAATGGATTTCAGGCACAAGATAATTTGTGGTTTCTTCTACTTTATCCCTATTGCAATTAATTCCACTTTTCAAATCCCCAACTAGAAAGGTGCTGACAGTCCCTTCAATTGATAGGCTTTGCTACAAAGCATTTTAAAATAATTAACATTGTTTTGCCCACTCCTCCAAATCAGAATATTTTTAGAAGGCATGATTTCCCAATGGAGATTTATAACAGGCCATGTAAATAGAACATCACCCAAATGCACAGAGGCACTAAGAAAAAGCTGGAGGGTACTGCTTACCATTTTAGGTGCGGTCACCCAGACTTATTAAAAACTAGATTTAAAAAGAAAAAAAAAACTTTTCACTTTGGACAATGCAAGAACAAATAGCAATTAAGTCTGGGTATCAGGTGTCAATGCATGACAGGTGATGAATCCATTTGACTTGAGACAACTTTTCAAATAAGTTTATTTGAAGCAAAATAAACTACTGCCAAGAAACTTTATGAAAGTTCCATCTCAAAAGGGTCAAAAAAGGGGAATTAACTGCTATGAATTCTTTGCATTCAGGGCTGCAAAACAAAGACACATATTATTTAAATCAGTTTTATTTAAGAATTTCCAACATTGACAACTCTTATAAAAAGCATCCAAGCACAGGACACAGAACTGCAGCAAACAGCATTCTTATGGGTAGCTAACAGACATTAGAACTTCCACCCTATTTTGAGACACCCCGAGCTCACTGGTGAACTCTGCTTCCAAGTACTCCTGCAAAGCACACCACAAGCTCAGTCCATGTTCTCAACCCATCAGCTTCAGTTCACATTACCACACTTACAGATCAATAACAGAAGAGAACACACACCATACAGCATTCACAGCAGTTGACAAAGGGGTAGGGGAAATACAAGTATCGTTTCACTTAACACATTCAGCTAACGTGGGTTATCTAAGAACAAAACTCACTTAAAGTCTTCCAACAGATGTGGATGTCCTTTGAATGCAAAAAACATTCGTACGTTATTTGCTATCATTGCTCTCTGCACACTCTCTCACCAAAGCCACAGGGATTGAGAGACACATCTCTCCAAGTTAAAAAATATCCATTATGCACCACCAAGTCTCTGCACGCGCTCTCTCCTTTTCTCGCTCATACTAGCCTTTCATGCCTCGGCACCACCATCAATCCCACACAAGGTTTCAAAAGTTCAAACAGCCTTCTGGTTCCATATCACAGCCTTGCGTTCATAGCGTTGATACGACTCCATGAAATAAAGAGTAGCGGATAAAAATGGGACACCCACCGTCAAAGACACAGCCTGTGCAGCGTGACGAATTCTTGAATGAGAAAGCATGAAGACAGAAGTATTCCTATGGCAGAATATTTACAGCACTACTTTCAATGAAGTGCTTCTTCCATAAACATTTGAAATGAGATGAACTGCAGAGATTAAATGAAGGCTTCATATTGTACTTTTGTATATGAAGGGAGACAAGTGTTAAAAAACAAAAACAAAAAACAAAAGAACCAAACACTGTGACACCATGATCTCCTAAAAGGAGATTTTCCTAAGGAAAAAATCCATATGGTGGGGTTCAAATTAAAACAAGGAGAAAAGAATGTAGTTCTAACCAATGGTTTCCATTTTGAACATGCAAAGAATTCACTTGACAAGTCCAGGGATAAAATATTACAGGAGAAACCTTTTGATATCAATTGTAGTGTGTCGGTTTACCAATCAGGCAAACAGCAGTTCACTTTCAAACACTCAATATTTCAACCCTTTATGTAACAAAACTTATAAAATTCCTTTAGCTCTTCCTCTTTTTCTAAAGAAAAATGTCAAAAATACTGCTGAATATACTCCACACTGAACAAACCAATTTTGAAAATTCTTAGTACATACGTATTTTACAATATACTTACCATGAGTTTAGAAAAATCTGAATTCCCACCAGTTTATACCAACTAATGATAACCCAATGTCTACATTCCCCAGCCAGAAGATTTAGAATCCATGCTTGAGCCAAAGCCTCCATTAAAACCACTGCCTGACCCTGCATTTGATGCTGATCCCCAACCAATTGCTGCACCTGAATTAGAACCACTATAAGAGTTATTTCCAGAACCAAAAGCCTGATTTGGCTCCCTCTGCATGTTGCCTTGGCTTTGGTTATTACCTGATGGGCCTGACTGGTTCTGCTGACTGGCTAACATGCCCATCATACCCCAGCTGCTCTGCAGAGCTGCCTGGGCTGCAGCCATCATTGCTGGATTAATGCTAAAAGCACCAAAGTTCATCCCTCCACCCATATTACTACCTTGATTGTTTCCCAAACCAGCTCCACCCCCTCTACTGTTACCAAATCCACCCTGATTCCCAAAGCCACCTGGATTACCACCAAATCTTCCACTTCTTTCTAACTGTCTATTGCTATTGTGTTTAGGTTCAGCATTGGATATATGTACGCTGATTCCTTTAATGATCAAGTCCTCTCCACAAAGAGACTGGGCAACCTACAAAAAAATAAGGGATGCAAATAAAGGAGATTAAACCACTGACTCATACATCAAAGTAGCAATAAAACTTAGACTTCAAGCCATCATCTAAACTGGAGAAAAAATAAGCAATGAACACTTATTTCATTTAAAACCATAAAATAGGCTTTAGCTTTAGTAATGGCAGCAGGGATTTTTTAGTTCTTTTTCAAAGGACATGTAACATCCCCACTTAAACCTCACATACTAAAAAAATATCTAAGGGGTTTATCACAAATGTTTAGGCCCATATACCCCACAGCGTACAAGGTCAGAGAGCTTAGCTAAGGGTGGCAATTAGCTGGAAGGGCAAAGTTCCACAGAAATTACCTAATTAGCTGGGACAAAATTATTAAGAGAAAATACCTGATCATCTGCAAACGTAACAAAGGCAAAAGCCCTGAACGGTTTGGGAATGAAGACATCTACCACTTCTCCGTACTGGCAAAAAAACTGCCGCAACTCATCAGCAGTCATGTCTTCCGTACAACGCCCAACAAACACCTTTCTGCTTCTCAAAGGCTCATCTGGGCTTTGCTGGTCAAATTGAAAGGAAGAAAACCATCAGAAATATTTTATGAGCAATGAAAACAGCATTATGGTAGAGGATGTAATACAACCTATCTGCCTTTTATATTAGGTGAGTCATTAAAAAGTAGGTACATTCTTATTTTTTGCATTAGCACTTCTTCTTGTAAGACTTCAATGAAGAATAAAGTTTTAAAGTTGATGAAAGTATATATATATGTTTTATCACCTTTACTGGACTTTATAATTGCTTTACAATGATGTGTTAGTTTCCACTTTATAACAAAGTGAATCAGCTATACATATACATATATCCCCATATCTCCTCCCTCTTGCATCTCCCTCCCACTCTCCCTATCCCACTCCTCTAGGTAGTCACAAAGCACCAAACTGATCTCCCTGTGCTATGCGGCTGCTTCCCACTAGCTATCTATTTTACCTTATATATGTCCATGCCACTCTCTCACTTCGTCCCAGCTTACCCTTCCTCCTCCCCATGTCCTCAAGTCCATCCTCTACGTCTACGTCTTTATTCTTGTCCTGCCCCTGGGTTCTTCAAAACCTTTCTTAGATTCCATATATATGTTAGCATACGGTTATTTTTTTCTCTTTCTGACTTCTCTCTGTATGACAGACTCTAGGTCCATCCACCTCACTACAAATAACTCAATTTCATTTCTTTTTATGGCTGAGTAATATTCCAATGTATATATGTGCCACATATTCTTTATCCATTCATCTGTTGATGGACACTTAGGTTGCTTCCATGTCCTGGCTATTGTAAATGCGATGAACATTGTGGTACATGACTCTTTTTGAATTATGGTTTTCTCAGGGTATATGGCCAGTAGTGGGATTGCTGGGTGGTATGGTAGTTTTATCTTTAGCTTTTAAAGGAACCTCCATACCATTCTCCACAGTGGCTGTATCAATTTACATTCCCACCAACAGTGCAAGAGGGTTCCCTTTTCTCCACACCCTCTCCAGCATTTATTGTTTGTAGATTTTTTGATGATGGCCACTCTGACTGATGTGAGGTGATGATACCTCATTGTAGTTTTGATTTGCATTTCTCTAACGATTAGGGATGTTGAGCATCCTTTCGTGTGTTTGTTGGCAATCTGTACATCTTCTTCGGAGATGTGTCTATTTAGGTCTTCTGCCCATTTTTGGATTGGGTTGTTTTTTTGATATTGAGCTGCATGAGCTGCTTATAAACTTTGGAGATTAATCCTTTGTCAGTTGCTTCATTTGAAAATATTTTCTCCCATTCTGAGGGTTGTCTTTTCATCTTGTTTATGGTTTCCTTTGCTGTGCAAAAGCTTTTAAGTTTCATTAGGTCCCATTTGTTTATTTTTGTTTTTATTTCCATTTCTCTAGGAGGTGGGTCAAAAAGGATCTTGCTGTGATTTATGTCATAGAGTGTTCTGCCTATGTTTTCCTCTAAGGGTTTTATAGTTTCTGGCCTTACATTTAGGTCTTTAATCCATTCTGAGTTTATTTTTGTGTATGGTATTAGGGAGTGTTCTAATTTCATTCTTTTACATGTAGCTGTCCAGTTTTCCCAGCACCACTTACTGAAGAGGCTGTCTTTTCTCCATTGTATATTCTTGCCTCCTTTGTCAAAGATAAGATGACCATAGGTGCGTGGGTTTAACTCTGGGCCTTCTATCCTGTTCCACTGATCTATAATTCTGTTTTTGTGCCAGTACCATACTGTCTTGATTACTGTAGCTTTGTAGTACAGTCTGAAGTCCGGGAGGCTGATTCCTCCAGCTCCGTTTTTCTTTCTCAGGATTGATTTGGTTATTTGGGGTCTTTTGTGTTTCCATTCAAATTGTGAACTTTTTTGTTTTAGTTCTGTGAAAAATGCCATTGGCAGTTTGATAGGGATTGCGTTGAATCTGTAGATTGCCTTGGGTAGTACAGTCATTTTCACAGTGTTGACTGTTCCAATCCAAAAACATGGTATATCTCTCCATCTGTGTGTATCATCTTTAATTTCTTTCATCAGTGTCTTATACTTTGATGAAAGTATATTTGGATTAAGGAAAGTTGATGATTAAGAAATGTCTTGGCAAAGATGATAATGTTCCAAATAAGCAAGTCTTGCTTGCTTGGAATAAGTTAGGCTTTTTAAAAAGATTAACATATTCTAATTGTCTGTATTAACATGTAATTATGTAAGAAATTGTTAAATCACTAAAAATAACAACAGAAAAGGAAGAACAAAACGAAAAACGTTTTAGTTTGGAGGAGCAATGAACTAAATATTTCAAACAAACATATAAAATATTCAGCATGCATTAAGGTCCTGAGACTTTAACAAGGCAAAAGATTTCAAGAACACACCCTGCCACTACATTTTCCAACTGTAACGTTTTATTTTACAGTGTCTTCTAAGTAAGTCTGTCAGCAAAAATGGCCAAAGCAGAGAAAAAAAAAGAGCAAAGTACCTTAGAATTTGGAAGCTTACAGTCACACCATCGTCCATCTATCATATGTCGCTGTGACATTACTTTCACCTGGGTTTCATATTCCGTAAAACGAACAAAGCCAAACCCTTTTGAATGACCAGTTTTAATATCTTTCTTGACCTAGAAAAAAATCATTTAAATTTACTAAAACCACACACACACACGTAACCAACTCAGAGTACATACGTGAAGGGAAATAGTATAAACCAAATTTCTTTTCAGCGCCCCTTACGTATGCACATAACAAATATTAAAAATATCATCGGGACTTCCCTGGTGGCGCAGTGGTTAAGAATCCGCCTGCCAATGCAGGGGACATGGGTTCGAGACCTGCTCCAGGAACATCCCACATGCCGCAGAGCAACTAAGCCCGTGTGCCACAACTACTGAGCCTGCATTCTAGAGCCCGCGAGCCACAACTACTGAGCCCATGTGCCACAACTACTGAAGCCAGTGCGCCCAGAGCCCATGCTCCGCAACAAGAGAAGCTACCGCAGTGAGAAGCCCGCGCCCCGCAACGAAGAGTAGGCTCCGCTTGCCGCAACTAGAGAAAGCCCACATGCAGCAAAGAAGACCCAATGCAGCCAAAAATAAATAAATAAATAAATTTATTTGGAGAAAAAAAAGAAAGAAAACTTATTAAAAAAATATATCATCTGTTGAACATGAAAGCCAGCGTCACTAAAACAACAAGAATTCTGGGTGCTCATTCACTGAAAAACTGTTAAATGAAATCAAAGTTTACCTGAACCATAAGAACTTCTCCAAAGGTACTAAAATATTCTTTTAGATCCTGTTCAGTTGTTTTCCATGGGAGGCCCAACACTATTAAATCAGATGTTTTCTGGACTGCTCTTTTCACCTTCACTGCTGATGAAGCATCTGTTTCATCCATTTTTCTTTTGTTATCTAAACAAAATGAGCAGAAACCTTTCAGAACTTTCATTAAACACTTCGTAGAACACACACCCTCTTCTTCTAGAAATGAGAAGCAAAAACATTCTCAGAACAGTTAAGACGCTGGAAACTTTTGCCAAAGAGTGATGTTAGCTCTCACAGACAGAATAAGAATTGAATAAGTGGCTAAGGTGCTTTTCTGGAGCCAATCTAGGGATTCCAACCTCTGGTTCCATAATGTCTCAAGATTACAATTGTATGTTCTCCCCTCTAAAAAGGTGTATCAAAACAAAAGTTACTTCACTTTCACTTTAAAATACATTAAGGAAAAAAAACAGGTTGAATAACTGTGATACTATCTTTCTGCCTATTAAATATATTTGCGTGATTATTTTAAGGCCTATAACTTGAAGACTACTAAAAAATTAGCAACTTTTATCTCCAGCTGTGGATCTAAGGGTGATTTCAATTTTCTTTCTTTTTGTTTCATTTCTAAACTTTCAGCAATGAACTCACGTTACTTTTGTAATAAAAAAGAAACCTGGACTTCCCTGGTGGCGCAGTGGTTAAGAATCCGCCTGCCAATGCAGGGGACATGGGTTCAAGCCCTGGTCCGGGAAGATCCCATATGCCGTAGAGCAACTAAGCCCATGCACCACAACTACTGAGCCTGTGCTCTAGAGCCTGCGAGCCACAACTACTGAGCCCATGCGCCTCCAGCCCGTGCTCCACAACGAGAAGCCAACACAATGAGAAGTCCGCGCACCACAACGAAGAGTAGCCCCCGCTCGCCATAACTAGAGAAAGCTCGCGCGCAGCAACAAAGACCCAATGCAGCCAAAAATAAATAAATATTAAAAAAAAAAAGGAAACCTAAGGTTATTTTTAAAAAATCAGTATTTGGAAGAGGAACTAAATGACATTCAGACATACAGACCATTTTTTGGAGTACTGTCAGGTTCACAGCAAAACTGAGGAAGGTAGAAACTTCCCATATACCCCCGCTCCCCACACCTGCAGAGCCCCCCCAGCATCAATATCCCCCACCAGGGTGGTATGTTTGTCACAACCATGAACCTACATCGACACATTACTATATAAATGACATTTTAAGTTTGGGTAAATATTAATCTACAGCCAATGGATCAAGAAACTACATACCAAAAAAAAAAAATCAAGTTGATACTATTAAGAATTTTCTTGATATATAAAAAAATTTCTTGATGCAACGTCTTAAATACTGACCAAATAATATGACTTTGTTGCAATATTACGTTACAATAAAAGTAACAGACATGGGCTTCCCTGGTGGTGCAGCGGTTGAGAGTCCGCCTGCCGAGGCAGGGGACACGGGTTCATGCCCCGGTCTGGGAAGATCCCACATGCCGCGGAGCGGCTGCGCCCGTGAGCCATGGCCACTGAGCCTGTGCGTCCGGAGCCTGTGCTCCGCAACGGGGGAGGCCACAGCAGTGAGAGGCCCGCGTACCCCCAAAAAAAAAAAAAAAAAGTAACAGATCTACCAACTAGCACACTCCTACTGCTAAAACATACTCACTTCCTTCGCTCACTTCTACATCTTCATGCTTCCTTTTCGATTAAAAACATCATTGATAAGGGGCAGTGAGAATAAGACCAGAACCCAAAATTATAATTACGACTGCACTAATTCAAGATTTGGGCTACTGCAACTGATGTTCATTTAAGGAGGAAAAAAAAAGATTAGCTGGATGAATGATGTAAGCCAGCAAGGACAAAGACCAAACCAAAATACTGAGGCACTTCAGAAAAATCTGTTTACAACAGACCGATACACCTGCAAAGCGTTCTTAATTCCTTCAATTTCACATCAGCTCAGCAACGTTAGTCCAGATAACTGTTTAAACACACAGTCTTTAAAAAATGTCCTGTAACTTCCAATTTTCACTAATGTAAACTAGTGGTCTTTCAAACTTGTCTGACGGTAACGTTTAAAGAAATACTTGGGCTACAGGAGACGGTTCACCATGAAGAGGCCCTGACCTATGACTTAGAACGAGACACAAACCTATACTTTATACTTTAGCATCACTGCAAAACCAAATGACAACAAACCTTTGGGATAGTTGACAACATACACCAGGTTCCCCCAGCCAGCATCAGGGGCGTGCAGAATTCCTTCTACCAGACGGACACCTCTCATACATTGAGACACTGGATTCCTGTAGCGAAGCCCACATGCCCCTGGAAACTGGGCTGTAACTGTGGACAGCAGCACTGTCCCATCGTCTTCTGATGGTATTTCAATGGGCTCGTCATTCTCATCTTCGGTTACCCGAATATATTCGGACATCTTTGCTTGTCTTGCTTAAATGGAAAAGAGATACGAATGACCAACACTTGTGTCAAAGTATTGTGTCAAAGTAATTATCCCAGCTAATACCACTACCATGTCATTGTTCTGCCAGAAAAATTCTCGGTGTTTGGATTCTTAAAGGTGTTGGTTATCCCTGAAAAATGAGGAGGTACAGGCAAGGATAGCTATTCCTATTAAAATGTAATGCCTTGCTAGTTCATTCATTCATTATTTGATGAGTGCCTACTATCCATCAGGTGCTGCAACTATTCACTGTGTGAAACCACAGTCCCAGCTGGCATGCTGGTTGCAAAGGGGGAGATAAGCAGGAGAAAGAAAGCAAACAAGTAATTATTTTATTACAATCGTGATTATGCTACTGGAAAGTAGTCTTGGGGACTGGGAAGAAACTAAACTGGTTGAGATGTGTGTGAGGGGAACGTCAAAGTGGATTTCCCTAAGAAAGCGATGCAGAAACTAAGTCTTTTGAGAACTAAATAGGAGCAGTGAACGAGATGAAGAGAACAAGGGAAAAGTGCCTCCCTGTTCCAAATCTGGGGACTCTCCAAACTTGAGCCGCAATGACAGCGGCGACAGGTCCTTCGCGACGCGGACCGCCACCTCCCAGAAGCCAGTGCGTGACAACCGTGGGAGGAGTTTTCAAGCGCGGCCGGGGTGGAACCGCTGGGGCACCAGGCCTAAACGCTGTCCTGGCGCAAAGTACGAAGGCACAAAACAGTGCCCGTGCCCGTGCCCGTAAGCCAGGCCAAACCTCTGCCTCGGGCTGCACGGCTCCGCGGGCCCGGCGTCCCTGCTTCGGCGCCGGCAGCCACCCCGCGCCTGGCCCTAACGTCGCTCCCACGCGAGCCCGCTCGGGCAGAATGAAGCAGGCCCGGCCCCACGGCTCCTTTCCCGGGGCGGGGGCCGCCCCACTGCGGGAGCCGAAGCACACAGGGCGTCCTCAGTGAGAAGCGTCCGCGACTCACCCGCTAGGCCGCTGCTAGGAAGCTCGACAGAGAAACTGAAGCAGCGAGGAATCCAAGAGCAGCCCAGCGACCACTTCGCTCCCACAAAATGGCGCTAAGGCCGCCTCCTCCCCCCCTCCGGCCGTCGTCCTGTCCCACCGGTTTCCCGTCCAGAGGGGGAGGCCGCCGCACAGAGACACAACGACCCTTTCCTCAGAGAGTCAGAACGCCCTTCTCGGAGTCTGAGTATAGGGGGCGGACTTGAAGGCTAACAGGGGACCAGAACCTGGGCCTGAAAAGCTAAAAATGGAAAACAATGTGGAGGCGTAGGCTTTTAGCTCCCCCCACGTAGCATAATAGATGGCTTCGCCCGACCAACCGCCGGCCCTGGGTCTCGGCCGGAGCTCGCGCACTTTTAAAGTGCGCGAGAGGCACCTGGGCCCTCCTGACCGTTTCGAGACTGGGGAGGGCAGCGGAGGCCAAGACCTTTTTATCTAAAAAGCCAGCCAGGTTCGTCCTCTCTTCTCTCCCCAGCCAACCTCCACGCCTGGAGAGAATAACGTTGTTCTAAATAATACCAATAATCAATATGTGATTTCAGTTCCCGTTCCACCGATGATATGTCCTAGTTTAATTGGCAACAATCTTCATTTCCTAGTGTACCAGGGTATCAGATTCAATGAAATGCAGTACTAGCAAAGCGCTCTATACTTATGCTTTAACTCATTGAGTCCTCAGAAGAACCTGTAGGGTAGGTGTCATTGTTATCATTCCTGTTTTATAGATGAGGAAACTGAGGCACAGAGGTTAAGTAACCTTGCCCAAGCTCACAGGGCTGTAGATGGTGGAGCTGGGATTTGAACCCAGGCAGTCTGGCTCTGGAGTTGGTGCCTCCCGCTTCTTATAGCCTCCTAGGGAATAAATATTGAGTCCTGCACATCCATCTCTGATACCTGCTGTTCATATTGAGCAGATTATACCTGAACCAACTTGAGGAGATAGAAAGGAGGGAGTGGAGGCAGTCAGAATGAGCTACCCCTACCCACCCCCAGGGGTAGCTCAACACACAGGGCGTGAAGCTGGACAGATGGCCCCTGATGGTCACTAAGGTTTCCAAACACTGGATGAAGTACAGAGGCCTGTCATCACAGTCTACCCATTCATTTTGGGGGAGAAGTCAGTTTTACTACTCCCAGAGCAGGGATTGAACCCGTGCCCCCTGCAGTGGAAGCATGGAGTCCTAACCACTGGACTGACAGGGAATTCCCACTACCCCCATTTTGCAGAAGAAGGAACTGAGGCTCAGAGGCCGTGTAAATTGCCTGAGCATGTCACACTGCCCATAAATTACTGTCCAGGGTTTGTGAGATCCTGAAGCTGTGCTCTGTCCACCTCCCTGGACCATTCTCTCTGACAAGATTGAGGCTGAGGCATTTAGTGTGGGCGACTCCGTGGGGCCTGGGATGCCTGCAGCAAGTGGGCAGAGCTGAGTGTGCAGAAACTGGAGAGAGGTCACACAGGGACAAAACCACAGTCTGTCCCTTCTCCCAGAAGTTTTCAGGCCAGTTGGGAAGACCAGCAAACACAGTCTTGAAGAAGGTAAATAACTCCTTCAGGAAGAAAATTGATAAGGCCAGAGGGAGGCTGGACCCTGGAGTTCTCCCACTCCTAGTGGAATTCGTCTCTGGGTTTCAGCTTGATAGTACTGGTCGTCAAAACTTGTACTTGTTTACACCTGAAACTAACAAAACATCGTAAATTGACTATACTTCAAAAAAAATAAACAACTTCTACTTGTTTGAAATCTGCTTTATAAATTATCTTGGTTTGTTTGCTTGTTTGTTCATATCCCTTACACATTAAGCCCAAAGATTGTTAGAAGGCCAAAAAGTATCTGTTTATTAATTGCTTTCTGAAAATAATGGATCAAAAATGATATATTGAGCTTTTATGCCTTATTCAGTGCTGTGCTAAAACCATACTGTAAAGACATGCAAGAAAACTGGAAGCCAGTCATGGCCTGGATGGAGTGGTCTAATCCAGGTGAGGGTGGTGACAGAATAATTGGAAAACAGTCCCAAGAGGTATAAAGCATGTGGGTGCCAGTGCTGGGCAGATGCTGAGGGTCTGATGGGTTCCCCAACAGCTCTTTGGGGAACTGGCTTCCATATAAGAATGAGGAGTCTCAACTGGAAAGAAAGGCTACTGGCCAGAGAACCAGAGTGGGAACAGACTTCAGTTTGCAACCCAGTCACTTGGGCATGCATGCCTTCTCACATTCCAACCCCTCCCTTGGAGTCCCAGTTCTGCCAGCTCCATGAAGTCAAGTATTCCTGAAAGCTAAAAGAAATGCCAAGGTAATAAAGGTATTTAAATAAAAGTAACTTTATTTTATCAAGATTTAAATTTTTGGGACTTCCCTGGTGGTGCAATGGTTAAGACTCTGAGCTCCCAATGCAGGGGGCCTGGGTTCAATCCCACATGCATGCCTCTACTAAGAGTTCATGTGCCTCAACTAAGGAGCCCACAGGCTGCAACTAAGACCGGGCGCAACCAAAAAAAAAAAAAAGTTAAAAAAAAGATTTAAATTTTCTGTTAACTCCTACATTTTTAGGAGCTGCCTCCCCAACTAGTCTAGGTCTAACTTAGATTTTCCTAAAAAATTTTTTTTTTTTTTGTGGTATGCGGACGTCTCACTGTTATGGCCTCTCCCATTGCGGAGCACTGGCTGTGGACGCGCAGGTTCAGCGGCCATGACTCACGGGCCTAGCCGCTCCGCGTCATGTGGGATCTTCCCGGACCGGGGCACGAACCCATGTCCCCTGCATCGGCAGGTGGACTCTCAACCACTGCGCCACCAGGGAAGCCCTTCCTAAAAATTTTTTACTCTGAAATAATTTAAAACATGACAGAGTTGCAAGAATAGTAGACAGAACTCCTGTGTACCCTTTGTCCAGATTCACCAACTGATAAAATTTTGTCACATTTGCTTTATCACTCCCTCTCTCTCTAGAGATGTATAAAATAATAATAATATGTATAACCCAGTACTGTGCTATTATCAAATTCAGGAATTTTAACATTAATATAAAATTTTGGCAAGAATACCACAGAAGCAGCGTTGTGCCCTTCTTGTACTGCTATTCTCCACTGTAAAAATGCCATTTTCCCCCTTTTGGAACTAATAAATCTATGGGAGGGAATTCCCTGGTGGTCCAGCGGTTAGGACTCTGCGCTTTCACTGCTGAGGGCCCAGGTTCAGTCTCTGGTCGGGGAACTAAGATCCTGCAAGCCGTGTGGGGAAAAAAAACAAACCTATGGGTAGATACACTGAGATGACCCCAAATATCCTGTTTGTTTTCAAATTTTCACCTACTGACTTTAGGATCCATCGATGACTCTTGCCTAATTAGTTACCACTCGAATGGTTGCAAAATGATGATTTTCTAGTTCCATTAGTTCTTTTTTTTTCCCCATTATTTCTTCAACAAGTAATTTTTAAACTTTTTATTCTGAAAAATGTCAAAGTATGGAAAAATCGAAGCAACAGTCCAACTGAAGAACATCAGCATGGCCACAACTTAGATGCAACAACTGTGACTCTTTTGCCCTATTTGCTTCATCTATCTGTGTATATAGCTAACTCTCTGCTTTTGCTGGACCATTTCAAACTAAGCTGCAGTCAGGAAATACTTCAACCTGTATCTCCCAAGAACAGGGACATACTTGGGACTTCCCTGGTGGTCCAATGGGTAAGACTCCACACTCCCAATGCAGGGGACCTGAGTTCGATCCCTGGTAGGGAATCTAGATCCCCTATGCATGATGTAACTGAGAGTTTGCAACTAAGAAGTCCACATGCCACAACTAAGAGTCTACATGTCGCATCTAAGACCCGGTACAGCCTAAATAAATAAATAAATAGTAAAAGATAAAAAAAGAACAAGGACATTCTCATACATAACCATAATACCACTTTTACACCCGAGAAAATTAACAGTTATTTCCTAATATTATCTGACATCTAGTCCATATTCAAAATTTTCACAACACAGTGTCTTTTACATTTGGTTTATTGAGCCAGGATCCAATTAACACATTACATTTGGTTATCATATCCTTTAGTCTTTTTAAATCTAAAATAATCTCCCCACCTAAGGCACTGACTTTTTAAAGAGATCTGGCCAGATAGTTTGTGGAATGTGTACAGCTGACCCTTGAACAACACAGGTTTGAACTGCATGGGTCCACTTATACATGGATTTTTTTTCAGTAATAAATATTACACTTCTACATGATCCTTGGTTGGTTGAATCCGAGGCTGGGGAACCACAGATACAGGGGAACCGCGAATACAGAGGAACCACGGGTACAGATTATAAATTATACTCGGATTTTCGACTTTTTGGAGGGTCGGCACTCCCAACCCCTGTGTTGTTCAAGGGTCAACTCTACATTCTGGATTCATCTGATTGGCTCCTCATGGCATTATTTAGCTCATTCCTCTCTCCTCTATTTTCCTGCACGGTGGAAGTTAGGTCTAAACTCATGGTCACATTCAGGTTAGACAATGGCCAGAACACTTTGTGGGTAAAGGCGTGTACGTCCCATTGCACTCCATCGGGAACACAATGATTGGTTGTCTCACTTTCAGCAGTGCTAAATTTGGTCTTTTGGTTAATATTGTGACCACTGGATCCCTCCACAGAAAAAGTATATTTTCCCTCTTTGCAGTTTGCAAGTAATCTCTGGATACTTTGGCACAAGGAAATATCCCATTTCCCTACAACGTTTTACTTAATGGTTTTAGCATCCACTAACGATCCCTGCCTGTTTCAGTTACTTCACTGGGGGTTGCAAAAAGACAAAATTTTAAATATATCATTTCTTCTACATTCCTTTGTAAAGAAGAATTTTCCTTCATTAACTGGAGATGAACTACAGTTCCCCCTAAATGCTTAACTTTTTATCAAGTTTCAGAGTAGGTTGACCTAATAGTCATCTCCAATGGTAACAAATTAATTTTAATTTTTTCCTGTTTTTTTAGTCACTATGAACTCTTGGAATTTATTTATTCAATGTTTTGCAATAATTACAGTCCTTAGTGTTTTTAATGATCAAATTGTCCTAATTATGGCCTGGGGAAACCCTTTAAACTGGCTTTGTGTTCTTTTGATGTGTTCCCTTCAGTCTTTGAGTACGTTCTTGCTTTCTGGCACAAGAAAGTGTTCCAGACTCACCATATACTTTCCCTGCGCCAGCCCTGGAATCAGCCATTCCTCTAAAGAGCCCTGGTTCCTTTTAGTCAGGAAAGACATTTAGAAACTAGAATCTGGTCATTAGGTGTACTCATTGCTGCCTTGGTTGTCAGAGCATTTTTGAAAGGTAAAATAATATAATACCAAGGCAAGCCATTTTTATTTCGTCATGACTTACTTTCCTTTTCATTGAAGTGCCTTAGAACCTTCCAAAATTAAGATCTGCCTCCCCTATTTAGCCTAGGTCTTAGATTTTTAAAATTATTTTTGTAAAAAGCCAATTATTGCAAAAACACCAATAGCGAAAGACTGCTCTCCCCAAAACCCTCCTATCCCTTTCAGAGGTAACCAACCATTCTTTTAGTTGCTTCTTATGGATTTACTTACATATTTTTTAAATAATAAAGCTATTCTGCAATATTTTGATTCACCTGTTTTAGAAATTATCTGTTGATTTCCTATATGATCAGTGAGGATTTTTTTTTTTTTTTTTTGCGGTACACGGGCCTCTCACTGCTGTGGCCTCTCCTGTTGCGGAGCACAGGCTCCAGACGCGCAGGCTCAGCGGCCATGGCTCACGGGCCTAGCCGCTCCGCTGCACGTGGGATCTTCCCGGACCGGGGCACGAACCCGCGTTCCCCGCATGGGCAGGCAGACTCTCAACCACTGCGCCACCAGGCAAGCCCATCAGTGAGGATTTTTAACTCACACACTCCATTATCATTTCCTCCATCCTCAATATACTTATATCACAAATTTTGGTTAAATACACATTCAATGTTTTCATTATTATGACTACATGAATTTTATTCAATGCTGAACCAAGATGTATCTCTTCTTGTGCAACTTTTTGTTTTTCTTGGAGTTATTAATTCCTTTTTTTTTTTATTTCCCTCCCCCCTTGTTTTTTCATTTGTTCTGTTCTCTTTGAACAGCTACATCTCCCTATACCCTCCAAAAGGTATAGAAAGCTCTTAAAGTTTTCCTTATAGTCAAATCTATCAGACAATTATCATTTCCACTTTTAAGTTTCTTGGAGGTTTCAGACCCCCTTTCCCGGTTGCTTTCTGGGACTTGTATCAGCTGTCATCCTGGGACTTCCTTACATGTCTGAAAATGGCTTTATTCCACTCTCACAGTTGACTGATAGTCTGGTTGTAGACAGAATTTCAGGTTGAAAGTTATTTTTTTCTCAGCCCTTGGAAGATATTTTTCCACTGCCCTCTGGCTTCTCTTGTTTTTGAGAAGTCCATTGTATTCTTGGTCATTCACGTAATCTGCGTTTTCTCTACAATCTTGCATAATCTTTTTACCACTTGTATTCTGAAATTGAAGGTGATGTCTTTCTTTGTCTTCCTGGAGATTTTTTTTCATTCATTGTTCTGGGCATATGGTGATCTTTTCATTCTGAATATTCTTCTCCTTTAATTCCAGAAAAGTTTGTTGTATTATTACTTTGACAGGTTCTCCCCCACTTTCTAAAAGTCTTTAGTTAGCTACTTAATCTCCTGCAATGACTCACCATTTAAAAAATATTTTTTCTTCTGTTTTGCAAATTTTTTTCTACTTTCTGTGAAATTTATCCACCGACCTTACCTTCAGTCTTTCTATTGTATTTTTTTTTAAATTTTGGCATCTATGTTTTTATTTTCCAAAAGATCTTTCCTATTTTCTGATTTTTTCCTTGATTATAGCAACTGTTCTTGTTTCATGGAGGTAATATTTTTAATTTAACTCTCTGAGGATATTAACGTTAGTTTCTTTGATGTTTTCTTGTGTACAACATTATGTCTGTTTCATCAGAATAATTATTGTCTGTTTGTTTGTTTTGATCTTGTCTTTCATGTTAGATGTTTCCTCAACGCAATCTTTCCTCAAAGCCCACAGCCCAGCTCCTTGGATATTTTGGAGTATTTCACAGGGGACTGTTGTTCTGATTCCTTTTTTAATTTCCCCTGGGGCAGAAATTGTGGGTCCAGAGTGATAACATACTAATGTATAATATTTGAGCACTTATATGCTAAGCTATGGTGTGTTTGTTTCATTGTTTTTTGTAAACAAATGTTTTTTATGGTGTTAAATACACATAACATAAAGTTTACTATCTTAACCATTTTTTTTTTTTTCTTAACCATTTTTAAGTGTACATTTGATTAGTATTACATATATTCATTCACATTATGGGCAGCCATCACCACCATCCAGCCCCATAACTTTTTCATCTTGTAAAACGGAAACTCTATACCTATAAACAATAACTTCCCATTCTCCCCTCCCTATCACCCCAGCAACCCCCATTCTGCTTTCTGTCTGTATGATTTTGGCTACTCTAAATACCTCGTGTAAGTGGAATCATGGGTATTTGTCTTTTTATGACTGGCTTATTCCATTTAGCATAATGTTCTCAAGGTTCATCCATGTTACAGCATATGTCAGAATTGCTAGGCTATGTGTGTTTTTTTAAAAAATAAATTTATTTATTTATTTTTGGCTGTGTTGGGTCTTCGTTGTTGCATGCGGGCTTTCTCTAGTTGTGAAGAGCGGGGGCTACTCTTCATTGCGGTGGCTGCTCTTGTGGAGCACGGGGTCTAGGAGCGCAGGCTCAGTAGTTGTGGTGCGTGGGCTTAGTTGCTCTGTGACAATGTGGGATCTTCCCCAACCAGGGCTTGAACCCGTGTCCCCTGCATTGGCAGGAGAATTCTTAACCGCTGCGCCACCAGGGTAGTCCCTATTTCATATAAATTTTACCGAACGCGGGAGCCTTCATAAGAAAACGAAGACCCTAAGAAATGGTCCAACCTGAATGTTTCTATGCTAGGTTTGAGGAAGAGTGAGAAGTCGTGGAAAGCAAGGACAAAGGGTGTGAGGTGAATGTAGTCAACTGGGGGAGACAAAGCAAGGCCTGTTCACTGAGATTCCTCTCAGTGTTGCTCCATCTTAGAGAAAAGCATGCTCTCTTCCTCTGGGTACAGGGAGGGCGCCTCTCACCTGAGGGTATATGGCCTGCTTCCAAGGAGAGTCACAGAGTCCTTCTGCTTCTGCTGTTTTTCTCCAACTCCTTCAGCTTAAAATATCCAATACACCAAGGTGTCATATTTGGCGTAACGTGTCCTGAACCTGTCAGCTCTCTCCAGGCCAAGTGAAGGAAAGAAGCTGAGAAGTCGAGTTGAACCTGAGGAACAGCCACGTTCTCTTGACCTGACTTCCCAGAAACCTACCCAGTGGTCCCACCCCCACCCCAGCAGAGTTCAAGTGCAGCTGAGAGCAGCTGCACCAGCCGGCGGAGCTTGGAGGGAGTCTGAGAGGATGAGTGGAGACTATGAATAAACCAGCCCAGGTGAGAAAAATCATGACGGAGGAGGGACGTGAACTGACTTGGGGTTCTTTTTTTTTTAATTTTTATTTATTTATTTATTTTTGGCTATGTTGGGTCTTCATTGCTGCACGTGGGCTTTCTCTAGTTGCGGCAGTTGGGGGCTACTCTTCATTGTGGTGCGCGGGCTTCTCATTGCAGTGGCTTCTCTTTGTTGCAGAGCACGGGCTCTAGGCACCCGGGTTTCAGTAGTTGCAGCACGTGGGCTCAATAGTTGTGGCTCGTGGGCTCTAGAGCGCAGGCTTAGTAGTTGTGGCTCACAGGCTTAGTTGCGCTGCGGCATGTGGGATCCTCCCGGACCAGGGCTCAAACCCGTGTCCCTGCATTGGCAGGCGGATTCTTAACGAATGTGCCACTAGGGAGGTCCCTAGGCTATGTTTTGAGTAATTTAATTTTTACATTAATCCTACGAGGCAAGTACTACTATTATTAGCGTTGCCCAGCTGAGGAAATTGAGGCACAGGAAGGACACAAGACTTGGCCAAGGTCACACAGCCAGTACATGGCAAAGCTGGGGTTCTTGGCTCCTGAGCCTGTCCTCTTAATCACCTCTAATCAATCACCTTATTTGGACCCCTGGGGCACACGTTTTCTCTCTATTCTTTATGGAAAACGACCACTACAGTATAACATTCATTGACCAGACACTGTGCCAAGCCCTTACCTGTATGGATTCATTCAATCCTCACAGCAGTCCTAGGAAGTAGGTACTATATTTAGTTCTATTTTCCAAAGAACCTTTGAGAGGTTAAACTTGCTCAAGGTCACCAGATAGGGTGGGCAGCTTTAGAATTTCAAATGTAGGGCTCTCTGGCTCCAGAGCCCTCACTTTTTTTTTTTCCTTTTTCTTTTTGGGCCTCAGAAGTGGAGTAGCGTTTATTACCCTCTTCAGTTCATGATCCACCATCCTCTTCAGTCTAGACGAAGTTTCTCTTATTTCATTATTTTCCCTATTTATTCCCAGTCCCTATTTCCTCCCATCCCCCTCCTAGACCCTCACTCAGGTGTTTATCTGTCCTTAAATCTGCATGTGTCCTTGTAAAACAGGCACGGTTTTTCACAGTGAGTGTACGCAGCAAAAACCAGACATTTCTGCAGCACCTACCACAGGACTAGGTGTTATTCCAGACTAGCAGTCAACAAACTACAGCCTTTGGGCCACATCTAGCCCATTGCCAGATTTTATATGACCCACAAGCTGAAAGTGTTTTTACATATTTAAATGGTTGGAGAAAATCCAAAGAAGGATAATATTTTGTGATATGTGCAAATTACATGACCTTCAAATTGCAGTGTTCATCAGTGAGTTTTAGTGGTACCCAGTCTCACTCCTTCATTGCTGTGTTATCTCCGACTGTTTTCATGCTGCATCAACAGATCACATGGCACAAGGCCTAAAATATCTACTATCTGGTCCTTTATGGGGAAAAAATTGCCGACCCCTGCTCTACATGTTGGGGGATACACAAATGAACGTATGTTTGTAATTTATATAACTAGGATGATGGTTTAACTGGGGAAGGTGACATGTAATTCATCATCCAGTCTGGGATTTTTCAGAGTGAAAGACAGGCTATTAATTACCGGGACAATGTGGGGTAAACTAGTCTGTCCCTGGAAAATTAGGATGTATCGTCATTTCTCTTTAACCCTTATCCTGCCCAAGATCACCAGGTTTGTTGATTGTGTTTTTGGAATTCATCCATGTTGCCGACATACATGTAGAACAGCAAATAATGGCCCCTGAGTGAAATCTGGGCCCCCGAAGTTTTTGTGCAGCCTGCAAGCTAAGATTTTTATTTATTATTTTATTTATTAATTTTTTAGTTAATTAACTAATTAATTTTATTTATGGCTGTGTTGGGTCTTTGTTGCGGTGCATGGGCTTCTCATCACGGTGACTTCTCTTGTTGCAGAGCATGGGCTCTAGGCGTGCAGGCTTCAGTAGTTGTGGCACATGGGCTCAGTAGTTGTGGCCTGCGGGCTCTAGAGTGCAGGCTCAGTAGTTGTAGCTCTCAGGCTTAGTTGCTCCGCAGCATGTGGGATCTTCCCGGACCAGGGCTCGAACCCCTGTCCCTTGCATCGGCAGGTGGATTCTTAACCACTGTGCCACCAGGGAAGCCCAACAAGCTAGGATTTTTAAATGGCTGGGGGGAAAATACCCAAAAGAAGAATATTTTGGGACACATAGGAATTATATGAAATTCACATTTGAGTGTCCATAAATGGTTCTGTTAGGACAGCCACGCCCATTCATTTACAGACCATCTAAGGCTGCGTCCGAGACCCTATGGTCTGAAAAGCCTACAGTATTTATTACCTGGCCTTTTACAGGAAGGTTTGCCAAGCCCTGCTCTGGATGATCACCTCTAACTATTGCAGCGTGTTCTGTCGTGTGGCTCTCCCACATCGACTCGCTTGTTCCCTGTGAATGTCCCTGGATTGTCCCCTGGTTTGTTACCCATCGTGAACCAGAGGAGGAAGTCTCTGAGATACATCGAAGTGAGACAGCTGGCTCATGGACTGGACAAACTACTTAATTTTCCTTCTTTCCGTATTGTCCCAATTTCCAAGATTTTTAATTTTTCACTATTTGATGTTCCATCAAGTGGTGTTGAGATGTCGCCTTCTCCCCATATCATTTGTAAATGCATTCATTTATTCAACAAATATTAATTGAGCACTTCACTTACTAAGTTCCCACTTATTCTAGGCACTGGAGATACAGCCAACGAACAGAGAAAAGGCCTTGTCTTCCGGGAGCTCAGGCTTGCCTGTGCTGTTTTCATGGAGCCCTTACGGGCACAGGTGCCCTTGCCAGCCCTTGGTGTCATTAGCTGTTGGAATCCTCGCAACAATTCTATGAAATAGATAAAATCACCTCCATTTCCAGATAAGGAAAGCAGCGCAGAGGTGCCTGGGTGGGTATGACTCCCCCCCAGACTTGTTGTGGCACCTGGGCTCTTAGCTCTATGTCCTCCTGCCTCTCTGCATGGTTTTGCAGACACTCCTCCTCTCTCATTTCCACCTCCCTGATTTTTGCTATTCTGATGAGTGTAAATCCTCTCTCATAATGTTGTTTTAATTTGCACTTCTCTGACGTCTAGTGAATTTGAATATTTCTAGAATCTGGGCTCCTAATGGTTAATTTGCTCCTTGAAAGCAAACTAGTTTATCTTCTACACAGGTGAAGAAAAAGTTTTCACAAAGGAATTCACAGACATTTACGGGCCTTCCTCCCTTGTTGCAACTTGAGGCTTGTGTCCTAGAAAGAGGACTCACAGAACTTGGCCATGATGTCCTCCATGCAGACCACCTGGGGTCAGAGTTCAAGCTACTCAACAGCTGTGTGACTTCTTGCAAATTACTAACCACTCTGGGCCTCTGTTTCCTCTTCTGTAAAATGAGGGGCAGTAGTAGCCCCTGCTGCATATGATTTCTGGAGAATTAACATGTTTGGTACAAAGAAGGTGCCAATAAGTATTAGCTACTGTCATTTATTTTTTTAATTAATTTTTATTGGAGTATAGTTGATTTACAATGTTGTGTTAGTTTCTGCTGTACAGCAAAGTGAATCAGTTATACATATACATATATCTACTCTTTAAAAATTCTTTTCCTATGTAGGTCATTACAGGAAGTTGAGTAGAATTCCCTTTTATTAGTTATCTATTTTATATATAGTAGTATATATATGTCAATCCCAATCTCCCAGTTTATCCCTCCCTCCGCTTCCCCTCTGCTATTAGCTCCTAATACTAACCCCATCAGTGCTCATAAGAAAGGGAAAAAGAATCGTTATGCGGTGATGTTGGAGAGTTTAGCATTTTCCAGAGGGTCTCCCATGACGCCAGTGTGAATAATCTCAGTTCTTAGTTTTCTCAGGGGGAAATTTTGCTAGACTAGAGCAATTACAAGGCCCAAATTTTATATCGGGAGTTAAAGCATGTGATTGTTTGTCAATATGACTTCAGAGAAGGTTCAGGAATCACTGCCCTCTTCCAGCTATTAGGTGAGGATGAGGGTATTCTAGTTGTCTGCTCACAGACTTGGGGGTATAATGGGATGCATACTCCCTACTGTCCCAGATCTCAGGGTTTAGGTAACTTAGGAGACATCCAGGGTCCCTTTGTGTCTCAGATGTCCTGGGGTCCTCACTAGGGAGTTGGACAGAGTTGAGTGAAGACCCAGACACAAGGGGCACTGCCTGAGAAATGGGAGTGGAGAGAGTGCTGGACTTTCCTCCTACAAATGATGACCCACGCCCTGAACTTCAGTGCTGGGATGTAAGCTATCTCCGTTCCCTTCACAGTGCTCCTGGAGGGTCTCTCTGGAAAAACACCAAATGTCCACTGAAACCAGAGTCTAAGTCATTCGCAGTGAAAGGAAAGTCATACCATACAGGTGGGCTCTGGATTCCGACTGAGCTGGGCTTGACTCCCTGCTGGGTGACCTTGGGCAAATGTTTTAACTTCTCTGAGCCCATTTCCTAATGTCTGTCTCACTGAGCTTCTTCACCTTTTGTGTGTTACAGTTGGATCCCTTGGATGGTTGGTGAAGCCAATGGACTCCTCAAAATAATGTTTTTAAGTGCCTGGAATAAAATACATGGTATAACAAAGAAATACTTATGTCCAACCCAAGTGTCCATCGATGGATGAATGAGTGTGCAAAATGTGGTACATACATACAGTGGAATATTCAGCCTTAAAAAAGACGGGAACTCTGACACATGCTACAATGTGATGTTATGCTTAGGATGTTATGCTAAGTGAAATAAGCCAATAACAAAAGGACAGGGACTGAGGACTTCCCTGGTGGCACAGTGGTTAAGAATCCGCGGCCAATGCAGGGGACACAGGTTCGAGCTCTGGTCCAGGAAGATCCCAGATGCGGCAGAGCAACTAAGCCCATGTGCCACAACCACTGAGCCTGCACTCTAGAGCCCGTGAGCCGCAACTACTGAGCCCACGTGCTGCAACTACTGAAGCCCGCGTGCCTAGAGCCCGTGCTCCGCAGCAAAGAGAAGCCACCACAACGAGAAGCCCACGCACCGCAATGAAGAGTAGCCCCTGCTCGCCACAGCTAGAGGAAGCCAGGGTGCAGCAACAAAGACCCAACACAGCCAAAAATAAATAAATAAATTTTAAAAAACCCCCAAAAGGACAGGTACTTGGGACTTCCCTGGCAGTCCAGTGGTTAAGACTCCATGCTTCTAACGCAGGGGCCACGGGCTCCATCCCTGGTTGGGAAACTAAGATCCCGCATGGCATGTAGCATGGCCAAAACAAAAACAAAACAAAAACAAAACAAAAGGACAGATACTGTATGATCCCACCTATATGAGGTGCCCTAGAGTAGTCAAATTCATAGAGACAGAAAGTAGAATGGTGATTGCCAGAGGCTGAGGAAGAGGAGAATGGGAGTTATTGTTTAATGGGTATAGAGTTTCAGTTTTGTAAGACAGAAAGAGTTCTGGAGAAGGATGGTGGTGATGGTTGCACGATATTGTGAATGTAATTAATGCTATTGAACTGTATACTTAAAAATGGTTAAGATGGTGAATTTTATACTACTACGTGGTTTTAACCACAAATGAAAATAATAAAGGTGTTTTACAAAAATATTATATCAAAATTCAGTTATCAAAATGCTAAGCTAATGTGTGACGTATGACATAATAAGCACGGCTTTATTAGGATTTAAATGGCAGCAGGTCAATTCATTATTATAAAAAAAAGTAGTGATACCTGTAAAAGATCTCTGGAGATATCTGTAACAGCTGTCACATGGTACAAAAACACCTGGGATTTCCACTGAGGACTGAGTCACAATAATGATGAGGCTTGTTGCCTACTTTCATAACAGAAACAAATGCTAAATTCCATTTAGAAGTTAGTGGGAATAAAGATGTGATATTTTCCCCTCCAGATTCTATACATGTACGCTTGGGGTGGACCCTGGGTAAAAATCCCCGAATTAGACGCTCTGTGTCTTAGCACCATGCCTAATTCTGGAATCACTTGATAAATGGCAGTTCTTAGCAGCAGAAAAACTGGCTCCCCTTTTGGAGGGAAGGATAATCAAAGATTTGAATTCTGTTCCAGGAGGAGAGGGAACTCCTCCTGAGAATGGATTAAATTGCTGCTTCTAATAGAGCAAAGAAGAAAGTTGGGTTTCCTTATCACAGTCATTGACCATTCACTTCCTGGTTCCCAGGGTGCCGTGTGTGTTTTGTAACTGACTAATCGGTAGCTTTTTAACAAGGCTGTAATCATTTGGTTAAATGTTGGTTTCCTCATTTATAAAGTGGTAATGATGGTGCCAGATCTGAGATGGGCAAACTTAAAATGCTTTGGAATCTTGGCAATTGGAGTTAATATATTTCATTACCATTTGACCTCTAAGTATCAAAGGAAACTAGTGAGTGGGTCAGTGGTTTCTGCTTTTGAAAAGCCGGCTTAGTAGGTATAAGAGCTCTTCCTTTAAAAAGGATTTCACAATTTCTCATTTGCAAGAGAGGGAGGGTGTTAATAAATAAAACCGTGGTGAAACCATGCGGGGGTTGTGATTCGGCCATTTCCCAAGGCATCCAATCTATTGAGTAAAAGCAATTTTGAAAATGTGATTTTTCCCAAATGGAGAAATGAAATTTGAACACGAGTGAAAAAATCCCAATGAAACTGCTTTCTCTAAGAATGTCCAACACAGGAGCAGTGTGTGTGTGTGTGTGTGTGTGTGTGTGTGTGTGTGTGTGTGTGTG
>NW_020173679.1:7515233-7551096 GCF_003031525.2 Neophocaena asiaeorientalis asiaeorientalis
GTGTGTGTGTGTGTGTGTGTGTGTGTGTGTGTGTGTGTGTGTGTGTGTGTGTGAAGGGCATATGTGTAAGGGCTTGAATAGAGGTGTGTGTAGCTATGTGTGTAGGAGGAATGGACTTTGGATTGTCAAATAGGGAAGAAATTTGCTTTTCAATTACTGTTTCCTCTTCTCTTTTTCAGGTTTAAACAAAGACATAGAAAACAAACTTGTGGCTACCAAAGGGGAAAGGGGGGAGGGGTAGATCGGGAATTGGGGATTAATAGATACACAACGGACCTACTGTATACTATATATAAAATAAAAAAGAACCCACTGTATAGCACAGGGAACTATATTCAATATCTAGTAATAACCTATCGTGGAAAAGAATCTGGAAAAAAAATATATATATGGAATTGAATCACTTTGCTGTACACCTGAAACATTGTAAATCAATTATACTTCAACAGGGACTTCCCTGGCGGTCCAGTGGTTAGGACTCCGTGCTTCCACTGCACGGGACACGGGTTCAATCCCTGGTCGGGGAACTAAGATCCCCCATGCCAGGCAGCATGGCCAAAAAACCCCCGCAAAAAACAAACAGCTATACTTCAGTTAAAAAAAAGATATAAACAAGAGCTCGGGGGTGGTCCTCGTAGGTTCTCTTGAGTGAGATGAATGAGCTGTATACAGGGACACTGGCCTTGGCATTCCTGGGTGAGGCCTTCTGAAAAGGCCAGGGCCTCCAGAGAATCACTGTGAAGGTTTAACCAGCTGTGTGTTCTGCTCTTGTTTGCTTCTGCTGCGTGTTGTGAGGGCCTCCCATCCATGCATGAACAGACTCTGGTGACAAGTAGCCTTCAGGTACCGCACTGGGTCCTGATGTCCAACCCCATGTTTTCTCAGGTGGCTCACGATAAATCCAGAGCAATGTGGGGTTAAGGAAAAGTTGATCAACAGAGCGATGAGTCAAAAAGAAATAATCCCAAATAGATGGAGCAATAGGTCAACAATCTAAGTAGAATCTCTGCGGTGGTTACATAAGTGTTTGTTGTACACT
This sequence comes from Neophocaena asiaeorientalis asiaeorientalis, assembly GCF_003031525.2. Lineage (NCBI taxonomy): Eukaryota > Metazoa > Chordata > Mammalia > Artiodactyla > Phocoenidae > Neophocaena > Neophocaena asiaeorientalis. Next base: position 7,516,273 of record NW_020173679.1, read on the forward strand.
TCCGACTTTTCTGTATGTTTGAAAATTATCATAATAAAATGCTGTGTAAAGGGAGAGTCCGACTGAAAAAGAAAAGGTCTTGTTATCCCTAGACCCCCAAATTTTTAATTTTTATGTAGCTGGGATAATTTTCTTCCAGCTCAGTTAAAAAAAAAGAATCTGAAAATGATTGACAGAATTAATTGGGTCCCTACAGATATTGAAAACAAACTTATGGTTACCGAGGGGAAATGTGGGGGGCAGGGATAAATCAGGAGCTTAGGATGAACATATACACACTACTATATGTAAGATGGATAACCAACAAGGACCTACTGTATATAGCACAGGGAACTCTGCTCAATACTCTATGATAACCTATAAGAGAAAAGAATCTGAAAAAGAATGAATATATGTGTATGTATAACTGAATCACTTTGCTGTACACCTGAAACTAACACAACATTGTAAATCAACTATACTCCAATAAAAAAAAAGAATTAGTTGGATTCTAAGAATGAAATGGAGAGGTAGATTCCTGACGGTTAAATTCTGCTGCAATCTCGCTCACTCTGAGTGGGCAAAGGAAGATGGTGGCTTTTGTGAGCTGACTTGTGTGCCCCCAAAAGATGTGTTCAAACCCCTGGTACTTGTGAATGGGACCTTATTTGGAAATACAGCCTTGGCAGATGTAATCAATGTAAAATGAGGTCATCCTGGATTAGGATGGGTTCTAATCCAGTGACTGGTATCCTTATGAGAAGAAGGAAATTTGGGCCAGAGACATACAGGGAGAACGCCATGTGAGGATCACGGCAGAGATTGCAGTGATGCGTCTCTAAGCCAAGGAACACCAAGGATGCTGGCAACCACTAGAAACTAGAAGGAAGGAAGTATCCTCCCCTAGAGCCTTCAGAAAGAGCATGGCCTTGCTGACAACTTGATTTGGACTTGTGGCCTCCAGAACTGTGAGAATCAACCTCTGTTTTTGTAAGTCACCAAGTGTGTGGTACTTTGTTATGGCAGCCCTGTAGTAGAGTGGCTGCTTTGGGCTGTAGCTGAAACAGAGGAGGATGGCCCTGTTCACCTCTGGGCCAGATCCTGGTACAAAGTAGCCCGTCAATAAGTAGTTGGGGGCTTCCCTGGTGGCGCAGTGGTTGAGAGTCCACCTGCCGATGCAGGGGACACGGGAAGCAATATTACATAATTAACTTCTTTTTTTGTCTTTATAAACTTATTTATTTTATTTACATATTTTGGCTGCGTTGGGTCGTTGTTGCGCGCGGGCTTTCTCTAGTTGCGTTGAGCAGGGCCTGCGCTTCGTTCTGGTGTGCGGGCTTCTCACTGTGGTGGCTTCTCTTGTTGCGGAGCACGGGCTCTAGGCACGCAGGCTTCAGTAGTTGTGGCTCGTGTGCTCTGGTGTGCAGGCTCAGTAGTTGTGGTGCATGGGCTTAGCTGCATGTGGGATCTTCCTGGACCAGGGCTCGAACTCGTGTCCCCTGCATTGGCAGGTGGATTCTTAACCACTGTGCCACCAGGGAAGCCCTATTACATAATTAACTTTTTTATAAGCTTCTGGCTTGTTCCCCTCCTCCAATACTAGAATGTCACCTCCAGAAAGGCAGGGAAGACAGTTCCTGTTCACCATTGTGATCCCTGCACCTAGAACAGGGCCTGGCACATAGTAGGTGCTCAATGAACATTTGTTGAATGAATGTCCACTATACTTCACAGAACTAAGGGCACTCCCTACTACTTCTGCCCTGTTGTTCCTTTTTTCACTCAGTGAGCATTTATTAAGAGCTGCTGTGTGTCCAGCTCTCGGCCAGAATTTTGAAGTTCCTTGACTTTCAGTGATGGCAACTCTTTGGCGGGGGGTGGGGAAAAGGCATATGTATAGATAAAATAGAACAGTGGAATCAAAACTGTATATTTTTTACTTGCAAGGGTTCTTAGGAGCCTTGGGGTCCTAAGCCCTCATTTTGCATGTGTATTCGTCTGCTGGGGCTGCCGTAGCAAAGTACCACTGACTGAGGGGTTTCAACAATGGAAATTTATTTTCTCACAATTCTGGAGGCTAGAAGGCCGAGAACAAGGTGTCAGCAGGGTTGCTTTCTTCTGAGGCTTCTCTCCTTGGCTAGCGGATGGCTGTCTTCTCCCAGTGTCTTCATGTGGTTTTCTGTCTCTGTGTGTCTGTGTCCTAACTTCGTCTTATAAAGATACTAGTCAGGTTAGATTAGGGCCCACCCTAGTGATCTCATTTGAACTTAGCTACCTCCATAAAGACTGTAACTCCAAATAAGGTCACATAATGAGGTATTGGGGGTTAGGACTTCAACATATGAATTTTGGGGGGACACAACTCAATCCAAAACAGCATATGTGGAAAGGCAAGCACAGGAAAATGAAGTGACTCACCCGAGCTGGTTAGCAATAAAACTGGGGCAGGGGCTTCCCTGGTGGCGCAGTGGTTGAGAGTCCGCCTGCTGATGCAGGGGACACGGGTTCGAGCCCTGGTTGGGGAAGATCACACATTGCCACAGAGCAACTAAGCCTGCGCGCCACAACTACTGAGCCTGTGCTCTAGAGCCCGTGAGCCACAACTACTGAGCCCACGTGCCACAAGTACTGAAGCTCGCGCGTCTAGAGCCTGTGCTCCGCAACAAAGAGAAGCCACCGCAATGAGAAGCCTGCGCACCACAAAGAAGACCCAACACAGCCAAAAATAAATAAATAAACATTTAAACAAACAACTTATATGAAATAAATGTGTATGCTTTTGTCCTGTTCATCTGTCTCGTCAGTTTAATTTTGAGCCCCCACCAGAGACCCTAAGAAGGTCTAGGAAAACTTTTCTTTCCTCCCTACACAGGCTTCTCCTGCAAACTGAAGTTGAGGCCTTACCTCTCAGGGAAACCGACCTATTGTCATCTTTCTGATCCCCACTCTTACTTGGCGCCCCCAGGGCTAAAGCAGGAGTTGGGAGATGCTGATGCCTACCTGTGCTTTCTGAGTGACCCTTGAGACCTGTACTGGAGGGGACGGGGAGAGGCTGGCCATTCCTTCATGTGCTTGGAACTGCTTCCGGGCAAATTCATCCAGCGCAGGAGAAAGCCGCTGAGCCTGAGGGCACAGGGGTCCCCAGGGGTGGTCTGATGAGTGTCCCTTATCCAGGCTGTCCCCAAAGTTCTCACCTTGTTATTGTGGGACTTGGGGAGGCTTGTGGAGTGCTGAGCACGGCTTGGAGCAGAAACCAAATATTTCGTCAGAATTCTTTTAAAAAATGATTTTATTTTATTTTTTTTGGAATTGTTAAATATTTAATTTAAAGGAACTATATATTTAAATAACTCAATTTTTACAAAACCAAGTTTGTACAGGGATAATCCCAAAGAAAAGGAAACGAATAGGAAAAACATTGAAAATGAAATACATTTTTTACCTAAAAACATGATAACTTTTTATCATGTATAGTTGCTTATTTTTTTTTTTTAATTGGAGTATAGTTGCTTTATACTGCTGTGTCAGTTTCTGCTGTACAGCAAAGTGAATCAGCCCTATGTGTACGTATCTCCCCTCTTTTTCGGATTTCCTTCCCATTTAGGTCACCGCAGAGCACCGAGCAGAGTTCCCTGTGCTATACAGTAGGTTCTCATTAGTAATCTATCTTATACATAACAGTGTACATATGTCAATTCCAATTTCCCAATTCATCCCACCACCCCCTTCCGCCTTGGTATCTATACGTTTGTTCTCTACATCTGTGACTCTATTTCTGCTTTGCAAATAAGTTCATCTATACCATTTTTCTAGGTTCCACATGTAAGCGATATTATACGATATTTGTTTTTCTTTGTCAGAATCCTGAAACCTCGCATCTCAGTGGGAAAAGGGGCCCCAATGTATGAGGCTTGACCAGGTCTGGGCGTGCTTTGGGAGCGGCTGGCCTTCTGGGGTGATGCCCAGCCACAGTTGCTCCCACCTTCCTGGGGCTCCTGGAATTCGAGTCATTCTGTCTTGTGAAGGAGAAAGCGCAACACTCCTTGTTTTTCTTAGACGGGTCCTTAAAACAAGTTAGGGTTCACGATGCCCGAGAGATGCTTGATCTCAAGGAGTTTTCAAATGGCAGGGGCCCTGGTCACAAACTAGGGAATGGTGAGGATATGGAGAGAATCTCATTTGCATCAACAGCACGATTGCTGCTTCCCTTCCCCAGCTGAGACCCACTTTTCAGAAGCACTTTGTAAAGCTCCTGTAAGTGGGAAGGGAGGCCTCCAAGGACCGGCTTGGATGTCAACAGTAGCTGGCTGTTGTCACTTCCCTCCCTTGGTGGGGTTGGCAGTTGGCTGCAGGGCTTCTGTTTCAAGTTTTGTGAGTGGAGGAGGGTGGTCCAGGAGGAGGCCTGGGCTCTGTCCCCTGTGAGGTCCCCAGGACCCACCCACTTCTCACAAATGCCCAATGAGGGGGCTCAGCTTTGGGAGAGGGTGTCATTCCATCCCGAAGCCGCGACGGGAGTTTTCAGGAGCCGCCTCAGCTGGGTTGCAGAAGTGAGGGAGCAAAACCCAAACCCGCATCTTTCTCTTAATCGTTTGTCAATCTTCAGTGGGTCGGAAGCTCAAGGAGGAGTATTGGAGTGGGTTGGGAAGGAAGGCTGGCCGCCCACCCCGGCAGCCCCTGGCCTCTTGCAAGTTCAAATTCATGTAGCTTTCCTTAATGTAAAGGCAGAGGCAGGAATTTCCCTGGGAGGATGGGGCCAAATGTCAGAGACAACCCTTCTCCTTCCTTGGTTTATTTCTCTGTTCTAGTTCCAGATTTACTCGCCCTTAGAGAACCTTACTTCAAGCTCTATTGCCCCAGCCAGGTCTTTGTTTTCTGAATTAATCAAATAATAATAGCGTTCCCCCCCTGCCTGGAGCCAGAGGAAGCAGCAGGTTCAGCGAGTGGGGAGGGGAGGAGCCTGCCTCCTCCAAGGGAGACCTCTCTTGCTGGTGAATTTGGTGAGTGAAGTTAGGCTCCCTCAGCCTCCTGTTCCTCTGGCTCTCAGGCTTCAGACACGGCTTAGATTCCTGGCCAGGGAATTGCCCCGCTGTTCTTGCCAACCCACTCTGGGGAGCCTGTGGGCCTTGGCAGTTGGCCTGCTCCGTCCCAGGGCTTGATGACAGCAGTCTTAGATGGAGTCACAGCACCCTACCCTCCCTGCCCTTTTTAATTAATTTGGCTGCGTTGGGTCTTTGTTGCTGCACGCGGGCTTTCTCTAGCTGCGGCGAGCAGGGGCTACTCTTCCTTGCGGTGTGCGGGCTTCTCACCGTGGTGGCTTCTCTTGTTGTGGAGCACAGGCTTCAGTAGTTGTGGCTCATGGGCTCAGTAGTTGTGGCGCATGGGCTTAGTTGCTCTGCGGCATGTGGGATCTTCCCAGACCAGGGCTCGAACCCATGTCCTCTGCATTGGCAGGAGAATTCTTAACCACTGCTCCACCAGGGAAGTCCCTGCCCTTTTATATTTAACTTTTTACATTTAACTTTTAAAATTGAAGTCTAACACACAGACAGAAAAACCTATAGATCTAGTTAAATGAGAATTTTAAAAAATGGTATAATCATGACTTTCATACAAATATAAAATGAACATGTGGAGACTTCCCTGGTGGTCCAATGGTTAGGACACCACACTTCCATTGCAGGGGGCACAGGTTCGATCCCTAGTTGGGGAACTAAGATCCCACATGCTGCACGGTGAGGCCATTAAAAAACAAACAAACAAACAAACAAAAACACATGTAGAGATCTTATTTAACCCATTAACTAACAAGAGAACCAGTAACACATTACAGTCTGTTCAAGGAGAATCTAAAGAGCAGACACACATATAGGCAGTCAGGAATGCTGGAATGAATTTGCTTAGTAGATACAAAATTGGTCAGTATCCACAAGTCAGTAACCAACTGCAACCCCACGGGACACAATATATGCATTTTTCTGGACAAGAATCATTTGTATTATTATCAATATTTAACAACTTACAGAGTTGTAAAGTAGCTCAAAGGTGATGAAAGGTGCATAGAATCAAATAATCCCAAAGAGTACACTAGACAACTCCTGGTTTTCTATTAAAGAAACCTAGGAATTTGGGAGATCTATTTCAAAGGATTTCAGTTTTCCCTTCAGCTAGTGTATGGCCCCATTCATTGTTCTAAAGCAAGCACTTTTGTAAATACCATCCAGGACAAGAAACATACCGTCATCATCTCCTTGGTGGCCCTTCTTGGGCTTCTTCTCATTCATTCATTACTCTTGTCTTCCTCCCTGTAGGTAACCACTCTCCAGATTTCCAAACCCAAGGGCTGTTTTTTTCTCTTTTTGAACTTCTATCAATGTAATCAAAGACTCTTCTATATGTGGCTTCTTACCACCCTCCTCAAAATGTTGCTGAGATTCATTCGTGCTGTTGTACACATCAGTAATTTGTTCCTTTTCATCACACGACAGCACTGCATTGGATGAACTGGCCCTTATATCCATTCTACTATTGATGGGCATTTGAGCAGTTTCCAGTTTTAGGAAATAATAGTGCTGTGGTGAACCATTTTCTCTGTGTCTTTTGGTGCCCATGTGCTCGCACTTCGGTTGGAGTGGAATTGCTGGAGGTCAGAGGCTGGAGGAGGTATGTTCAGTTTAGTAGATCCTACCAGGCACCCAAAGTGGTTGAACCAATCTCATTCCCAAAGGAGGCAGGACCTTTTTCACTGCTCCGTATCCTGCTGTCTCTTCCTGTTATAGTCAGTCCTCTCCAGCTTCTGGCTCCAGGATTGCTTTCTGAACTTCCCTAAGGAAAATTTCCTCCCAGGAAGCTTAGACTCTTGGCTACAGGTCATTTTTATTTTATCTATTTTAAAATTTTATTTATTTATTTATTTTGGCCATGCCGCACAGCTTGTGAGATCTTAGTTCCCTGACCAAGGATCAAACTCATGCCCCTGCAGTAGAAGTGTGGAGTCCTAACCACTGGACTGCCAGGGAAGTTCCTACAAGTCATTTTTTTTTTTTTTGCTTTTTTTTTTTTTAACATCTTTATTGGGGTATAATTGCTTTACAATGGTGGGTTAGTTTCTGCTTTATAACAAAGTGAATCAGCTGTACATATACATATATCACTATATCTCCTCCCTCTTGCTTCTCCCTCCCACCCTCCCTACCTCACCCCTCTAGGTGGTCACAAAGCTCAGAGCTGATCTCCCTGTACTATGCGGCTGCTTCCCACTAGGAAGTTACCTATTTCACATATGGTAGTGTATATATGTCCATGCCACTCTCTCACTTCGTCCCAGCTTACTCTTCCCACTCCCTGTGTCTTCAAGTTCATTCTTTACGTCTGCGTCTTTATTCCTGTCCTGCCCCTAGGTTCTTCAGAACTTTTTTTTAGATTCCATATATATGTGTTAGCGTACTGTATTTGACATTTGTATCCTGCTACTTTGCCAGATTCATTGATTAGCTCTAGTAGTTTTCTGGTAACATCTTTAGGATTCTCTACGTATAAGTATCATGTCATCTGCAGACAGTGACAGCTTTACCTTCTTTTCCGATCTGCATTCCTTTTGTTTCTTTTTCTTCTCTGATCGCTGTGGCTAAAAATTCCAAAACTATGCTGAATAAGAGTGGTGAGAGTGGACAGCCTTGTCTTGTTCCTGATCTTAGAGGAAATGGTTTCAGTTTTTCACCATTGAGAACGATGTTGGCTGTGGGTTTGTCATATAAGGCCTTTATTATGTTGAGGTAAGTTCCCTCTATGCCTACTTTCTGGAAGGTTTTTTATCATAAATTGGTGTTGAATTTCATCAAAAGTGTTTTCTGCATCTGCTGAGATGATCATATGGTTTTTCTCCTTCAGTTTGTTAATATGGTTTATCACATTGATTGATTTGCGTATATTGAAGAATCCCTGCATTCCTGGGATAAACCCCACTTGATCATGGTGTATGATCCTTTTAATGTGCTGTTGGATTCTGTTTGCTGGTATTTTGTTAAGGATTTTTGCATCTATGTTCATCAGTGATATTGGCTCCTACAAGTCATTTTTAAGTAGCCAGTCTCAGCAGCCAGAAAGGTTCTTTTGAAACGGAAGGGAGAGCCTGTCCCTTCCTTGCTCAGAGTTCTCCAGGGTAAAAATCTTCATTTTTAAGATAAAATTCTACTCTGCACTTTCTTGCTCAGGCCGCTGCCTGCTTGTCTCACTTTGCGCCAACCACTTGCCCCCTTGTCACTGGCTCCAGCTCCACTGACCTTCTTTTGGTTCCTTAAACACACCTGACTCATCCCCTACTTTAGGATCTTTGCACCTACTGTTGCCTCTGCTGGGGATACCTCTCCCCAGAGCTTTGCCCGGGACTCCTTGACACACCGTCTTGGCTCAGATGTCATTTCTCAGCAATGTTTTATCTGACATAGGGAATTTGGAACAAGCAAAAAAGATTACTGCCTGTCTCCAGCGTTTACAGGACACCCTTCCTTCTATCTGACTCCAGTCCTTCATTGTCTCTGACTTATTTTACAGTGTTGGAAGTTGTAGAGCACCTATGGCAATGCAAGTGTTCCTTGTCTTTGGACATGCAAATAAATTGAGTCCAGGGTAGTTCAATCAACTTCCAACACCCTGCGGAAGAACCCAGTTTTGGTCTATTTGCAAATTCATTCCAACATTTTTCATCATAAATGTGTCTGTTCTTTGATTTCTCCTTTGTACTGGTTGTAACATCTGCCTGGTTCCCTCATTAATAATGAGTTAGATAAAATCTTTAACGTGGGTTCTTTTTTTTTTTTTTTTATCAGTACAGGAGTCATGATGTTACATCTTGTTGAAAATTATCTTTTAACACCGACCTTCTCCAACCCAAACTCTTTGTATTTCATTGCTTTGTTTTACTTTCTTCAGAGCTGGATCATCTTCTGAGATACTTTGTCCATTTATTTCTTTGCTTGTTTTTGGTGGTCTTTCCCTGTCTTGGTCACTGCATGGGGTGGGCACTCCAAATAAATATAATGGACTGAATGAAGGTAGGTAGGTCAGTAGCAGCTGTCTCCTACCCGCGGCCCTTCTCTGTCCCTCCTCTCCTGCTGGTCCATCTGTCTTGTCTGTGTTCACCTGTGGTGTTCCCAGGGATCCTCCCCTTCAGATCAAACAAAGACAGGCCCATCCCTGCGCTTGAAATTTCAACAGGTATATGAATGACATTTTTATGGCTTGCATCAGGCTTCAAGCATTTCTCCACTGAGCAGACTGTTAAGTGACCTGGTGATACTGGGTCACTTGGAAAGTGAGAAGCCTTCTGCAGAAGCCTGGATTTCAGTCTCTTGTTCTCCCAGTGAGGAACTGGGAGGCCAAGTGCCGGTGGTCACGTGGATGGCTGGTGCCTGAGTTGGGGTTGGACCTGGATCCTCTGACTCAGCGTTCAGCACTTGTTTCAGTAATACAAACCAGTGTGGAGCATGTGTTGTGTGCCAGGCCTGCCTTCAGGGATTTGTGGCCATTGACCCATCCTTATGACAGTATGGCTTCTAGATGAGGAAACCAAAGTCCAGGGGAGGGAACGGCTTGTCTGAGGTCCCATGGCAGTGAGCCAGAGGATTTCACCCTAGGCAGGCGAGCTCCAGAGGATCTGCCACCACACCAAATAGAAGACACTAGGAAATAGCACATCTTTATTGAACACTTATTCTGAGTGTTGTATGTACATCATCTCATTTTATCTTCTTGGTACCCAAGGAGGGAGGTGCTGGTTTAGGAGTCCCCAAGACCAACCTCTCTTTTGACATCTATTTTTTTTTTTAGTGAATTTATTTATTTATTTATTTAGGCTGTGTTGGGTCTTTGTTGCTGCGCGCAGGCTTTCTCTAGTTGTGGCGAGCGGGGACTACGCTTCGTTGTGGGGTGCGGGCTTCTCATTGCGGTGGCTTCTGTTGTTGCGGAGCACAGGCTCTATGTGCGCAAGCTTCAGTAGTTGTGGCACACGGGCTCAGTAGTTGTGGCTTGCAGACTCTAGAGCGCAGGCTCAGTAACTGTGGCGCACGGGCTTAGTTGCTCCGCGGCATGTGGGATCTTCCTGGACCAGGGCTCGAACCCGTGTCCCCTGCATTGGCAGGCAGGTTCTTAACCACTGCACCACTGGGGAAGCCCATTAACGTCAACTTTAAGTTCAGGGGTCCCCAAGACCACCCTTGGTTTGGTCATTCGTTAGAAGGACTCAGAAAAGCTGTTATAGTCATGGTTCTTGTTCATTACAGCTAAAGGTTACAGATTGAGATGAGCCGAAGGAAGAGGTGCACAGGGCAGCATCCAGAACAGATCCAGGTACAAGCTTCTAGACATCCTTTTCCAGTGGAGTCATGAGAACGGAGCTAACTTCTCCCAGCAATGGTGTGTGACAGTATGTCAGGGTATTGCCAACCAGGAGAGCTCACCTGAGGCTTGGTGTCCAGAGTTTTGACTAGGGGTCAGTCATGTAGGTATGGCTGACCCCCTGTGTGGCTGACCTCAGTCTCCAGCCCCTCCAGAGGTTGAGCTGATACCACAAGGTTCAAAGCCCCCAACCATATATCACATAGTTAACACAGACTATCCTGTGTGGTCCAAGGCCCCCAGGTAGACAAAGATGCTTATCAGGTGAGATATTAAAAGGGCTTAGAATTTACTTCCCAGGAGCTGGGGGCAAATGGCCAAACCTTTCTGTGGGCAAGGTTAATCCTTTATTGAACATGTGCCCATTTTTCAGAAGAGGAAATGGAATCTCAGAGAGGTTAAATAACTTGCCCAGGTCACACAGCTAGATCCAGGATCTGAAACCTGACAGTCCAACCCCAGGTCCCCATGTATCTTGTGCTCTTCCCGGAAGCTTTAATGTCTCCATTGAGAGAGAAATTAACCCAGGAGTTAAGATTTTTCCATCTCCCCATTTCTCTATTTGTCAGATAAGTCATGTCTAGAGTATATTTAATTCAAGATCTCTATCATCTCTATGCGTTAAGGAGGCCTGGGCAGGGCTCTGTTTGGGGAATTACATCATGTCCAACAAGTTTCAATATTGTTTTTCCCGTGTGGTTACAGAAAACTGTACTGTACTTGGAATGAAAATACATATTTAACACTTATTTATCAGGTACTGGGCGAGGGGTTGGGGTGCTATTTTGAGTAAGTTAGACACAATTTATACCTTTCCATGGAACTTATATTTTATGGGTCAGGGAAAGAAGGGAAATAGACAAATCACCAGGCCATTACTTCTTCCATCATTCCCTGTCTCCTAGACAGGCTAGGCTGCAGCTAAAACCATTTACTGGAGAAATATTTACTAAGCAGCTACTGTGTGCCAGGCACTGGCCTTGGGAACAGAGAGTGAACAAGATAGATACAGTCATTGCCCTCCCCAAGCTCGTTTTCACTTGACTGGGAGACAAGTTTGTCTGTGCTTATCTTCAGTCAACTGGGAGAAATATGCAAAAATCCTGTGAACCACTAGATCACATAATGTCCAACAGAGATGTGAGCCAGGAAGGAAACAAACACAAAGTCAGGGTAGAAAAGAGATGGGAGTGGGCAGGGAGGGCCTCCCAGAGAAGCTGACATTGAAGCTAAGACCTGCTGGATGAAGAGGAGCCAGTCATGTGAAGAATGGGGAACAGTGTTTCAGGCAGAGGGAACAGTATTACGGAGGCCCTGAGGTGGAGGAAAGACTGGCTTGGCTGGAGTGTAGTGATGGAAGAGGACAGAGAGGTGAGCAGGGCTGCATGGGGTATGAAAGTGTTTGGATTTTATTCCAAGGGCAGTGGGGAGCTATTGAAGGGTTCTGAGAAGGGACTGACATGATTTTATTTACTTTTTTTGGCGGGGGGAGCCACTCCATGCGGCTTGTGGGATCTTAGTTCTCCGACCAGGGATCAAACCTGCTTCCCCTGCAGTGGAAGAGTGGAGTCCTAACCAGTGGACCACCAGGGAAGTCCTTTATTTACACTTTAAGATCCCTCTTGGCTGCCATCTGGGGTGGATTGGGGGCGGGGAGCAGAGGTAAAGATAGGGTGTCACCAGGACACTGCCTCTCACCTCTGGCTGTGCCCACTAGCCGGAATCCTCAGCTGAGTTGCAAAGCTCCAAGAATGCCCTGGTTTCCACCTACTTCACTTTTATGAGTTGAGTGACTTGTACACAAGCTGCTACTCAGGGCCAATTCATACCTTTAAACTGTATATGTCTATCACATATCTATGCTGGACAGATTCAGCCCAGAGCCCCCATTTTCTCTAGCCTCCTTGTGGGAGGCTGTGCCCACAGCAATGACCTTGAGGCCAGCCAGGGGGCAGATGTACTTCTCATACCAGCAGAGGAACATCACATTGGGTTCAGTATTGATTCAGGGTCATGTGCGTTCTAGTGTTTATTCGATTTCTCTGACACCCTAATTTATTGACTCTGAGCTGGAAAATGACGGTAGGAATGTTTAGGCACCTGGTCCTGTTGCTCCGCGACTATGTACAAGTCCTTTGATCTCTGGGTGACAGTAATTATCATTGTAAGAGCTGTCATCTTTAGGCCCCGCTCTCTGTGATGAGCACTCCGTGAAGATCATTGTGTGTATGACCTCATTCAAGTCTCACACCCACCCTGTGAAGTTCTATCAGCATCGTCATCACCATTATCACTACCATCAGCACCATTATCACCACCACCGTCATTACCGTTTTCACTACCACCATCACCATCATGACCACCACCATCACCATCACCGTTATCCCACCATCACCATCACCATCATCACCAGTATCTCTACCACTACTGTGACCGTCATCACTGCCATTGTCATCATACAATCAATTTACAGGAAGAAACTAAAACTAAGGAACGGGTACACACACACACACACACACACACACACACACACACGCACACAGAACAGACCCAGGTGCTCTGACTTCAGATCCCTGTCACCATTAGGTCACATTGTTCCCCATCTCCCCCTGTAGAACACAGTGCTGAGATTTAATGACCTCTAGGATCTTGCTGCTCAAAGTGTGGTCCCTGGACCTGCAGCATTGGCATCACCTGGGAGCTTGTTAGAATTGCTGAATCTCAGGCCCCACCTTGCACCTTCCGACTCAGAATCTATATTTTAAAAAGACCTTGAGGTGATTTGTAGGCACCTGAAGTTTGAGAAGCTGCACCTTAAAACATATCCCCTCTGACACTGTTCTGTGACCTCTGCCTGGTGTAAAGGGTCTTTCTCATTGTGACAATATGACTCCTCTGTACCTCTTCCTAACCATTCCATTGAAGTAGGGCTCGGAGGAGAAGTATTTTCTTGTTCAACAGACGAGGTTGAATGCTTCTCCACTGCATGCCCTATGGGTTCCAGGAGCCACATGGAGGGTTTGAGGCAGTGGCTGAGCAGATCCCGCATGTGCCAGGTAAGGGACAGTTGTTGTCTGGGCAGGGCCTTCACCTAGGGAAAGACGCCTGTATGTATGCCTCACCCAAGGGCCTTTGCACTGCCTTTCCCCTGCCAGGAATGTTTCTCACAGCTGGTTCCTTTCTGTCACTCAAATCTCTGCTCAAAGGCCGCCTCCCCAAGAAGCCTTCCTGACTCTCCATCAAAAGCAGTCCCCACCCACTCTTGTCACAATCTTATCCCGTTGGCTTCTCAGCATTTATTACTTAAATGATCTTAAAATTATCTTCTACAATGTTCACCTGCTGACATCTTCGCTCCCCTCTGACAGATGGGCTCTGTGAGGGCAAGGCCCATGTGTTTCTGGTTTATTCCTGTGTCTCCAGAACCTAGAACACAGCCTGGTACTTAGTATACACTCAATAAATATTTGCTGAATGAACGAACAGCCTGAAGCTGTTAGGAGAAGTGCCCATCTGGTGCCAATATGTTTCACAATCTAAATTCCCCAGAAAAATAAATGGACGATTTATTTATTTATTTTTAAAATATAATGTTTTTTAATTAATTAATTTACTTATTTTTGGCTGCTTTGGGTCTTCGTCGCCGCCCATGGGCTTTCTCTAGCTGCAGCGAGCGGGCGCTACTCTTTGTTATGGTGTGTGGGCTTCTCACTGCAGTGGCTTCTCTTGTTGGGGAGCACGGGCTCTCGGCGCATGGGTTTCAGTACTTGTAGCACTCGGGCTTAGTAGTTGTGGCACACAGGCACAGTAGTTGTGGCACTCGGGCTCAGTAGTTGTGGTTCGCAGGCTCTAGAGCGCAGGCTCAGTAGTTGAGGTACACAGGCTTAGTTGCTCTGCGGCATGTGGGATCTTCCCGGACTAGGGCTCGAACCCGTGTCCCCTGCATTGGCAGGCGGATTCTTAACCACTGCGCCACCAGGGCAGTCCCGGATGATTTATTTTAAAGGGATTATTCTTACACACTTGAAGTAGGAAGCCATCTCATGCTTAGTGGGGGAATTGTGCCCCGAAAATAGCAAAAACAGGGGCATAGTATCATGGAAAACTTTCAGCCATGGGCTTGCCAACAGAAGAAGGGGGGATGGGTACAACCAGATGGGTACCTGGAACCTTCCAGAAGGAACAAGGATAGCAATGTATAACTTGTCTGCTTCCCTCTGTGCTCTCCATCGGGCATTGCAAAACAGGCCCCCGGAACACCTCTTGTCTTTTTCACAAAAAGAGAGAAATTGAGGAGAGGGGCTTTCCAGAGAGACTAGCAAAATCTCCCAGGGCCCCTGTTCATTCTGGAAATCCTTAAAGCACCCTCTGGGACTGGTAAAGCCTAAATCTGTCCTGGGAGGGTCAGCTACCCAATGGCCGGCCAGCCCGCGATGCTTTGGGAGCGGCATTTATGTCTTAAAAGGCCACTTTTCGCGGAGAAATGCTGTGGATACATTAAGCTGTCGCCCGTTCTTTGGAGAGCCATTATTAATGGAAAACAATAGATTAATAGTTTTAAAACGCTTGTTCAATAAGTAATTTTTATGGCTCTGGATAGAGCTCATTAAACATTTCTGTGTGTTATTATAAAGAAGTTTTAAGCGTAAAATCATAAAGTCAATAATCAGAGAATTAGTCACAGCGGCCAGCCACAGGCCATTAGTTTTAGGCGCTGTCAGAGACACCTGTAGCTTTCGCGGGCGAGTTTCCTTTTCACACGGCCGTGCTGGCAGCGCCAGCAGCGCCAGGTGGGGTTGGAGAAATGACAGTGCCTGCTGCCTTCCATAAACTTGAGGGGACAGCAAGCAGGTGTGAGCAGCGGGGTGACAGGCAAATATTTACAAAGTGCAAACGTGAATGCAAAACTAAAACAATCCAGGTCAATTTGCACATCCAGGCTAAGACACTTTATTTCCCCAGTGATCTACCTTTCAGAGCTTCCCTCTGCCAGAGGCAGGGCCGTGATCGCTTGCCAAGATAGAGTTGGAAACTGCGTGCTTTTAAAAGAAAAGCATGTCACCAGAGAATCCCCTCCAGAAAGGCTTCCAGAGCTGTTTTTTGAAATAACGCATTCATCTCCTATCAAGTACACAACTGAGTCAAGCATTTGAAAAAGAAACCATGAGCTTTTAAAAATGACTTTAAAAAATCATGACAAAGCAGTATGCGATAATTATGGAAACTAGAGAAAATCCAAAGGAGATAATGAAAATTACCCATAATCTCTCTGCCCAGAGACAGTCCTCTGTATATTTCACTCATTCAACAAATATTTATTGACAGCCCTCTATATGCCTGACTGCTCAAGGCACCAAGGATGCAGCAATGAGCCAAACAGACTCCCTGGCCCCATGGAGCTGACTTTGGGTGGGGTGACATGAACCTTAAATATAACAAATAAGGTTAGAAGGTATCAAGTGCTACAGAGAAAGGAAGCAGGGCCATAGGATAAAGCAGGTCAGGGTGGGCCTCACTGAAAAGGAGACATTTGTTTTTTGAATTTTATATTATTTATTTTTTTATACAGCAGTTTCTTATTAGTTATCGATTTTATACATATTAGTGTATATATGTCAATCCCAATTCATCACGCCACCACCACCCCACCCCCGCCACTTTCCCCCCTTGGTGTCCATACATTTATTCTCTGCAACTGTGTCTCCAATTCTGAAAGGCAACATTTTTGCAAAGACTTGAAGGAGGTGAGGGAGTGAGCCATGCAGGTATCCAAGAGAAGGAGTTCTACACAGAGGGCACAGCCCATGCAAAGGTCCTGAGGCAGGACTGGCATGCCTGAGAAATGGCGGGGAGACCAGTGTGGCTGGAGCAGTGCGGCTGGGAGGGAGATGAGGAAGTGGGAGAGGAGGTCAGGGAGGTGAGGGGGCAAATCACTGGGGCCTTCAAGGACTTTGGCTTTTCCTCGGAGTGAAAAATGGGGAGGTTTGAACAGAGGAGGCACATGAGCTGACTTAGTTTGTTTTTTATGTTTTTTTGGGTTTTTTTTTTTTGGCCGTACACGGGCCTCTCACTGCTGTGGCCTCTCCCATTGCGGAGCACAGGCTCCGGACACGCAGGCTCAGCAGCCATGGCTCACGGGCCCAGCCGCTCCGTGGCATGTGGGATCTTCCCGGACCGGGGCACGAACCCACGTCCCCTGCATCGGCAGGCGGACTCTCAACCACTGCGCCACCAGGGAAGCCCCTGACTTAGGGCCTGGCACACAGTAGGTGCTCAGTTAGTGCTCAATGAGGTGAGTAAATGCTGATTGACCATGGATCTGACAGAGCATAAGCCCAGGACCCCTCAGTCGCATGGCCCATTACATGCCTACAAGACCATATGACTCTGTAAAATTTGCAGAAGTAAGATATTTTTATATTCTTTTTCTTAAAGAGGTCCTTCTCCCAAATTGCATGAGCTGCAGGCCCCATACAACATGGACCCCATCCAGGGAAGCAGGTTTCGAACCTGGGGCTGGAGGGGTGGGCTCATGCCAGTCAGAGGGGGAACTGATGCTTCTTTGGGGGCCAAGAGGACAAGGAGCCGCCCTGATTTAGGCGGCGGCTGATGGCCTGGGGGCTGGAGGGTGGCAGCTCCCTGGGCACACCTGTCGCTTTATTCCACCGCCTGGCCCCCAAGACGGTGTGAACTGCTCCACGGACCCTCATGTTTTCCTCTTCTCTTTTTCTCCTCACCTCCATTTCCTCTTTCCTTCATTTCTTTGTCTTCCTCCCTCAATCTAGCCCAGAATTTCTACCGAGGGGGTTGTGGTCCATAACGGGGGAGAAATTTCAGGAGCTATCCTCTTCCTTCTCTTTCTCTTCCTTTCTGCAATCACCCTCTTTGACGTCCCCCACCTCCCACCCCATCAGTACACACTCTTCTCAGGCCCCACCACAAAGCCTCGAATTGGGTTCGTCCTCTGTGGCTGAATGAGGTCAGCCCCAGCATCCCCTGTGGGACCCACTGGTTTGACATCTTTGAAGCTCCATCTGGCACACGATGGAATGAGCCAGGCAGTTCCAGAGCGGCCACATGCCTTTGGCTTAGTTATTTACCTCCTCTGAGCCTCAACTGCTTCATCTGTAAAATGGGAATAAGAAAGCCTACCCTATGGGATCTTTGTGAGGATCGAGGGAGACAAGTTGTGAGCAGATGCTTGACACCTGTCAAGGGATGTTCAGGCACAAGCTGCTGTTCTGTCCGGACAGGTTGGACCTTCCTGAAATCCACTGGCCCTGAGGGCTTCCCTGGTGGAGGCTGAACTGCTGGATTCCAGAAGCTGGACCCAGGTTTTGATCCCTGGCAGCCTCAGCTCACTTCCTAGCCTCTTCCATGAGAACTGCCCAGCCTCCAGTGGGTTGATGTTAATCATATTTGCTGTGAATAGTCACTGACCTATAATTGCAGCCTATTAACTGTGTTTTCCTCTTTCGTTTGCACACAGGAATTTTGTCCTACTTCTAGAAAGCAAATTACAGGTTGGAAACCAGAATATTTCAAAGGGGAGGTGAAAAGGTTGGAGCAGAGTGACTGCTACATAATGAAGTGTCCAGTGATCGCGCCCAGGCTGGGCCAAGAGAGTGTCCACTGCCGGTCCACATTCATTCAGCTAATGGGCTCAGAGGCCTGGGGGTGCGAGTAGGGGCTCCCAGGCTGGGCTTCTCTCCAGAGGCCGTGGCTCCTGAGCTTCAAGATGTGGCCGGGCCCACAGGTGGCAGCTGGAAGTGCCACGTGGCATCGTTCTTCTGCAGACATACGTGGGCCCTGGCTGGATGCCCGGGTCTGCTGTGCTGTTGTCTGGGCAAACTGGGAGGAGATGGGATGGAGTGGGAGTGGGGCTATTAAAGGTTCTGGACTAATATTCTCCACTTCCCATCGTCGCTGGCACTGGGGACAGTGGGAGGACGGGATTATCACCAAAGCTGCAATATTATGTCCTTGTGTTCTTTTTCTATCCATTGAAAAAAGTTGCCAGTTTGCATGTTCCTTCTTGACCTGGGTAGTGCCGAGGAATTATAGACTTTTAGTCATAAAAGTACCTCCGTTACAATCAGGTATAATGCCTCCATTTTAAAGATCAGGAAACAGGAAAGGAGAAACGAAAAGAGGAGTTTGGCACAAAAAGCCTGCTAATGACAATCACCATTCACGCAACAAGCATTTATTAAGCACCTACTATATACGCCAGGTGCTGTGCTGTTGCTAAGGGAACAGATTTGAATGAGACGTGGAGCCTTTGCCCCAGGAAGGCTTTATAGCTGTGTTCTCATCTGGCCTGAATTTTAAAGCAGGTGTGTCTGGCAGGGAGCATCCCTGGACCACGGCTCAGAGGACCTGAGCTCCTCCAGCTCTGAGCCCAGCTCACTGCCGTCTTGGGCCGATGGGCAGACCTCTCTGAGATTCCTTTGCTTCCCAGTCTTAAGGAGAAGGGGAAGAGCGGCAAGGCTTCCTCTGCCTACTTGCCTTTTTAGTGGCACAAGTGGCCACACCAAGCCTGGTGCTGGTCCTCCTAAGAATCGCAGAGTAGGACCCCAGGATCCCCAAGCATTGCCACCAGCGCGTTCCTTTGACATTCCAGCGCTGGTCACTCCTCCCTCTGCACTGGGCCTGTAATTCTGGGAGCTGCCGCCAGGGGGACGGCGTTGCCCGTGTCACGCGACATTGGGCTGAGTGGCTGAGAAAAGCAGGACCCGCTCCTGGCCCAGGGGTCTGCTTTATTTCCAACCACCTGCCTTTGAAGCCCGGATACCCAAATCCCAGCATCCTTCACCAAGCGAGGTATGGGCTTGTGCGGTGGCCCCAAGTCCCAGAGCACAGATGCAGAGAGGTGGGCAGCAAGTACTCAGCAAAGGATAGGTCTCCGCAGCCCAAGCCCCGCTCCTCGCCACCCCCTTCCCCCACCTGAGAACCTCATCGAATCGACTGATTCATTCCTGGTGACCTGCAGCCGCGGCTTCCGTGTCTGCACCTTGAACTTGCATTAAGTTTTAATTAAAGCCGTTTCACCGGCCTTGCCCTTGGCTAAATGCAGCTGTGGGCACAGGGCACATAGATATTTAATACTCTGCTCTCTCCGCTGAAAGCGCAGGGTGCCCAAGGGTGTACCCAAGCCTTGCCCGCTCCCAGCGATCCGGCGCACTCGCTTAAGTGTGCCCACAGGCCCCGAGCGGGAGGCCGCGCAATAACTATTCATTGCCCTGGGTTAAGTGTGCCCAGGGGCACCCATAAACTCAATGCAGTGATTAGCGATTGCTCCCAGGGAAGGCTGCCCGAAGTCCTGCGGCCCTAAATATAGCCTCCGCGTGGGGCCTTAAAGGGCCGTGCGTTTTTGCTTTGCTCTTGGTCTGTCTTCTCTTCCTTCTTGGAGCAGAACTGTCTCCCTCTTCAAAGCTCAGCCTCCGGGGGGCTTCCCTGCCTTCCTCCAGGCTGCAGTGGAGGACAGGAGTGGGAACGATGGGACAGCTTTGGTGGTGGCAAAGGCAGATGCCGAATCCTCTCCATCCTCTCTTCGCTCAGGCGTATGTCCCATTCCTGCCCCTTCGCCCCGCAAGTGAAGGCAGCACCTCCAAAGACAAGGAAACAGCCAGGCTCACTGGAGGAGCTCCCCGTGGGCCATCGTGAGCCTGCTGCCAGGAGGGGCTCTCAGGGCCAAGGAGCAGTAGGGCTGGGGAGCTGAGAAGGCTGAGCTGCCTGGGGTGTCCTCCCGGTCCCTTTTGCTTGTTTCTGCTGCAGGGAGCCCCTCTCTGTCCCTCCGTATGGAGTGGGAGTGGTCTTGGGTGGGGGCATCACCAAGGCAAGTCAGTCCCCTCTGGCCTCATTCCTCCCCACATTGTATAGCGAGGGGTGTTGATCACATGATCTCCGAGGGACCCCCGGCTGGTCTGTGACTCCTTCCTTGTGCCGAGACTTCCCTGCCAAGGTCTGAAGCAAATGCAAAGTGGAGTTTGGAGAAAGCAGAAAGAACTGAGAGAAGAGCAGGGTGGAGGGTGTGGGCCGCAGCAGAGGCTCCAGGAAAGGTGCCCAGCCCACCCATCACCTTCCCTTCGTCTGTGCATTTCTCAGATGACCGTCTGGGAGAACGGTCCCCCCGTGGTGTGGCTGCGAGGTTCACAGGCGGTACGGTGACCCACCATCCCAGTTTGCCTGGGCCTTTCCTGTTTTGGCACTAAGTCCCAGGGGGACCTGCTCAGTCCCCAGGAAACTGGGTTGGGTGGTCACCCCAAGTTCAGGGCCAGTGGTGAAAGTGGCCGTCCTTGGAAACCCTCCCTCCACCATTGCTTTTTGGATCTGAAAAGGAAAGAGAAAGGGCGAGGGAGAAATGGGTGAACTCAGGAGAGAAACAAGCTGGGAGGACTGGGAGAGGACCATCCCGGCTGTGCGCCTGTGCTCTTGGCCTTGCCAGCTGCTCCCGGGACCTTCGCCGCCCCCTTGGCCAGGCCCAGGGTGGCAGCTGAGGCAAGGACATTTCCCTGGGCCTGTTGACACTGGAGTCTCAGAACGTAAATGATGTTCTTGTCTTAATGAGCAAACAACCCAGCCATGTGGCTCTCTCGCCGGCCTCCTGCTGGGGTAATTGTCAGCGCTTCTGTGCTCAGACAGAAATGTTTACTCTCACCTTCGCTTACTGCTTTGCCAGGAGATATTGCTTCCTTTTTGTTCTGCAGGTCTCCCTGCCCCTACCCCTGGGAAGCACCAGTGGACAGGTAGGTGGGTCAGGAGCAACTTTCTGGAAGGTTCTGCCAGGCCTGGTGCTTGGGGACACCCTGAGACAGGAGGTTTTGGTTTCTATTCTCCTTTGGAGAGTTGGTGGACAAGGCCAGCTCTGCTGGGCTCGCGTCTCAGCAGCCGAGGCTGGAAGTGTTCCCTGGTGTCCTGCAGGCAGAGGCCATCTGAGAGGAAATCTGAGGAGGGGTCCCGGCTTTGGGTTGAAGGCCTCTGAGGTCCTCGTCGTGCTAAGATTCTCTCTGCACAGTCTCCAGTGACGGGGAGCTCATTCCTTTGCAAGACCACCTGTTCCCATATTGCACAGATGTTTCCCCAAACTTTCCTTCTGCTGGTCCTCCGTTCTCTGCAGCCCCCTGGAAGGAGCCGGTCCCTTCTCCATTTCACGGCCCTTTGAATGTTTGAAGTCAGTGAGCTTTTCCTTCTTCAAGTCTTCTCCTGAATTCCTCTTGCTAGTCTCCCTAGGATAGGGGCCGGGGACCCCTCTCTGTCCCCCTCCCGCCCTCCAGGCACCCGCCTCTATTCAAGGCCCCGATGGCCAATGTCTCTCTGGAGCATTGCAAAGGGAACCGAGGCCAGGACTTAGACTGGGTAGAGTGTGGGTCACCCTTTGGCCTTGCTAGTGGGGGTAACGGCTCATTGGGTCTTTCAGCCCCGTGGCGCACCTAGCATGTGCCCAGTGCCCCTACCAGGCGGGGAGCCTCAAGGCATGGCACCCTCAGGGAGGCCCCGGAGAGCAGTCTGCCGGTGCTCCAGTGCCGATTCAAATGTCCACCTGGAGACCAGACAGATTTAGGCAGGCAGCTTCGAAAATTGGGCTCCATTAGTGTCAAGCGCTCCGCGTGGCAGATGAGCGGCTCCTGCAATCACGCATTCAGCTCGTCGTCCTGATCATGGTGGCAGGAGCGTAATCACCATCTCTTTAAATAGCCCAAAGTTGCCGTGTAAGAGAAGACGGCTCACATGACATTTGCTCCGAGCTCGCTTTCCTGCTAAAAATATCCCGGCTAAATAATATATCCTGGTTGTACTGGAGCAACAGTCCCTGACCTGAGCTCTGGGACCCTTGGGGGTTCAGTCCACAGGCTGGTCCGAAGGTGGGAGGAGGGCCCTGTGGAGGGAGTTTGCTTCTGGAAGGAGCAGTTTCGGAGGCCACGGGGAGGCACTCCTGCCTCAGCAAGTGTTGCACACCCCACAGGCCTCCTGCTGCTCGTGGGGAGCGGCTATGCCTTGTCTTTAGGAGGCGCTGGCCCACGGGGTAAGACCCAAGAGGGCCCCCAACGCCCATCCTTTCCGGCTACATCGCTCCCTTGTCCCTCTTCTGTTCCTCCCTCCTCTGGCACCTTATGTCCGTGGTTCCACCTCACCTCGCCTCTTCTTAGCCCCAACCTTGGCCATGCGTTCCGGAATTGTTTGGGACAGAGAGACCTCGGCTCTTTCTGGCGGGTACAGGTGTGTGGGGGGCAGGGGTGGGGTGTAGAGAGTGGATGAGAAGTGGAATCATCTACTTTTCCAAACCCGGGCTCTTTGAACTCCTGGGAAGTCCCGAGATGGCCTCCAGGGGGTCCGAGAACAAAGATGAGAGAGGGTCTGCAGTCTTCATCAGGTTCTTGAGTGCTCCATGCTCCGACAGAGGTTGGGACCCTTGATCTAGACCCTGTATGTGATAAATATTTCGTTCAGCTTGGGGTGTGATACAGAGAGGCCCGGAATCTGGAAGACCATTTCCTACCTCTGGGGAATTTAAATTCTAAGGAACTCTGTATGCAAAGTTAGGTACATCAAAGGCTTCATCCTGAGTGGGTAGGTCTGAGATGACTAAGACTTGACATTTGTATAGGATTTTATCATGGACGAGATTTCATGGTGGGACTCTGGGGAGTTTAGGGCATTGGGGACGGCCTCACCAAGCCCCCAAACATCCCTTTCCTTATTCACGATGCTTGAAATCCTTTTACGTGGAGACAGATGCTTTCATTTAGCCACTGCAGAGCTGGCTTTAAATGCCCCTGTGAGAGGGCTGACACAACGAAATTCTTGCTAAAGTGTAAACAACTGATACAAGCTTTATTTCTTAAGAGCAGCTTTGGTAATGGAAGGGGCACCAGGCTAGGTCACCGAGCTGAAGACAGTCTTGGCAGAGACATTTCTGCAACTTCCACGGGCAGCCCCGCTCTTAGCATCTGCTTCGTCACGGGTCTTTGCAAATGGCAGGATCCCCAAGTGTTTGGGGATGGTCTTTCCTTCTCTTCTGCATCAGTGCAGTCACGTTCCAGCCCAGGCAGTGATACCAAACACCAAGTAATCTCATGTCACCAATCCCGAAAGTGCCGGC
Organism: Neophocaena asiaeorientalis asiaeorientalis; assembly: GCF_003031525.2. Lineage (NCBI taxonomy): Eukaryota > Metazoa > Chordata > Mammalia > Artiodactyla > Phocoenidae > Neophocaena > Neophocaena asiaeorientalis. Next base: position 7,539,746 of record NW_020173679.1, read on the forward strand.
CACGGGTGTGGCCCCTGGCTGAGGTCCTGTCACCACCCTTTCGTCCACGTGCCTGCAGAGCGTGTATTTTTCTGTGTCACGTGTCCTTCCCCATTCCAGTGTCATCTCAGCCAGAGATGGAGGTCTTGTTCACATCCCAAAGCAGAGACTGGGTCTGGTCAAAAGAGGTTCCTACTTGGAGGAAAGCCTGTGCCTAAAATTCCCGAGTCCACCAGTTCCTTAACCTTCACAGTGACCGAAAACAGGGACTTTGCGTTGGTCGGCGTCCTGGCGGCTAGGGCGCTCCAGGTCCAGGTCAGGGTCTTGGTGGTGGCATTGGCTGTCCTGCCCCTTCTGGAGACCCCTTCTCCTTGGGCCGCTGATGCCATGTGGAGTCAGAGACATGACAGCAGAGCTGTGGAGCCAGCAGAAAATGGACCTTTGCCACTTATAGCCCGGAAGCCTGGCACTCTTGCCAGGGTGGCCCCATGGGAGGGCAGCCACAGGACACACGATGCCCCCTGCCACACGCAACTAACTCCTCGTTGCCCCACAGCAATGCCAGGAGGCCCAAGGAGCTCTGGGGACGCAGGCTTTCTATAGGGTGGTCCTGAGCCTGGGGTTTGCTGAGGTGGCCGCCCCCATCCTCTGGACAGTGGAGAGCTCCTTCCACCGTGTGGGTGAGAGTCACGGTGAGGGTGTGCCTGCCGGCTCTGCCTGTGGTTCCTTCTCCCATGACAAGGCTTCCTCTTTCCCGGCCTGACAGGTCCCACACCCAACCCAGGGAAACCATGGTGTCAGGCACACTGGTTGGAACTGGCTGGGGAGTAGGAGGGCTGCGGGAGCTAGGTGGAGTCAAAGTGCCGGGGAGGGGGCGGCGGGCACATCAACTTTCTAGCTAGCTGCAGGACCTGGGCGACTCACTTCACCTTGTTGAGCCTCAGTTTCTTCCATCTGCACAATGGAAATAGCCCGGGACTTCCCTGGTGGCGTGGCGGATAAGACTAAGAGCTCCCTATGCAGGGGGCCCGGGTTCGATCCCTGGTCAGGGAACTAGGTCCCACATGCATGCCGCAACTAAGGAGCCCGCCTGCCGCAACTAAGACCGGGTGCAACCAAATACATAAATCAGTATTTTTTTTAAAGTGGGAATACCGCTACCTGTCGTGAGGACGGGAGATGATGGAGTTAGGAGCTCAGCAGAGTCCGTGGCACAAGATGAGCCACTTCTGTTGCGATTGTCCAGCGATCTGGCGTAGGCTCCAGTTCCACGGGTCACCTACCGCAGGGATCCCCAACCCCCGGGCCTCAGCCTGTTAGTAACTAGGCCACACAGCAGGAGGTGGACGGCAGGCGCGCGAGCAAAGCTTCATCTGCGTTTCCTCATAGCTTGCATTACCACCTGAACAATCCCTCCGCCTTCCGTGGAAAAATTGTCTTCTGCGAAACCGGTCCCTGGTGCCTAAAAGGTCGGGGTCTGCCGACCTACGGCACGGAGTGGGCTCCTTGGCAAGGAGCACTATTTGAGGCCACTTATTTCTTTCTTTTTTTTTTTTATTGGGGTATAGTTGCTTTACCACTTATTTCTTAACCAAGACAAACCCTCCTCTAAACGTGGTGTGTGTCCTCCGTGCCAGGATGCTAGGATTCAAGTCTTGAAAGGCGTTTTTGGTGAAAGCACAGCTACCAGACAACCTGGTGTTCACAAAATCACTAGGAGCAGAACCCATTGAAATACAGCATAAGGAAATACACATAATTCACAAATGATGTCGATCACTTTCATCTTTGACTTCCTAACTGTCCTCAATAGAAGACAGACGCAAAGGAGATTTAACTCAGATGTTAATAGTGCAAGAATGCCCCGTTACCAGGATATGATGTTTCGGTGCTGCATAAAAATGTAATTATATTCAGAACTATATTTAAAGATTAAAAGGGGGACTGCCTACCATCCAGCCCCAAATTCAGAATTAGAAACAAAGGAAAAGGCGGGGCGGGGATGAGTTCTAACAGTCTGCTAAAAATGGAAATATTTCCTGAAAGTTTTTACACATTTCGGCTGTTTTTATTTTAACAGTTTCCTGCAGCGATGACATTGATTTTGGAAAGGGAGGGCCAGAACTTTATCCAACAAATATTCACTAAGCATTTGCCATGCGTGAGGCCCCGTGGGAGGGAACAGAGGCCACCAGATTTGGTCCTTGCTTTCAACTAGTGGCCTGTCTGGAAGGGGAGAGAAGCAATGTCCAGAGAGTTGTAACGAGGGCAGGCGGGCTTGAGGAAGACGCCAAGGAGAAGGTGACCTTTGGCCTGGGCTTTGAGAGAGGGTAGGTTCTTGATAGGGACATCGTACCTAAGATAGAAAAATAACTGCGGCGACAGCAATAAGAACATTTTAGAAAGGCGTTTTGGCCTCTCTGGAAAGATTTACACGGGGAAAGAATGTTCTCTTCCTCATTTTATTAACTTCATATCAGCAGCCAGAATTAACCTCTCCCTTCCCTGGTTTCCAGTACACCTTCCCTGCACCTCCCCCGCAGCTTCTCCTCTTGTTAGTGGTGCGTGCTCTTGGCTCTCCCTGTGGTCTATGAACTCCTCGCCATCAGGGGCTCTGCTCTATTCAGCATTTTACTCTTCATGGGCCTTATCATACTGCCTTGCCCTTGGTAAGCACTTAATACATGCTTGTTGGATTGAATTTTCACCAGGCATTTAAAAAAAAATGTTTTAGACAAAGAACATTTCTCTGGGATAAAAAGTGGCGAATATGTTGGAATATTAGGGCACCAGGATTGCCTAAGCGCTTGGTGTTTACAGATTTTTAAAAATCTCCTTCCTCTCCGCCAAAAAGTGATTAGAACCTGTGGGAGAAATCCTAATTATGTAAGGTTGGAGGTGTCAAGAGCAGTGGAGGCAATGGAGTGCCCAGCCTAAGAGAAGCCAAGAGGGTGGTTTAGCTACCGCTGTTGTACATTGTAAAGCAGGGGTTACTGGCGAAAATGCCTCTAGGGGTCAGGCAGGGAGTGTAAAGGAACGAGGGTAAGAAAATCCATGGCTTAAGGGTAGGACGCCAAAGCTCAGTGTAGGAGCCAGTGGGGAGTGGTGGGGACTCCAGTGGTGAACTGCCAGCCACCAGTTTTTTTTTTTTTTCTTTTTTAAAATTTTTGTCTGCGTTGTGTCTTCGTTGCTGTGCACGACTTTCTCTAGTTGTGGTGAGCAGGCGCTACTCTTCGTTGCGGTGCGCGGGCTTCTCGTTGCGGTGGCTTCTCTTGCTGCGGAGCGCGGGGTCTAGTCACCCAGGCTTCAGTAGTTGTGGCACGCGGGCTCAGTAGTTGTGGCTTGTGGGCCCTAGAGCCCAGTCTCAGTAGCTGTGGCACACGGGCTTCGTTGCTCCACGGTGTGTGGGGTCTTCCCGGACCAGGGCTCGAACCCGTGTCCCCTGCATTGGCAGGCGGATTCTTAACCACCGCACCACCAGGGAAGTCTCACCAGACCCTTTTCAAGAGAGTAGTCTCATTTAAGTGGAGCCGATTCCTGCCTTGTAGGGAGGCAGGCCAGTGTGGCCAAATCTTCTGACTTTCCAGGAGAAGCCGGAAAATTATAAAATTCTGTCAGTTAATTTTAAAATATTTAAAACCCTCTGCAGGCCAAACCAAACATGTCTAAGGGCTATATTTGACCTGTGAGCCAGAATTTGCAACTGGGGGTGCATTTTTGCCTCCCGGGGGGATATTTAGCAATGTCTGGAGACATTTTTGATTGTCACAACGCAGGGGGACGCTACTAGCATGTGGTGGGTAGAGGCCAGGGATCCTCCTAAACATCCTACAGTGTACAGGAGCCCTCTTCCCGACACAACAAAGAATGATCTTGCCCAGGATGTCAACGGGGTCGAGGCAGAGTCGGGGTCTGTGAGGTTCCTGGGGCTGGGCTGATGGATTTGGCCTCAGAATAGGGAACGGCCCAGAGACGACACCGGCTGGTGGCATCAAGCAGAGGCAGAGAGTCAGGGACAGATGCTCCTTAGAGAAAACCTGAAATCCTGTGATTCAATTTCAGAAATAGGGACTTCCCTGGTGGTGCAGTGGTTGGGACTCCACGCTCCCAGTGCAGGGGGCCCGGGTTCCATCCCTGGTCGGGGAACTAGATCCCACACACATGCCGCAACTAAGAGCCGGCGCAACCAAATAAATAAATAAAATAAAAAAAAAAAAAAAAAAAAAATAGACCTTGAAAAGACTTTGAGGCCTGCATGATCTCAAAAAGGACTCCAGGTCAAAGGTCTGTGAAATTCAGCCAAGGAGGACAGTTCCTAATCCGGTGCTTGAACTTGACCTCTAAAGCCTCTATTTCCCCGTCTGTAAAGAGGGGACCCACGTGGCCCCTCCAGCAGGGTGTTGGGAGGATTCTGCTCCCTTAGGAGGAGGACTGACCTCTGCTTCCTTTCTGGGAGGTTTAGGAAGGGAGCTGCCACGCCAAGGACCACTCCCCAGCAGGAGCCCCTCCAGGAGGAATACGATCTGCTGCCTTTTCCCAGTTCCAAACTGCAGGACCAGCTGCCTTTGGAGGCCTCCGGGAAGGGTTTCCTCAGAGTTTCGCTCACTAGCCTTCCCGTGCACTGGCCAATGGAAGTCGCTCGCCCTGACTTCCACCCACGGTTTCCCTTGAAGGGTGCATCCCCACGAGGCATCAGTGGACCCAGCCAGGCACGAGGCCCCTCTCTTTCACCACCGCTCTGCCAAAGGGAATCCCACTCAGACCTCCGGCCATGTCTCCTCCTCTTCAAATTCCGACCGTTCCCCAGAGGAAGCGGGGCTCCCCGAGAGCTCCCACCTGAGCGCAGCCCAGCTGTCCTGCCTGGCTCACAGCCACGCAGGGCCTTGGGACCCGGCACAAGGAGGTGGAGGGGAGGGCCCGTGGCGGTGCACACAGACAGGAGGGAAACCGAGGCACGCTTCAAAGGAGCTGGGGCCCAGGAGCCAGGCTGGAGCCCAGAAGCCGGGCCTGGAGAGCCAGCCTGAGGTCGCAGCTGCCACAGGCCTTTCCCCGGGCTGCCATCCTCAGGGTGGCCGAAACCACATCCTTTTATTTCTGATGCTTTTCCTCTCTCCACTGTTCTCTCGCTGAAGAAGGGGCTTGGACCTTTTCTGCAAACAGCCAAACCTGTGGAAGAAGGTGGACATCTACTGGCTTCCTTTTTCCCTTTCCCAGAGGGTCAGCTCCCCCAGGGAAAGTGGGGTGACCTGGACCCCCTGCCTGCAGCTGTACTGTCCTCAGCGTCCATAGTAGTTGTCCAGTCCTCCGGCCCCTGGGCCTGGACCATGCCTTTGTCCTCAGATGTCTCATTTCCAGCTGCCTCTCTGGCGGTCCCAATAGTCTCAGGCCTTCTGTTACCCTAACTGGCAGTCTAGGAGCAGAGCCCCGCCTAGCTACCAGGAAGTCCCCTCCTGCTGGAAGGTTGCCACAGGGGCATGTGGCTGCCTACTAGCCCATGCGGGGCCCTGGCAGGCCAGCAAGGAGGTCCAGCCATTGACAAAGCCCTTGATGACCAGCCTGGCCGAAGAGGTGCTGTGCTCCCGCCGCTCGCCTGGAGAGCCCCCGGAAACATCCTCCAGGATGGAAGCTGGGGGGCTACCCAGGGAGGGGCCAGAGGGCACCTGGACCTCTCATTCCCAGAACCAAGTCAGGACCTGGAGGGGACGCACCCTCCTTCTGGGGATGGATGCCACAGCACTGCCCCAGTGGTGAATACTTCCAAGGTGTGGTGGCGGCAGCCAGGCCCCAGTGGCCGTCTGAGGGCCTCAGGACCAGAGCGCAAGGGGAGGCACAGGGAGGGCCCAGTAGGGCCCTGCCAATTCTTACTGCTGAGCAGCTGCCAGCAGAGTGCAGCCACCTGACAGCTCTTCCCAAGAGCCATCCGGCCTCCGCCTCCGAGAAGCCCACTGCCTCATCTGTGGGAAAGTCAGGTAGAGCCTGAGGCCTTAAGTTAGCCTGTAGCTGGCCAGTGGAGCAGGCTGAGAGGGGGGCCACACACACGTCCAGCAACCTCAGAGCCTGCGGGCTCCCACGGACATTTCCTCATCCAGCCTGGCCGAGCCTAGAGACCCTTTCACCGCTGGCCAGGGTAGCCCCCGGCAGGAGCCAGCAGAGCCCACATTGGCAACCAGCCCTGAGAGGCACAGGCCTCCTGAGCTTCAGAACATCGCGGAGGGGCTTCTGAGAGACCCCCTTGCTGGGGTGAGCCCTGGAAGCACCCCAGGGGATGCCAAATGTGGAACAGCGTGGTGGGCAGCATTGGGGCATGCCTCCCACCCGCGTGGACTGCCCACGAGTGCAGGCCCCAGCGTTTTGGGGCTTGCCCTTTCGCTGTTAGATGTGTGAGGCATGGGGGAGGGGAAAGTTTGCAGGCTCTGCAGCCAGGCTGCCGTGGTCCTTTCACTCTTTATCTGTGTGACCTTGGGCAAGGCATTAACCTCTCTGTGCCTCAGTTTCCCGATCAGTCAAATAGGGGGTGATAATAGTTCTTCCCAATGGGTCTGTTTAGGGGCAAGCAGGAAGATGGACACAGGCCTCTAGCTCAGAACCAGTGAGCCATTCTTTATTTTTTTGCGGTACGCGGGCCTCTCACTGCTGTGGCCTCTCCCGTTGCAGAGCACAGGCTCCGGACGCGCAGGCTCAGCGGCCATGGCTCACGGGCCCAGCTGCTCCGCGGCATGTGGGATCTTCCCGGACCAGGGCACGAACCCATATCCCCTGCATCGGCAGGCGGACTCTCAACCACTGCGCCACCAGGGAAGCCCAAGTGAGTCATTCTTGAGGTCATTACTGCTGCCGTCCTGGCAAATCAGAGAAGCTGAGCAGTTGGGCTCCCAGGCCCAGGCAGAGGGGATGTTTGCTTATTCCAGGAGAGCATGGAAAGCCTTCAGTCATAGTTCAGACATCCTTCTGAGAAGGTAGGTGGTGATAAGATCCTATGATGTGAGAAGCCCTCTCCCCTGGGCCCCAGGGGGCCATGACCCCAGGTCTCTAAAGAACCCCCTGAGTGTTACTGCTTTGTTTTCATGACTCACCGCTCCCTTCCTTTTGTTTCCATGGCAGCAGCTGGTACCCTGCTGGCTTGAACAGCTCCGGTGACCCCTGTTGACCCCCAGGGGTGCCAGTGTTCCCAGGCTCCCTGGCCCAGAAGCCCAGCTGTGGCCTGAGCTAGAGTGGTACCCAGTGCTTCCCTGGAAGGGTAGAAACCCTACCCCCACTCCCAGGCCGGCCCATCACTGGAAGAGGGGTTTGAAACGCAGCCAAGAAGAGGCCTTCGGCAACGCCCGGAACGTGAAATAAATAAATAAATAAATAAATAAATAAATAAATAATCAGGGTTGTCTTGGCTGATGAACGGTCTCTGCCTCGAGGACGACTTCTCCCCCTGCCCGCCCTCCCTCTTCCTCCTTCTCCGGGCAGATCCATCCCAGGCAAAAGCTTAATAGCCCCATTTAAGGCTTTTCCTTTTCACCACGGAATTGAGCTGCTCCTGCCATTACGAGGTTTTCAGCTTCTCTCTGAAATCAAATTACTGACTCCATTTAATTTTTTAAAAGCTCGGATGATTTCCTTTCTTGACTCGGAGCCGTGACTGCAAGCCCGGCCCCCTCCTCATCCCCCAGCCCCGCCAGGCGTTTCCCCGGGAAGGCCGCCCCCATGCCAGGGCAAGCCTGACACCTAGAGGGGAAGCCAGCAGGAGGAGGACCAAGCCTCTGACCACTGCCCTGGACACCTGACTGGGTGGCCTGGACTGGTGAGGAAGGAAGGCCTTGACCTCCTCTAAGGCTGACTCAGCTCATAGGAGCCCGTGGCTTTGGGGCTACAAGGTCTTCAGAGGCTGGTGGGGAAGTTGTTTAGAGCCCAGCACTGAGGTCGTGGGCTTACCGTTGGCTGGTCCCCCGGATCACTTGCCTTTCCGTAGAGCGTCTCCTGGACCCTACGGCTAGGTTACGGAGCGCGTCCTCTGTGCAGCCACCGATCCAGCTTGGAAGGGAAGGGTGAATCGGACAGAGAAAGGCCCACGTGCTCGTGTGTGAAGGGGCAGGGAGACTGACAATAGACATACGCATGGATGTTTTCACACCAAGTGCTCTGAAGAGTCCTAAACATGCAACGTCGGTGGGGGCAGGTTGTGGGCTGCTTTGGGTGGGATGGCGGGGACGGCCCCCCCGAGGAAGTAAATCTGGAAAGGGCTGGGGCAAGGGTATCCACGCAGAGGCACGGCAAGTTCCAGAGTCCTGGGGAGGGTTGGAGGGACTGAAAGATGGCCATCTGACAGGAGGAAGTGGAAGGGACCAGGGGCCTGCAGGGCCTGAAGCCTGAGGTAGGAGACCAGCTTTATTCTGGCTTTAAAAGGCTGGACATCAGAGGGACAAGACGAGCAGCAGGGGGACAAGGTGGGGGGGATGAGAGAGGCCCCGTGAGAAGTGACTCCAAGGGGTCCTTGTTGAGGGCTTGTGCCCCTCCTGCCCTGCACCTGGAGGACTCCATGGCCGCTGGTGATGTTCGAGACGTGTTCACATCTACCTCAACACCGGCCTGCAGTGTTTCTACTAGGACTCAGTCTCTGTCTCAAGTCTGTCTCTCCTCCACCCCCGATCACCTCTTCCCTTCTTCGTCTCTGCAGAGACACTCAGCTTGGGGACCTCGTAGACCAGGGGCACATACCCACCCCAGAAAGTCCTGCCAACCAGGCTGACCTTTTACCAATCCCGCTCACGTTTAACCACCCGCGCCCTTGGAGATGAGACACCAGGAGTGGAGTTAATGAAATCGCCTGCCTTTACCTGGCATAAACGGCACTTCACCCCCCCAGGCGGGTGGCGATTTGCAAGGCTGAGAGGGTCTGGGCATTAACTGTTCTGGGCACTCTTCCCAGCTCAGCGTTCTGCGCAGCTGGAACAAACCACTTTTCTTCTCTTCCTTCCCTTTGCTCCACTGCGCCTCGGCTCAAAACCCGGACAGTCGTGTTTAATTAGAAAGTGATCGGGGTTCTCCGGAGGTCTCCTGTTCTCCCTCAACACGGGACAACCCCAGATCTGTGACCAGGGCTCCGGGTCCGCCAGGGCCTGGGTGGCTCCTGGGTCTGACCCACAGTCATGATGTACACGTGCGTCAGTGTTTTCTCTGCCCTGGGGACCTCCGGTTTTCCTGTTGAGACCTCCCCCGTCGGTTGTGCGGTCATTTGTTTATGGCTGACAGCTGACACGTCAGTGATCAGTGAAATCCTGGCAGAGGGCAGCTCTGCCACTCCCGGTCAGTGGCCTGCCAGGTGGGATCTCAGGCAACCTGGGATTTGGGGGTAATTAGAAATCGGGCCCCCCCACCCCCCCGCAGCTTGGATCCTCAGCATTCCCCACACGACTCTGTGTGTCAAGTCCAGGGTCTGTGATGCGTTTATTGTCCTTCTCTCCTGTGACAGGGAACAGCCACTGGTCCAGTTTCCCTTTTGGGTTTTCCTCCTTGAGCACAAAGCCAGTTTTCACACCCTGAAACATCCAGGCTCCTTGTTTTTCCCTCGTTGAAGGTCTCGAATTTCCAGATTTTAGATGCTTCCCACGTCAGACCACTTCCATCACAACACGCTCTTTCAGCCTTAGCTGCAAGTCTCTGTTGGGTATTTGAATATTACTTAAACTGGAATTGGAGTCGTCAATTTAGTAATCCTCCAAATTACTGCGTAACCAGAGAGGCGGCGTGGTGGTGGGTGTCCTTCTGGGTGTCCTGCCCAAGCTGTGTGACCTTGAGCAAATCAGTTCACTTCTCTGAGCTCCTGCTTCAGCATGGGGTTTTTGGAAACAGGAGTAGTCGGCCAGGCGACCTCCGCTCTAGGGTGACGTGGGGGTCAGCCCCTGAAGATGACAAGTCAGAAGTCTCTAATGCAGCTCTGAGAGAACCCCTCACCCCGGAGGGTCCATCCTCCCCAGCTCAGCCCACCTCCTGACACTCCTGCTGCTGGTCTGGTCTCTGGGGGTGGGGCTGCCGGAGACCTCAGGCCAAGCCAGTTGGGGGACAAGATGGGGTGATGTGGACCGATGCTCATTCCCATGGAGCTGGCTACAGCCCAGCCCCACCTGGCACCACAGGTGACCTCCCCCCTCCTCCTCATTCCTCTCCTGAGGCCCAGGCTGTGCTACCTCACATCCCAGATCTCAGAAGCCTCGGAATGGTGGCTCTCAAAGTGGGGTCCCCGGACAAGCAGCATCAGCTTCGCCTGAGAACTCGTGAAAAATGCAAACTCTTGGACCTACAGTTCCAGGAACTCACAGGGTGGGACCCAGCAATCTGTGTTTGAACAAGTCCTCCAGGTGATTCCGATGCACATGGCAGTTGAGGACCACTGCCTGGGAGAATCTGTGCCAGGGACACTTCCCAGAGTCAGAGAATTCCTCTGCCCTCATACAAAAGCAGTACTTGCACTTCTACAACGTCCAGGTACTTTCCACCTCTCTCTGCTCACGGCATCTAGCACCATTGCTCTGGGGAAGAGAAGAATTGTTCTTCCCATTTTACAGACCAGGAAACTTGGCCTTACCCAAGGTCACACAGCTAATAGGAGAGAGAACCAGGGCTCAAACCCTGGCCTCCTCATTCCAAGGCCAGGGCTCCCTCCTGCACACCTTGGGTTTCTGCGGCTCCTTAGACCGAAGGAATAAACACATGTCCATTGGCGAGAAAGGAAATTCCTCCCTACAGCCCCCTCTCCCCACTTTCCAGCTGCTATCCCAAGAGAAGGCATCCAGGAAGCATAAATTTTGCCTGACGGCTGAATAAGAGCTCTGAAAGGAGTTACACGTCAGGGAGATGGGACTTTATTTCTCAATGAAATAGCCTTTTTATGGTTGGAATAAAAGTGCCAGCGGGAGCCTAATGCCAGGAAGTGGCGAGCACATTTGATAAACTCCTTCAGCCAGGGGTGGGGCAGCCCAGGAGGGGGTGCCGGAGAGCGGGCCCCATGTTTCCAGATGCGAGTTTCTATTTAGGTTAGAGCCTGGAGGCTTCCTGGGGTCCCTCTCGCGGACCCTGCAGCTGGAGACGGGCTGACCCTGGACCGGGCCAGCTCTTTTGCTCAGCCGCTGGATCCTGAGCGGGGCTGCAGTGTGGAGAGCAGGCAGCAGGGGGCAGCATAACCCACCGTTCCAGCCGGGAGAGTGGCCGCTGGGTGGGTGGCAATAGCAGGGGGGGGGGTGTCTCAGAGGCTTAGCCCTCAGAGCGGGTCATCAGCAGCCCACGCCCACTTAGCCTGGTCCTCTTCCTCCTCCCTGGGCCCTTCCCAGCCTCAGCCCCTTCGAAGGACAGTTTGTCACCCGTACCCTGCCCCCAGCCCCTGCCGG
>NW_020173679.1:7551423-7552727 GCF_003031525.2 Neophocaena asiaeorientalis asiaeorientalis
TGGAAGTGGGGGGGGGGGGGGGTCTCCATCCCCATGCCTACCCTCCGGCCGGTTTCTAGAAACTTCTCCAAGCTTGGCTTTGGACCTGATTAACCCCTTGCCTTCCTTCTGAGGGACCTCTTGAGGGGTTCAGAGTGTCTGTGTGTGGGCAGGTGGCTTTTATGGGCGGGGGACCACAGCCTTCATGGTCCCTGGGGGCAGGAGAAAACCCTGAAGGACAAAGAGAAAGCGAGGAGACCTCCTCATTTGAGAATGTGTGTGATTGGCAGGTTTACGGCCTCGGGAAGGTGCGTGGTATTCCTCACAATCAAGTCATTTTTAAAAATAATCTCCCTGCTTAAGTCGTACCCGCTGCTAATTGCATTTTAATAAGTCTCTTAAGATCTTGCCGTATTTTTTAATATCCTAATATTAGGTAAGTGATTGCGGGGGACACTGGAGGGCACGGGGAGTTTATGTAAGGGAAGGAGGGCTGTAACGAAGCTGGGGGTGGCGGGGGCCAAGTGGCCTGTGATGTGTGTCTGTTTGTGTTACGACGTGTGTGATGGGGGGCGGTGAGTGTGTGTCCATCTGAGAGTGGATATGATGTGTGCGTGTGCGGGTGTCCATAGACCAGGCTTCCCCTCTGACCCAGTCCATCCTATCCTCTTTTTTCCGAGGATGAGGGTCCTGAGCTCAGAGAGGGAATGTGATGGGCCCAGGGCCATGTAGCGAGAGAGAGACCCATGGGGGAGTTCCAACCCCAGTCTTGTGAGAGCGGGGGCAGGGCCACCTTTGCACCATCCCAGTCACGGCACCTTTGCACACAGCCTTCCCCACGCTGCTCACTAACACGTGCAGAGGGAAAAGGGGGGGAGCTTCCAATGGGAGGTCGTGGGCATCCCACAGTGAATAAGTGCAGAGCTGGGATTTGAACTCACAGTCGGCTCATGGGCCTGGGGGAAGCTCTTAACTATGATTGGATGGGAGGCTGAGCTGAGGTCCAAACACTTCCTGCATCTCCAAGGATCCAGGACCAGTGAGGACCAAGTTGGGAGCAGCAGAGGCAACTGGCAGAGGCCGGGAGGGAGGTCGATGGTGGCTGGCTGTGGTCTCATTTGCTCACCCCACCCCTCTGTTACTACAAGGGAGGGTGTCCCAAGGCCGAGGGCAACATGGCATCTTCTCCTCAGAGCCCCCAGAGGTTAGAGGCCAGGGAAGGCCACGGCTGAGGTTGTGAGGCCTTGGACCTTAGGGAGCCCTGGACTTCTGGAGGCCTCCTCAGGCCCCCACTGGCCTGGCCTTCCTCTTCCCCCCTCCCCCTC
>NW_020173679.1:7552960-7576587 GCF_003031525.2 Neophocaena asiaeorientalis asiaeorientalis
GGGAGGCACATGGTGAGTGAACTTCTGAACAGGAAGTCAGGGTCCAGGTCGTCCCAAATCCCTTTTCATGTGGTTTCTTTAATCCCCCGGGCTGGGTTTCAGAAGCGTTTTACAGTTTCAGTTTTACAAAGCTACGCTCCCTTTAATGTTGGCGTTTTTTGGGGGGGCGGGGAGAGCAGCTTCAGTCAAAACATGTGTGTTTTACATCAGCCAGCTGTGGACTGCATGGCTTGGGGAGGGGAGGCGGCAATGTGGCCTCCAGGCTCGGAGGCCCGGGTGGATGCAGCCGGCCAGCCGGCTGGGGTAAGCCCTGGAGCCCTGCTGGCCTCTCTCCCTCTTCCCACCTCCCTGCCTACTTCCTTCTCTCCTGTCCAGGCCTCCATGGGGTTCGCCCCAGCCAATGGGGCCAGGGCACCCTGCTTCTAGCCCCCCCTAGCCACCTGGTACCCTCCTCTCGCTGATGTGGTCATTGTACCAGCTCCTGTTCCCCAGACATGGGCAGCTGATATGCCACATCCTCCTACCACCTGTGTTTTTGCTTACTTAGTATCATCCCTCCAGTCAACGCACCTTTCTCACTTACGTAGACACCACCTAAGCAAATATATCCGTGAAATTGTGGGTTGGACGCGCTAGTCACATCTCTCTGGTTTAATACACAATAGAACAAATCTCTAACAACTAAAATAGAAAGAAAAGGCTGAGTACCACCTAAAATCATTCTGCCAGCCATGCATGCTTTGGGAAATCCCTGAAAGAGAAGATGAAGGTCTTGAGGTGAGATGACCTGCCCGGGGTCCCAGGACTGGTGGGATTTCCAGCCAGCCGGTCTGTCTCCAAGGCCGGTATTCCTCTGCTCCAGCACATCTGTCTACAGGGCAGGCTTCTTGGCCCTGGAGTTTCAGGCTTTGGAGAAGCCACCTGGGGCTGCTCTGAGCTGAGGAGAGGGCCTGACACTGTGCTTGAGTGAAAAGAACACAAACTTTGGAATCAATCAGACCTGGCTCCAAATCCGGGCTGCCCTCCTTCCTAAGTGTGTGACTGTGGAAGAGCCTGGACCTCCCCATCTGTGAAATGGGGACGACCATCGGTGAGGGTCAGACGTGTATCTTGGAAGGGCCTGCACACGCACGCCCGCAAACCCAGTGGTTGCCCAGGAGCGCTCGGGACCTGGGTCTTACCCACTTTGCTCTCCTCTGCAGCCCTGGCGGCACCACGTCTCCTCCCTGACCCGTGAGAGGCAGCAAGCCGTCAAGCAGGAGAGGACCAGGAGTGAGGGGCAGGCCTGTGTGGGGCTCACAGACCCCCTCCCTCCCCCGCCATGTACTGAGCACTGTGAACAAGCAATGTGTGTGCAAGGACGAGGTGACCAGGACGGTGCAGCCAGCGCCCTGTACCAGAGGAGGACAGAGGTGGGTCTTCCTCCAAGGTGGCGTGGCTGGGAGAATCCAGACACTGTCTGGACGGGGATCGGGGCAGAGGACACCCAGTCCATGCTGCCAGGGCCATATGGGGTCTGGGATTGCAGAAGCCACGTGCCTGGTACAGCAGATGTCCTACCGCCTGCTGCTCTAAAGTGCCGCTGCCCCGTGGCCTCCAGTTGCACGCGGAGGGGTCGGCAGGCCTGGGTCAGGGGAGGGGCCCACTAGGATCCCAGATGTGACTTTGCATCCATTACGGCGGGAGGTCCCAGAGCATGATACCTGTGGTCTGAGCTGCCACTCTTGGTCCAGAGACATCAGTGGTCAAGGTCAGTGGTCCTGCTTCCCCCCAGGCCATGGCCTGCCCCCAAGGGACCTAGGAGAGAGGAGGTAGGAGCTCGGGCCAAAGGATGAAGGATTAGCCCTGGGGGTGGGCACTCTTCTAGCAGCTGGTTCTCTTCCCTCATTGCCTGGGAGTGGTTAAGAGACCCTGCAGTACCTAGCAGTAACGATGATGATGCCGGTTGACGTGTACTGAGCTATTTCCACATGCCAGTCGCCATGCTAAGCACTTTGCATACATCATTTCATTCCATCTGCTCTGTGAAACATACTAGGAGGGCACCTAGAACAGCAGCTGGCAGGCACACAGTAGGCCCTCGATAAATACTGGTTGAATTAAAGAGGCTTAGAGAGGTGCAGGGATCCACCCAGCTCTCAACCGCCGCCATGCTCTTGTTGCGTTAGTTCGTAAGGCCTGACCACTGATGGTGGACACTCAGGCGTCAGCAGAAGAGAGAGTCGAGGCTGCAGGCTCCCTCGCATCCTACACATCACGCCTGCTCCTTCCTCTCCAGGGAAGCTGTCACTCTGCCTTTTGGGTGGGTCCATCTATGGGAGGGCAGATCCCCCAGCACGGAGGGTGCTTCCTCTGCTTACGTTCCAAGCCACCCAGGGGAGAAACGCCCTTGGCCTGGGGCCTCTTCTGCTCCCGCCCGGGTAGCGAAGGGCTGGGCCTGGCCTGGCTGCAGCTGCGAGGGCTCAGGGAGGAGGGAATCAAAGGCAGCCGTGTGGGCCCCGCTTTCATCTCCCGGCTTCAAAGAGGTGCAAACAAACTCTGTCCCCGTGCCAGGCGGCAGCAGCAGCTCCCTCCTCGAGGCCCCAGACCGCTCTCCCCCTCCTCCTCCTGCTTCTTCCTGGAAAGCCAGCAGCGCCTCAGTCCCAGGGGCACCCCAGAGGGGCCTTGACTCCTGGCTGTGCAGGAGGAAAGGGGAGGCTTTGCCAGGCTGAGGGCAGGAAGGCACTGGGACCCTCGCACCTGTACGTGTTCCTACTGTGGGCCAGGCTGGGAGCTGGAGGCTTATACACCCGTGCCCTCTGATCTCTATTGAACCCTCCAGTCTGGGGCCGTGCTGTCCAGTACGATGGCCACATGTGGCTACTGAGCAACGGATGTGTGGCTAGTCCAAAGGAAGATGTGCCGGAAGGGGGATGTGCACAGGATTTCTCGGGGCCAGTACAAACAAAAGCGTGTCAAATATCTCATTCATTATTTTTACATCGATTGCATGCTGAAATGCTAGTATTTTGGAGATACTGGGTTCAAAAAGTATGTTATTAAAATTAATTTCACCTGTTACCTTTTACTCCTTTAAACGTGGCTACTAGGAGATATTACATACATGGGCCGCTGTAATATATTTGGACCCCTCTGTTCAGACAACATTTGCATTTTGCAGATGGGGGGCCGGAGGCTCAGGAGGGGGTTTTGGCACATGACTGCCTGGAGGTACTCAGCAAAAATCCTATGGAATGAATGAATGAATGAGTGAATGTCTAGTGCTGGCTTCGAGGGAGGCAGAGAGGAACCCTGTCCCCTGTTCCTGCCCTCAAGGAGTTCCCAGTGCAGGGTCTGGTCCAGTCGGGGGGAGGGGTAGTGGTGGGTTCAGAGACCCCAGCTCACTGGGTACTCCTGGCCTTTGAGATTAAGAGGCTCCTGGGCCCAGATGCTGGCCTCATTACTTACCAGTTGTGCGGCCTTGGGCCAGCTACTTAACCTCTTCCTGCCTCAGCTTTCTCATCTGTAAGATGGGGATGGTGATGATGATGGTGATGGACGATAGTGCCTTCATGGGGTTGCTGGGAGGATAAAAGGAGTTAACACACTTTAAAGGCTTGGCTTATGGTAAGAGCAGCGTGTCACTGATCAGTGATAATTCGGGACAAATGCTACAGAGCATGTATCACCTGGGTACCGTCCTGCACTGGAGAGAGAGCCACACTCCCAGCTGATCCCAGAGGTGGGAGTAGAGGGAACTCTCTGACTTTCCCTCCATATCACTCCTCTGGCTCCACGTGGGTGGGTGCCTGGAGTGCCTGCTCTCTGGGGTCAGTCGTCCCCCATCTCCTCCTGTCCCATCAGCTCTTTGCGCCCTGACCCCGCCCCCCCCATCCTCACCCTGTACAGCTCTGTCCCTGAGGTCCGGCAAACCCTGGAAATGGCTTTAGGACTATTTCCTTTGGAGAGAAATGCCCTCCAGGGAAACATGCCTTCTCTGGCTCACTCTCACCAAGGACCTCCCAGAGAGGGCTGGGTGTGGGGATGGAGGAGCCCGACACATTGCTTGACACAGGAGGCCCCTCCCCAGGAGGTGAAGGGGGCAAGGCACGGGGATAGCGGGGTTCCTAGTAGATGTCTGGGTCAGACCCGGAAGGATGCAGGTGGGCATCACCAGAGCCAGGGCACCCCAGAATAATGTCCAGGAGGCACATCTGGGGGGCAGTGAGATGACCCATCACGTTCATGAGAGCGGTCAAGGGGGGATCCACAGGGCTGCTGGGGGACTCCTCTGTGCGGGACTTGCTGCAGGCTGAGAGGAGGGCAGGGGGAGGGGTCTGTTCCCACAGATGGGGGGGCGGGGTGCCCAGAGACGGTAGCAGGAAGTGAGACAATTGGAACCAAACAGGACCAATGTGAACCAGATGTGATTAGGGTTGGAGGCTCTTGCAGGAGGGCTGGGGGAAGAGCAGGGAGCAAAGCATTTGTTCCCACCTCCACCAGGCCAAAGTGGTTCTGCAGCACCAGTCACTGAGAAATAATGAGAGCTACACCCAGGAGGTGATTTGCGTTACTGCCCCCTTACTGCCCCGCAGCCATTCTCTGGGGGAGCGGGGGGCTGGGCAGGAACCGTGTGGGGGGTGGTGGGGTGGGACCAACAGCCTCCAGCCCAGGGGATGCTTGGGGCTCCCGGCTCTGGACTGCAGAAGGTGCTGCTTCCGAGTCTCCTGCTGCTACTGCTCAGCCTTCTCGTAGTCCACACTCCTGCTCCGGCCACTTCCTGCAGGAAGCCCTCCCTGATTCTCTGGTTGGGTTAAGCACCTCCTCTGGGGTCCCAGAGCTCCTAATGTTTCCTGCAGTGGATTATAACCACGTCTTCCAGGGAGCTATTTAGACATCCCACGCACCGTGCTCAGTATTGGTCTTCATAAGGTAACCCCTCATTGGCCATACCCTCCAGCACCTCCAGGCCCCTCTGGACCCTAACCCCTCCCTCATGTCCACCCTTTGACCCTCCTAAGGTC
Organism: Neophocaena asiaeorientalis asiaeorientalis; assembly: GCF_003031525.2. NCBI lineage: Eukaryota > Metazoa > Chordata > Mammalia > Artiodactyla > Phocoenidae > Neophocaena > Neophocaena asiaeorientalis. The sequence continues at coordinate 7,557,964 of NW_020173679.1, forward strand.
ACCTGAACTTTACATATGTATATATTTTTAGAAACTGGATTTAAAAAAATCATGTGAGTTATCCAAGAACAAGCGCTCGTTGCAAAGATTACAAACCATACAGAAGCATAGAGAGTAAAATGTGAAAGACCCCCTTTACCTGCACTAACCCCAGTTTGCTCCCCTTCTCACAGCAACCACTGTTAGATCTGGTGTAGGGCCTTCTAAATCTTTTTTTGTGTGTGTGGTAAAATATACATAACATAAAATTCACCATTTTAACCATTTTTAAGAGTGCAGTTCAGTGGTATTCAGCGTTGTGCAGCCATCACCACCATGCATCTCCAGAACTTCTTCATCTTCCCAAACGGAAACTCTGTCCCCATAAAACACTGACTCCCATCCTCCCTCCAGCCAGCCACTGGCAACCACCCTTCTACTTTCTGTCTCTATGAACCCGACTACTCTTGGTCCCTCATAAAAGTAGAATCACGCAGTACTTGTCCTTTTGTGACTCGCTTATGTCACTAGCATAATGTCCTCAGGCTTCACCTGTGTTGTAGCATGTGTCCGAATTTCCTTCTAGATCTTTTAAAAAGTCATCCACACGTGTAAATGTGCGTACACACGTACAAGTGTGTTTTATCCAAAACTGAAAGCAAACAACACTTCTGGCTCTGTGACTTGATCTTGTTTCTCCCCCCAACCCCCAAAATGTCCCAGAGATCTCTTCACAATCAAGACTGACCTCATTCTTTTGAAGGGGTGCATGGTATTCCACATTTAGTTGCTTCCAATTCTTCCAGTGAGAAGCAGTGTGGCAGCAAACACCCTCTTTTGAGCTCCTTGATGGATGTCTTTCCAGGCTGCATTCTTAGAAGTGGAATTGTTGGGTCAAATATTATGTGCATTTTAAAGACTGATAGATGGTGTATAGTAATCATTTCAAATTGCAACTCCACACCTGACCTCCGGGATCAAGAATCTATAGGGCGGAGTCCAAATGCAGTGAATTTGGGAATTCCCTGGCGGTCCAGTGGTTAGGACTCGGCATTTTCGGGCCTGGGTTCAATCCCCTGGTCGGGGAACTAAGATCCCACAAGCTGCACGGTGTGGCCAAAACAAAACAAAAACAAAAACCAGACAAACAAAAATGCTGTCGTTTGGTGTTCAAGGCCCTTTATAGCCCCACGCTTGCTTCTTCCCCCAGATCTATGGCCCCTGCATGCATCTGTGATTTTCAAACTGCAGGTCGTGACCCACTGATGGGTCGTGACGTCAGTTTAATGAGTGATGACTAGCACTTGAAAAAAATGGTAAAACAGGATCAGCTAGAATAGAAAACATCAAAGTGCACAGCATGTGGTGGGATAGGTACTGCTGTGTGAAATTCTTATTCATTTAGGTATATGTGTGTGTTACAGGTAAAATGTGTTTCTCACTCTGAAGCTGTGGTCAAGAATTTTGCCAAGCACTGCCTACATTTCTTCACCAGCCAGACACCCTAGCATGCCTTTGCCCACATGGGTCCTCCTATGAGGTGCCCTCCTCCTCACTCCCCTTGTCTAAGTCTTTCCCACCCTTCAAAGCTCAGCTCAAATGCCCCCTTCTCCAGGAAGCCTTCCCTCTCCTCCCCATTCCCGGGGGAACTCTCCCTCTGGCTCCTGTAGCTGTCTGTCTCAAGTCCTCCTGTAGCAGCTGAGCACACACTGCCCCGTAGGATGGGTGACCAGGCCTTCCGACCAGATAGTAAGCTTCTCTACGAAGGGGCCTGGCTGACACCTGTCTCCACGTGGGTTCTAACAGTCTGTGTGGCCTTCACACGGAAGGGCTGGAACCAGGCTTATAACAATAACTAGGATGACACCGTGGCTGGTATCCGTGGTCATGTGCTGGTGACAGTAACTGGTTGTCGTTGTAGGGGACTGTTTTCATGCTCATGTGGCCACTTTGCACCCAGTAAACTCTCTTCCTAGATTCGAGGTGTCTCCCACTCTACGAGTCCTACTCCACCAAGGTAGAAATCAGAAACTCACTTCCCAGGGGCTTCCCTGGCGGTCCAGTGGTTAAGATTCTGCGCTTCCACTGCAGGGGACACAGGTTCAATTCCTGGTCGGGGAACTGAGATCCCACATGCCACATGGCATGGGAAAAAAAAAAAAAGAAAGAAAGAAATTCACTTTCCAGCCTCCCTTGCAGCTAGTGTAGCTGTGTGATCTCACCTCCATCAATCAGATGCAGACACAGGGTTCTGACAGGGAAGAGGCACTGGCAGGGTCAGTGCAGATGAGTTTGTCAGCGTAGGATGGAGAGACAGCCAGAGTCCAGTGGCAGCAGAGGTGGGGTCCTGGCAGGGGCTTCCCTGCCCTCCTTGGTGGTGGGAGCCTCCACACCTGTGTTCAGTGACAGTAGCAGAAGCCTCGCCATTAGCCCTGGGTGCTATTCCAGCCTCCAAGTCTGATTCTGTGGTGCCTCTGGGAAGTTTGTGAGTTACCATATGCCCCTTATTTCAGGTTTATTGAAGTATAACTGACATCCAGTAAAATTAGCCTGTATATATGCACAGTTCTATATATCTTGACAAACTTATACAGTCTTATAGCTGCTGCCACAGTCAAGATGTAGAACATTTTTGTCACCCTCGGAAGTTCCCAAGTGCCACTTGGTAGTCGATCCTGGTGGTGTGCTAGAGCTGGCTACCTTGTGAGAGTCAATTGTTGAATTTTCAGAAATTTCACAAGCTGATTGTTAAACACAGCCCTCATTGAATGTTAAATTATGTAAACCTACAAATAACTTATATTAAAAACAGCCGTAATAAACTCATTACTTTCTAAAGATTTCGCTACATTTTACTATTTATGCTTGCGAGATCATGTTTATTACATCAGTTTGGTAGAAATACGATGTAATGATAGCTCTTCTCAGCTCTGAATTCAGTGACCTCATGTGGGTGGGGGTATTTGCACCAGAGAAATTGTACTCCCTGTACAAAAATTAACTCCAAATGGATCAGTGACCTAAACATAAGCGCCAAAACGATAAAACTATTATAGGAAACATGAGAGTACATCTTCATGATTTCAGATTTGGCAATGGAATTCTTAGATTTGACACCACAAGCGCAAGCATAAATGAAAAAATTAGATAAATTGGACTTCACCAAATTAAAAACTTTTGTGCATTAAAGGGCATTATCAAGGATGTGAAAAGACAGCCTATGGAACGGGAGAAAATATTTGCAAAGCATGTATATGATAAGGGTGTAATATTCAGCATATCTAAAGAACTCTTACAACTCAATAACAGAAAGACACAAAATCCAATTTTAAGTGGGCAAAAGAATTGAGTAGACATTTCCCCAAAGAAGATATACAAATGGCCAACAAACATATGAAAAAATATTCAATACTATTTATCATTAAGAAAATGCAAATTAAAACCCAGTGAGATGGGTTTCCCTGGTGGCACAGTGGTTAAGAATCTGCCTGCCAATGCAGGGGACACAGGTTCAAGCCCTGGTCTGGGAAGATCCCACATGTCGCAGAGCAACTAAGCCCGTGCGCCACAACTACTGAGCCTATGTTCCACACCTACTGAAGCCTGCGTGCCTAGAGCCCATGCTCCGCAACAAGAGAAGTCACCACAATGAGAAGCCCGCTCACTGCAACAAAGTGTAGCCCCCACTCACCTCAACTAGAGAAGGCCCGTGCATAGCAACAAAGACCCAATGCAGCCAAAAAAAAAAAAAAAAAAATGAAAATCTTAAAAAAAAAAAACCCAAAACCCACCCAGTGAGATACCAGTTCATACTCACTAAAATGGCTATAGTAAAAAAAAAAAAAAGGGAAAATAACACATGTTGACGAGGATATGGAGAAACAGGAATCCTTGTACATTGCTGGAGGGAATATAAAATGGTGCAACCACTGTGGAAAACAGTTTGGTGGTCCCTCAAAAAGTTAAACATATAATTACCGTATGACCCAGCAATTCCTTACCTATGTATTACACCTAAGAAAAATGAAAATATATGTCTACATAGAAGCTTGTACGTACATGATTATAACAACATTATTCATATAGTCAAAGGGTGGAAACAACCCAAATATCTAGCTATGGATAAACTGATAAACAAATTACTGGGGGTCTGTACAATGGAATATTATTCAGCAATGAAAAGGAATGAAGTACTGATACATGCTACAACTTGGGTGAACATTGAAAACGTTATGCTAAGTATAAGAAGCCAGACACAAAAGGTCACATATTGTATGGCTCCATTTATGTGAAATATCCAGAACAGGCAAATCCATAGAGGCAGAAGGCAAAGCAGTGGTTGCCAGGGGATGGGGGAGGGGAGGATGGGGAGAATTTGATGAGCATGGGGTTTTTTTCAGGGACGATGAAAATGTTGTGAAACTAGAGAGAGGTGGTGGTGGCACAACACTGTCAATGCACCAAACGCCATTGAATTGTACACTTTAAAATGGTACAATTTTATGTTAGGTGAATTTTGCTCAAATAAAAAACTGTATGTGCTACACATCTTTTATATCAGTAAGATTTATGATAAGCGTATACATGGGTATACACATGTATACCTATATACACATGCATACATTTACATATATATATATATATATATATAGAAAATCTCTCACTTGTCCTGAGCTGGTTGTTAAACATTAACAGAACATCAGTGATGCTTTTGAATCCCCTCCTCTATCCCCAGCCTCCTACAACCACTCATCTGATCTCTTTTGCTATAGATTTGTCTTTTCTGGAATGTCATATAAATTGAATTATACAGTATGTAGACTTTTGAGTATGGCTTCCTTAAGTTAACATAATCCTTTTGAGAGTCACCCATGTCATTGCATATACCAGTAATTTGTTCCTTTTTATTATTGAATAGTATTCCATTGAATGGATATACCATAATCTGTTTATCCATCCACCTGCTGATGGACATTTAGGTTGTTTCCAATTTTTGGTAATGAATAAAGCTTCTATAAACCTACACATATAGTTTTTTTTGTTTGTTTTTGGCAAGGACATATACCTCAACTTCTCTTTGGTAAATACCTAGGAGTGGGATTGGTGGGTCATGTGTTAAGTATACGTTTAACCTTACAAAAAACAGCCTAACAAGTTTTCAAAGTGGATGCATCATTTTGCATTCCCACCAGCAGTGTATGAGAGTTCCAGCTACTCTGCATCCTTGCGAGCATTTTGTATTGTCAGTTTTTTAAAATTTGAACCATTCAAATAGGTGGGTAGTGGTATCACATTATGGTTTAAATTTTCATTTTCCTAGTGACTACTGATGTTGAGCATGCTTTCAAGTGCTTATTTTCCACCCATATACCTTCTTTGGGAAAGTGTCTATGCAAATCTTTAGCCCATATTTTTATTGGATTGTCTCTTTTCTTATTTTTGAGTTTTGAGTGTTCTTTGTATATGTGGTTACCAATCTTTCATGAGTTGTGCATTTTGCAAATATTTTCTCCCAGTCTGTGGCTTCTTTTTTCATCTTCATAACAATGTCTTCAAAAGCAGACATTTAAAATTTTGATGAAGTTAAATTCATCAATTTTTATCTTTTATGATCTGTGCCTTTGTCTCAAGAAATCTTTGCTTAATCCAAGGTCTTAAAGAATTTCTCTTATGTTTTCTTTTCTTGGCGTTTTCTAATTCTAGGTTTTACATTTAGATATTTTCCTAATACCTTTTTACAATACCTTTCCACTTAAATCAGAGTGGGTTCTGTTGTCTGCAACTGAGAACACAGGCTGGTATGGAAATGACGGCGTTGGTGGTTACGGCGACGGCATTGGTGTTGATGGTCTGGCTGGTGGGGACAGTGGTACTGGCAGTCATGATTTGACGATAGTGTTGGTGCTGCTGTTTAGGATGGAAATAAGGGAGGTGTTGCTGATCAGTTTCTAAGTGAAATCCTACAGTGGTACAAAATCCACGGCAGCCCTGTCCACTCTAGACAGAGTTACACCACCTTGTCCCTTCTCGTTAAAGATCCATGCAAATTGCAAACTCCAGTTTGTCAACCTCTTATAAAATGAGAGAGATGGAAATTTGGGTGAACCTTAATGTTGTTCCCAGGAATGTACTAGAGACATGCTGGTAGAAGTATTCAGAGGTGGCCATATAATGGTGTCTGTTGCATCATTGCCAATTGTAGGAAAAAAAAGAAAAAAGAAAACAGCCTAAATGCCCACCAGCAGAAGAATAGCTAAATAAAAAAATGGTATATCAATATTGTGGAATATTATGCAGCCTCCAAATAGAACGAGAGAGATCCTATGGAATTCCATGGAAAGGTACCCATGATATATTGCTAAGCGCAAAAAAAAATTGTAACAACATATACCATCTCATTTTTAAAAAAGTGTATACAGATGTTGGTGTGTTTGTACCTGCAAAGAAAATGTCTGGAAACACACAAGAAACTATTAACAGTGGTTCCTCCAAAAGAGACTCCTCACCTCATATGCTTCTGATCTGTTTTAATTCATTGCCTTGAGCAATTACTACTTTAATCTAAAAAGAAAACACACACAATCACACATACACGGTGGGGTGGGGAGAGTTTATTCTTACTTGAGAAATGCGGGAATAGAGGCACGGGGTGGAGTTGTTGTTCTGACTTGCCCAGGTGGGTGGTACAGGGAGCGGGGGGGCGGGGAGGACCTGGCTAGACAGGAGTCCTCCTGTCTGGTTTTCCAGTCTCTGCCCGACCCCTGCCTTCCTCAGAAGCCAGCAGTCCTGAATCCTTGCCTGTCCCAGGGCGGAGCTGACCTCTGAGCGCTGGTCAACCACAGAGGTGTGACAGGTTACAGCCACAGCCAGCCACTCTTCAGCTTTTGCCTCGGGTCTCCCTCTGTGGCCTTTCTCATCTCCCCAGGTGGAGGTTCCCGGAGTCCTGAGGAATGTGGCCCCACAAGCCCGGTGAATACTTCTTGCTGGCTGAGGTGGAATGCTGTGTAGAGGGGTTAGCTGAGCAGCGGCTGAGGATGAGGACGGACGATGGAGGAGCGTTTCTTGACCCGTGGCCTGGGGTCTGCCTGCATCAGGAGCCCCTGGGAAGTGTGTTAAGAATGTTGACTCCTGGGTTCCACCCCAGACCCGATGAATGTGAAGCCCTGAAGAAGGAAATAAAATCTTGGGTTTGATGGGATTTGGTGACAGCAAACACTATGTGAGACGCAGCTCAAAGCTCTAGTTCTCAAGCCTGGCTGTTGGTCAGAATCACCTGAGTGCTTTAAAAAATGCAGGTGCCCAGGTGCCGCCCCAGAGACTCTGATTTAATTGGCCGGGGATGTGGCCTGGGCTTTGGTATTTTTTCAAAGTGCCCCTGCCCCAAAAATTGCCAGTCTTCCTTTCTAGTGACACCAGAATCTCTGGACTGGGACCCAGGCATCCAAATTTTTTCAAACTCCGCAGGTGAGCTGGATGTGCAGACACGCTCGAGAGCCGTTGGTGTGGAGCCTCAGTACTCAAAGCGTGGTCCTTGTAGGAGCAGCCTCAGCATCACCTGGGAACTTGCTAGAAATGCAGAATCCCAGGCTCCATCCCAGAGAGATCCCCTGCATCAGAGCCTGCATTTTATCAGGATCCCTGGGTGATCCGTGTGCACAGAATTATAGTTATAGAAAAGCTTAAGAGGATTTAGCTGAAGCAGGACAAAGGCAGGGGTTCCCAACATGAGTACAACTTGGGAGCTTTAAAAAAATCCTGTTGTCCACGCAGGACCCAGGCCACTTCAAACCTGGGCATCAGTGGGTTTTTGTGTTTTTTTTTTGCGGTACGCGGGCCTCTCACTGTTGTGGCCTCTCTCGTTGCGGAGCACAGGCTCCGGACGCGCAGGCTTAGCGACCATGGCTCACGGGCCCAGCCGCTCCGCGGAATGTGGGATCTTCCCGGACCGGCGCACTAACCCGTGTCCCCTGCATCGGCAGGCGGACTCTCAACCACTGTGCCACCAGGGAAGCCCTGGGCATCAGTGGTTTTAATGTCCCCAGATGATTCCAGTGTTCAGGGCTGAGGACCACTTTGCAGAAGGTGTAGCTGTGGCAGGGGTGCAGGATAAGGGCAGCGTTTGAGGAGGTGGTCCCTTCCCAGTTAAGGGCTCCTGTGGGGTCGGCCTGGATTTCATTCCATGTCCCACATCCTGTGACCTGGGGCAAGTTAACTCCTCAGAGCCACAACCTCCTCATCTGTAAGATGGGGATGCCGACAGTTCCTGCCTCCAAGGGCGGTTAGGATGAAGTGGGGGTAAACCAGGACGTCTGACTCTCAGTAAAGTTCTTCATGTCAGCTACGACTTTTGTTATTATTTGGCAGAATTTCCGGTATGTTCAGTGGAGCACAGAGGGTTAAGAGCAGAGAGTGGGAAGGCAAACCCACCACGCCAAAGTGTGAAGTTCGGGCCCATCACTTCACCTCTCTGAGCCTTGCTTTCACATCAGCACAGGGAACTCTACTCAATACTCTGTAATGACCTGTATGGGAAAAGAATCTGAAAAAGAGTGGGTATATGTATATGTATAACTGATTCACTTTGCTGTACACCGGAAACTAACACAACTTTGTAAATCAACTATACTCCAATAAATTTTTTTTTAAAAACCTCAATAATAGTACCCACCTCTGGATATGGTCACCTCTCACAGGTGTCCGCTTACATCCTTGCCCACCTGGAGGCTATACATCCCAAACAGAAACAACTCCCTTTCATGCACCAGGAGACAGAGAATATTTTATTAAAGATTTGTTAGGGAGTCAAGGGAGAAGGTCTTCTTGTCATGCCCCCAGTGGCAGAAACTTTTCCAAGCTGTCCACTGGAAATCTCTGTTTTGTTGCTCCAGGTTCCTGTGCCCTGCTGGCCGCCCCTTCTCTCCTGGTCCTCATACAGCCTCTGGAAACCCTTCTGAAGAGCTGTTCTACAAAGCCACACCTCACCCATCTCCCTCAGCAAAACAAGAGTTACCTGCCAGGCACTGTTCAGAGCGCTTTACGCTGAGAATCTCATCCACAATTCACAGTCATCCTAGGAGGTAGATCTATTAATATGCCCATTTTGCAGATGAGGAAACTGAGGCAGAGTTTTGGAAACTGTCTCAAGGTCACAGCACTTGTAAGTGTAGAATCACCACCCTAATCCAAGCTTGGTGCCTGTCCCCTTAGTCCCTCGAATGTCTCCTGTGCTGGGGTCCCTTTCGGTCCACACAGGATTAGAGTGAGGAGTAATTTGAGCTTGTTTCATACAGTATATTCGGGTAACAAATATTTATTGAGCACCTACTATGTGCCAGATCCAGGGACACAGAGCTGAGCCAACAAGATGTGGTCCCTGTCCTCATAGAAACAGTCCATTAAACTGAAAAGAAAAGAAAAAGCCCCACCTAAATCAGGAGGGGGACAGGTATTGTTTGCGGACCCTCTAAGCCTTGTGGGGCTGCTTGGCTAGTAGCCAAACCTCGCCCCCTCCCCACAGTTCACCTATAGAGTCAAGGGGAGACGAGCCCCTCCTCCCGCCGACCCTGGATGCCAGGATTGGTCTCTGGTGAGGGAAGAGCAGAGTGGGGTCACCTGACAGCAGGATCTTTCTCCTCAGGTGAGCCGCAGCCCCAGCCCAAACCTCGGCAACTCTCCGCCAGGATCTGGGTGCCCCCCTTCGACTTCCTCCCTGCCTCCCCCTCCCCAGATGCTGGTAATTGGTAGACAAAGGAGTTTCAGACAGTTGGGGACCTGCGTCCTTTGAGTCCCTGAAAACATGCTATCATTAATTAAAGACTTTGGCTTCTGCGGGGCCCGGGCCTGCCTGTTTCTGGCTGGGCCTCAGACTCATGTCTCTCCAGCACTCTCTTCCTGCGAAATTTTTCAGTGTTTTTAACATCAGACTGATGTTACGTATAATTACCGACTTCGCACCCAAATTATATTTGACATGGCTTGTGTGGGAAATTAGACCATTTCAGCGCCTACAAATTCACCTGGGGAAGCCAAGGCAGGCATGAGGGCGTGCTGAGGGGAAGTCATTTAAATATTACATGCACCCTTGTGAAAATGCCAAAACTCTTGAAACTGCCAGGAAGAATTTTATCTCCCCCTCCCTTCCCTACCGACCCACCCAACCCCGACTTACTGAGTGTGCAGAGGGTCCGGAAGCAGGGCCCTGGGGGTAAGGGGCTGCAGGGGGAGGAGACTTTCCACTGAGGGGGCTCATAAGGATGACCTGGTTTGTCAGGGGAGGGGCCTCCAGGGATGCCTATGACGGCCCTGGTGTCACCTACGTGGGGAGGGCCCATTGCGGTGCTGTCTGTCTGACTGTCTGCCTTTCCCCTCTCTCCCTACTGCCTCTGATCCATCTGTTCCTGTGCCAAGGGGGCCAAAGCTCCCCCCGCCTCACCCCTGCCCTGGACGTGGAGGAAGGTAGGGGTGGGGAGATGGTGGGGTGTGGGAACTCATGGGGCATGCCCAGAGCCCAGGCCTTCCCAGGATGCTAAGGCGGGGACCCCATGGGCCAGTATAAACAGTAGCCCATCTCTAAAGTCCCCTTTGGGTTTTTTTGTGTGTGTTTTGTTTTGTTTTGGCCATGCTGCGTGGCATGCGGGATCTTAGTTCCCTGACAAGGGATGGAACCTGGGCCCCCTGCAGTGGAAACGCAGAGTCTTAACCCTTGGACCACCAGGGAAGTTCCTGAAGTCCCCTTTGGACCAGATGGGCCCTCAGGAGTTTTGCTTTGTCATTTCAGTTCAATAGATCCTAAATACCTACTATGTGCTGGGCATTAGGGATCCAGAGAAGAATGAAACTCATTAATTCAACAAATGATTATTGGGTACCTACTGGGTGTCTATGTGCCAAGCACAGTGCCATGCACTGGGAATATAGACATTGAAAAGATTCATTCATTCGTTTGTCCATTTAGCGTATGCTAACTAAGAACCTACAACGTGCCAGGTGCTGCGCCGGGTCACAGAGACGAAGCAGGCTCTGCCAACCCTTAACTGCTCACCGTGAACTTGGGAAGACAGACTTCTAGGTAGGTAAACCCAGACTCACTGTGTTTATCAGCCTGGAAGGCCAGACCCTGCCCCAGCTCTTTCCTTGCTGATGGAGGCTGCCCGGTGGAGGGAGGGAGACCCTGCCGGCTGCCGACACCGCCACCTGGACCTGTGAGTCTGACGACAAGGCAGGGGCTCTGCAGCTGACAGGCCACCCCTGTCCCGGCCCATGAGGGTGGGGAGATGCAGGGCCCAGCCTGGCAGCGCCTGGGAGGAAAGCCTCCTTTTTCCCCACTTCCTGCACACTGATCCCTGTCTTAGACTGCAAGAGGACAGCTGGCCCTTTTGTGAGGTTTACCACCTGCTGGGAGGCATCCTGGGCTCCTTCAGAGGCAGGGGTGTGAGAGCAAGGATGGGGGAGAAGCAGGCTTGCTGCTCTCTTTCACCAGCGCCTAGGCAGGGCAGCCCCCGAGAGAAGGCAGCCAGAGGCAGAGACCCTCAGCCCGGAATCAAGGGGCTCCATGGGGATAGCCCACCTGTGCCTCAGAGCCTTCCAAAGTTATGGAGGGGCCCTGGAATCCCAGCCTTGGGTGAGTGCAAGGAGGGCTGGGTCTGGGCAGCATCCTTGGTGGACCATCAAGGAAGTCCTAATCCAGGGTATCAGCTTCTGCCCCTGCCTGGCGACTGGACCCCCAAGGTTTTCTGTCTTCTTTTCTCTCTATTCCCCGCTATCCTTTCCTTCCCTCCTGTACCAGGGTAAGTCAGCCCCATTAGCCCAGTATTCAAGATGTGCATGATCTCTGTAGCCAGCTGTGTTTTCCAAATGCACTGCCACAATGTCTCTCATCCCACAAGTTCTTACAGTGTGATATTGACAGTCCTCCCAGTGGCGGGGTCTGTGTCCCTCCCCTCGAATCTGCGCAGACCTCTGTGATTGCCTCAACCAACGGAGCGCGATGGCAGTGACAGTGTGTGACTTCCGAGGCCAGATCATTAAAACTCCACGCACTTCTGACTTGTTCTCTTGGGACACTAGCCTTTGGAACCTAGCCCCACCATGCTGTGAGGAAACCCAAGCTAACCCACGTGGAGAGGCCACATAGAGAGGTCACGTGTGGGGTTCCGGCCAAGAGCCCAGTGGAGGTCCCAGCTTTAGTGGTCAGTTTTCCCCACCACGCCGCAAGCTCCTGGTGTGCAGGCCGCAGGTCCTGTTCTTCCCAGGTACGCTTGCCTCCTGCCCAGACCATCACCAGCTGTGTCTGGCAAAGAGGAAGTGCCCAGGCAAAGCTTGTTTGACTATTGGAAGGCACAGAGAATGCACGCTCTTCCCAGGAGCCTGGGGAGCTCTCCCTCAAGTTTGGGTTCCGCCCCCTGCCTGCATCCACTGAGCTCTCATTGTACAGATCACCGTTGGACAAGTGAGCCTGATTTGGACGCTGAGTGACCTGGGGTTGGGCTTTTCCGTCTCCGGGTCCCAGTTTCCCGATCTGTGAAATGAGAACGTTGGAACTGGAGGGTCCTCCAGCTCATTGGCTCTGGGATCCTTGGAGAGGGGTGAGGCAGCTTCTCCACCACTGACCTAGTAACAGGGAAGGAGCGGGGATGGGGGGAGAAATGGGGTGTAGCGAGGAAGTTCTGCCTGGCCATCTTGGTTCCTTTCACAGCCTTTGTTTGAAGCCTGGTGACCCTCAGCAAAATCCAGCCCTGGAGTGCCGAACTGGGGCCTGATGGAGGGTCCCTTGGGATCAGGAGCAGGCCAAGGGCAGGGCCAGGGCTGCAGCTGGGCAAGAATGCGGGTTTGGAGTCTGCCTGCACGCATGCAGGTCCTGACTCTCCCCCTCACTCATTGTATGACTCAGGCAAATCACTCCACTTCGGCAAGCCTCAGTTTCCTCATCTGAAGAATGGGGGTAGCAATAAAGCAGCCACCGTGGAAAACTCCTGGGAGGATTTGAAGACTGAGATGGGACAGGCAAAGGGCTCTGCATGGTGTCCACGTGCTCCACGGCCAGTAACATAATGGAAGGCCCATTAATGAGAACCTACCAAGTGCCATGGGCCAAGCGTCACACATTCCCATGATGTCAGTTCCCGCCAGAAATCCTGCTGTTTTATAGGGGACGGAATAAGGCACAGAGAGGTGGCATGACTTGTCCAAGGCCACACAGCCATGAAGAAGTGGGGCTGGAAATTAGAACCCAGTTCTGTCTGACCCCAGAGATCCTGTGGCCTCCTGTCCCTGGGTACCTCCAGGCAGGGCAGGGCCAAGAACTGCAACAGCTGACATCGCTGCACAAAGAGCCAGCCTCAGCACCACCCATGATTTTGTCGATGGAAGAGAGGAGTGCGGCCTCCCTGGGCAGACTCTCCAGCCCCAGGGCTGAGCCCCTGCTCAACTCTCCAGGGGGATCTCCGAGTGAGCACCAGGAAGGCACTTGACAGGCAGCGGCTGTGACAGGGGTAACCCCGCCAGGCTGGAGACGGGCTAAGAGGAGCAGGTTTTCCCCCAAGTAACTTCCCCAGGCAATTGGTGGTAATTACAGCCCTCGTCAGGGCCCTCCCCACCCACGAGCACAGCTCTGCTCCTGGCAGCCTTGACCCCCACGCCAGGTATACACATGGGCGGACCCCCAACCCTGTAGACACATCGGTACATGCATAGCTGTGTTCACAGGCTCATGTGTGCATGCCCACCACGTGTGAGGATGCACAGGTGACTCCCTGGGCTGGGTATCCACAGGCACGCGTGGCCTTGCACATCCAGGGCCTTGCACACCTGTCCAGGCTCAGCCCTGATTCCTGAGACCACCTGGGCATGTCTACATGGATATGGCCCCCGGTGTTCCTGGGCTCTGTGTGTGTGTGCGTGTGTGTGTGTGTGTGTGTGTGTATGTGTGGTGAAGAAGCTGGTGTGGGGTCTTGAGAAGCAGATGGTCCTGGAGCTGACGCTACTACCAAAGCCACAGATCCTCCCTGTGTTCTGAGCCTCATTCAGTCCTGGGGACAAACCCACCCATCAGGTATTAAGATAGTAGCTCTTATTATTCCTCATTTCAGCAACGATGAAACAAGAGGCCCAGAGAGGTTAAATAACTCGCCCAAAGCCACACAGCTAGATAGAGTCAGGCATCTTGGCAGCTCAGAGCCCCAGGCCCTAACCACCAGGTGATGCTGCGGCCGTGGGTAGGCCCTCGAACCCTGTTCCATCACAGCCTCCCCTGCCTGCCCTCTCCTCTGCTTTGTAGCCCTCAGTACTTTAACATTCTGTGCTGGTTAAACACACTGTGAATTTTTGCTATTTGCTTTTCTGCCCCTTCCCCTCTCTCTCCCCACCTGTCACTACCCCAGTACAAGCCCACTGACTTTCAAACAGGCATTTATCTTGTTCCCTCTGTATCCCCAGTGTCCTGCCGCCTGGAAGGGACTCAACAGATACGTGTTGCGTGGAAGGACTTGATGCTTGAATGGACAGGGTCATCTAGCCTTGACATACAGGACCTCTTGCTGCCCCGGGTCCTGAGAAGGGACAGGGTGTGATGGGCAGGAGGCTGGGGCCACTTGAGGGCTGCAGATGACATTCCTAGCTCCCCTCTCCATCGTTCTTGCTCTCCCTCAGTGAAAGTGAAGGCATCTGAGGTGTGGCTAGTGGGCCTGGCTGGGGACTCCGGAGCTGGCACAGGGGGCCCTGGAGGTGGCTCCTCCCGGTTCTGTTCTCCCAGGAAGGCTGCCATGCCTAAGGCAGGGTGGCCTCTTGGGTGTATGCTGGCCCAGAGAGGTGGATACCTGTGCCTGGCCACTTCTCCCCTCTCTGGTATCCATCACACCCCATAGCCCCACCCTGCCCCTACTAGGTGCCCTGGTGCCCCCACCCACCACTAGGTGGCACCAAGAGCCCTGAGACAGTGGGGAACTCTCCCAGAAGGGCTCAGGGGCAGGGGTGGGTGGAGGGGCTTCCATTTTGGCACTGGCTGGACCTCCTGCCCCCATGGTCCTTCCCTTGAATGGCATGGTGGCCTCTAAGCCCTGTGCTAAAGGATTCTCATTCATTACCTTGCATTCCCCCACAAGCCTCACAAAGGCCCAACGAGGTAGACACCATTTCTGTCCCCATTTTACAGACAAAGAAGCTGAGGCATAGAGAGGTTAAAGCAATGTATCCAAGTCACATAGATAATAATAAGGATGGCCAGGACTCTAACCCTGTCTTCCTGGTTCTTCTTAGCTACTGCTTCCCTAAAGCTCTCTCATAAGGGTCAGTGGCCCCCAGAGTGAACCATGGGGCCCCAGAGCTAGCTGAGCAGAGGTTCTGAGGAAGCCTTCAGAGTAGGGAGGCTAACTTGGAGGATTGGGGTGGGTTTGGAAGGGGAGAAGCTAGGGTCTGAGAGCAGGATGGAGGGGAGGTTGATGGAAGAGTCGTGCTCCCCGAGCAGCTGCCTGACCAGGGGTCCAGGAAATGGAGGAGAGATAACAGGAAAGGCCTGGAGGGGAAACCCAGGGTGGGGAAACAGAGCCAGCTTCCCCAGAGGGCCAAGAACAGGTGGGAGAAACTTGGGGGGCAGGAACAGGATGGGGGAGAAGCCGTCCCAGGTGTTAGAGGCAGTGCTGGGTCCAGATGGTGCTGAAATCCGGAGGCCCTGTTTTCAACTGTGCAGGCTGCAGTGGGCCCAGCCCAGGCTGGGGCCCCTGGATCTGGTGGGGTGGTGGAGCCCCCAAACACAGGAAACTGGGCCTGCCCTGGGAACTCTGGAGATTGGAGCAGGATAAGCCACAGGCTCAGATGTGCTCCAGTCTCAGCCCACTATGACAGCCAAGCGGCAGTGCTGTCCATCCATCCATCCATCCTTCCATCTGCACATGTGGACTGTACATGTGCCAGGAGCTAGGGACACTGCAATGAACAAGACCAATAAGGTCCCTGCCTTCCTGGGACTTATGCTCTAGTTTGGGGGAAATAGGCAATAAACAAGTAAATAAAACACAGAGAGATAAGACAAAAAGTGATGCAGGGTCAAGTTTAGATCAGGTAATCCAGGAGGACTTCTCAGAGGAGGTGGTATTTGATGTAAAGGGCCAGAAAAGACTTCCCAGGCAGAGGAAACAGCAGGCGCCCAGGCCCTAAGGCAGGAGTGAGCTTAGTGGCCTGAAGACACAGAGGGAAGGTCAGTAGATCTGATGCAGAGTGAGCACTGGGCAGGGGGCGGGAGAGGAGGTGACAGAGGAGGGCAGGGCCAGATGGAGGAGGACCCTGCCAGGGCCAGATTGTCTCCTAAGCAGGATGGAATATGCTTGGAGGGTGCTAGGAGAGGCAAGATTTGGTTTGCATTTTGGAAGATTATACTTGTTGATATTGGAGAATGGATTACAGGGGGCAAGGGTGGGGCAGAGAGATCACCCCCAGGGAGCTAGGGGCCCACGCTGGCGACTGTCAGGCACCTCAGTAGCTGGTATCCGTGGAAGGGGCACTGAACTGGGACTCTGGTGCTCTGCCCTGGATTCTAGTCATGAGCACATCACTCACTGGCTATGTGACTTAGAGATAACTGTCCCTCTCTGAGCCCCAATGTCTTTATCTGCAAAATAGGGACAAGAATAGCTTCCTGGGCTCCTTCCCCGGGATGCAGTGAGGGTCAGGGTTGGGGAAGGACAAAGAGCCAGAGCTTTATAAACCATAAGGTGCTAAGGTGCATCTAGAAGGTAGGAGTTCCCTGAGCCTGGGGTTACTTTGGGGGACAGATTTTTCCTGGGGGGGAGCAGAAAAAGGGGCGACATTGTGATTGAAATCATCACTGGGGGTCAGCCCCCACCCCTGCTCTGGGCTCCCTAGTCTTCCGGGTCTGGGATCCCAGCTCAACTCTGATTCCCAGAGGTTGCCCGCACCCCACCCCCACCCTCTGTCCCTCGATATATTTTTTTCTTGCATCTTCTTTTTAAAATAAAAACGCCGACCGCTCGCGGCTCGCTGATGTTTATGCCTCAGTAATACATTATGTATTATTTTGTTTTAAGCACAGCTTTTGCATCCTGACAGTAACAATAAAATGTGACTATGGGATTGCTAATACAGACAGACTAATGTTTCCATCGCCCGCCTCTTTTTTTTGCGTCCTAAGCACTTTTGAAAAGGCTCCTTTTATATTCCTAATAAAATTATAGCAAAATACATCGATTTACTGGAAAAGAGTTTAGGGTCGAGGTTGAGTTTTTTTCTCCCCCGCCCCCTGTGTGGGCTTCTCCCCCCCTCCCCAAAGGCTGGTGAATATTCTGAAGCAAAGCTTCTAAGTGCTTTTTGACCCTTGACCCCAGGTTGCATCCACCCGCACACAGCTGGACAGACAGCACTGATCACCTGGCCCCCAGCCAGCTTCAGGACAGGGCTGTGCGTGTGCTGAGGACTTGGGGTGTCGGGAAGTGGGGGGGGTGTATCTGTGCGGGGGCATCCGTGTGTTGAGGTGTGTGGGGCTATGTTTAAAGATGATTGCGGTCTGACTGTGTTTGAGGGTGTGTGCTAGCGTGTGTGCCCGTGTGATCGTTTCTGCGTAGGAGAGCTGGGGAGTTGTGGGTGTCGAGGTGTGTGTGTCTGTGTGTTACATTATTGCGGGGGGATGTGGTGAGTGCCGGGCTGTGGGGTGTTTGTGGGTTTATGGATGGGGGGGTCATGAGTCTATTTGGAAGATACTGTGGCCACTGATCATTAGAGTCAGGATTGCGTGACAGTGCGGGGTGGGCTGAGACGTATCAACTTAAGTCAGGGATCGTTAACTGTATTTCTGTATTTGGTTCTTCTCAAATGCACGTTGCATGTTTTCCAAAAGACTACAAATCCAGGAGTCACTTTCCATCTGAAAAATGGGCTGTCACCCCAGCTGGCCACTGGTCCCTTTTCACTCTAGTGGTGTGTATATGTGCGTGTGTGTGTGTCTACACAGGGCTCTGTAAGGTCTCGGCGTATATGAATGGAGCGTGCCAAGGGGATTCCACATGTACGGGGACCACTGCCAGCTGTGGCTGTGCCGGGCTGGGATGCTGCCTAAGCCAACAGGCAGACATCAAATCTCTGGAAGGACAGGGAGGGGCAACCCTACAGCTGCAGGTGGCCTCCTGGCAGGGGTGGCATCGGGGCAGCAGCCAGGGGAAGGGTCCCAGGCCACACGAAAGAGAAGCTGTGGATGAACAGAAGGAAAGGGGGCCGGGGAGGGTGGGGGCCGGCACACTCATCACCTTGGCCCACATCAGCACGCAAGTCTGGGTCCTGGTGGCCTGAGCAGCAGGAGGGGCCCTAAGCCTGCCCTGGATATGCACCTGGGGGCCTGACCCAGAATCTGGGGGCAGGGGCAAAGGCTCTCCTAGCTCCGTATGTCTTGGTTTCCTGGGGCCAGACCCCACCAGCTTTCACCCTGCCCCCAGAATCAAAAGTCTGGGAAATAAAGAGACCTTCATACACCCCCCTCCCCAACCCCCATGGCATCTCCCTTTAGGGAGTCGCGGCAGCAGATTCCTTGAGGCCCTTAGGAGCCCCCTGGCCAGAGGGCTGCTTCCCCGGGCACGGAGCTCAGGGGAGGGGCCCACAGAGAAGCCTGGATCCCCGGCACCCCTGGCTGGATGAGCTGAGTGCCCG
>NW_020173679.1:7576736-7577368 GCF_003031525.2 Neophocaena asiaeorientalis asiaeorientalis
AGGGCCTGAGTGCCCCCCCCCCCCCCTGCCACTCCAGCTGAGCTGCCCTCCCTCCCCAACCCTGCCCCACCGCCCTCTCTGAGTGTATGTGGATTTGCACAATTCAGAAACAGGGAAGGTTAAAAAAAAAAAAAAGGAATTGGGTTTTGTGTACTAAGCGCTTTTGAGGGCAATCTGGGGCCCCCTAATCCAGAGGTTTATAACCTCCCCAGCTAATGCTCTCTGACACTGTGTTTTGATATCATTACTACATTATACTCACAATTTTTGAGTGAAAAAATACAGTACTTAGAAAGTCGAAATTCATAAATAAATTCATGTCAAACCGCACTTAATATTGATTTTGTTAGTGTTCAGATTCAATAATAAGGTACTGCATGCATGAATATTTAAATATAATCATCATTTCTGCATCTCCTAATGGCCTCTGCTCCTCTACACTCAATTTAAACACAATTTAAAAACTATAATGTATTGAAAAATACTAGGATTTAGCAATAAATCATCATCGGGAGATTCCAGGCCTCTTATAGGGTGGCTCGATATGGGCTTCTCCGGGGACTGTACAATTAGATTCATGTTTTTAAACTTCTCAATTATCCATATACCATAATTTTATGTGAAAGTTTGTT